>NC_062294.1:38857999-39167999 GCF_902655055.1 Lutra lutra | reverse complement strand
ACATCAAACACCCTTCATCTCCTCGGGAAGTGAGCGAATGGTGAATAAGAGCCCTGGGGTCATCAGCCACCTCTGGGGCTTGGTTAGGTCTGAAGGTCTGGGAGAGTTCAGTTCGCAACGGGGAGCCGGTGGCCGGTTGCTTCCCTGTCCACACCGTTGGGCACCATGCTACAGGCTCTCTCCACAGCTGTGAGAGATGCTTCGCTCCCTCATTTAATCAAGTCTGTACCACTGATCACTCCAAAGGGGTTAGGAATGCACTGGAAAGAGAAACACACCAGGCTCCTGCCCTTGTGGGTCTTGAAGTCTGACGCATGAAGAAAGACAAGAAGCAAATAACTGTACAGATAACGAATGTCATGATGACAGATACAAAGGGGGAGAAGAAAAGAACCTGGACAATTCTGGAATCAGAGTGCAGATGACCCCACGCAAAACTTGGGCCACCTGCCTGCTTGCTGCTGTTATTGTCACCTAATAGGTAAAAACGGTCCTTCTGCGTTAGCCTTATAGTAAACGATCCTGCTTGGTAGCCTTCTTGCTTCCTCGGACTTCTGGTTCTGTGGTTGTTTCTCCGTTGATTACCCTTGGTTCATATTTTAACCCTCCTCCTGTCCTCTCGTGTTTTTCTTTGTGGTACCTTTTAAGTATGGCGTCTTACGCCCTTCATCACTGTTCTTTCCACTTTCAAACTTCACCTCTGTCCAGTGTTATCTGTTTTCAATCTCTAGCTTGTGGCCCTCTCAATTCTAGCTGAGTGTTTCATTTTTTTTTTAAAAACAGGTTAATTGTGTTTCATTGTCTTACTGTCGCCAGCTGGTTATTTTAAATCCTGTTCCTTCTCATCTTATCCGATTTAATCTTATCTTTCTCAATTTCCCCTACTTCAATTTTTAGCTCGTTCTCCATATTGTAATCTCTTTTCTGTATCTGTCATTTTTTTCTTTTTAATTTTCTTTACTTTTGTCATTTCGTTTTGTTTTGGGTTTGTATTCAGTTTTTGTTCGTTTCACAAGTGGAGGGGGGAGCCCGGTGCACGGGGGACGTTTTAGCTCCCTCTGGGCAAAGGTGTGTGCTGGGTGCCTGTCCCTCCTACAGTCCCTGAAGTTCCCCCGGCTCCCCTCACAGGATGCCTGTCTCCTCGCATAACGATTCCTGAAACACACACCTCCTAAGCAGGTAATCAGCGGAGGGCACAGGCAGCCAATCCTTCCCAGCCCGGTGATGCCTTGGCCCTGGCTCCACTATTGCTTCCACAGTGGTCTTCCTCCATTCCACGCTCACTTTAGGTCCTGCAGCAGACTTCTGAGACCCCACCTGTGCAGACCCGAGGGGCTCCAACGGCAGAATGACCTGCCCTGGACAGCGTCCTGTCGGGGGAAACGGAGACCGGAGCTTGCACCGTGCAGGGCGCAGCTCTGTGAACCACACAAGGCAGCTGTGGTGCCTTCCCCAGCAGGGCTGGTCTGCAAAGCTGCCCCGCCGCAGCACCCACCACCACCAGGCCCTGCTCAGGCGCCTCTCTCCGCAACAGAAACAGCTTCCTTTTTTGGGTTTGGTTTTACCTGATTATGAAACTGGTACATGATAATTGCCAGAAGATAATATGGAAGGAAGGAAGATACCGGGCTGGACGCTTCTACCCCGAGATAATCATTCTTAACGCTTTGCTTTATAGCCTTTCAAATTTTTCTATGAAACAATGCATAGCTAAGTATATTTTCCCCTTTTCCCCAAAAAGGGGATCATGTTATGCAGACGGGCTTTGCAATCTGCTTTTGTCACTTCATAATATATTACGAATATCTTTGCATGTCGAAAATTCAGACCTCCACCATCATTTTTAAAATACCGCCAGGATTCCATAGTAAGGGAATCACAGTTTCTGTAACCGATTCCTTTTGGAAGTACATTTAAATTGTTCCCAAAATTTTACTGTTATAAACTGGGCTGTAATGAGTATATTTGGTCAAATATCTTTGATTATCTGATATACACATATGGATACACATATATATGAATAATTTCATATAAGAATTGCTAAGGCAATGGGTAGACATTTATTTGGGAGTCTTTGACATGTTTGCCAAATTATTGTCCCAAAACTTTGCGTAAATATAAACACCTACCAGCAGACTAAGAGAGTGTCTGATTTCTCCCAACCCTCTAGACAATACTAATTGTTATCAATTTTATACAAATCTTTGGCAGTCTGAGAAGCAAAAACATAAATAAATAGACCAAAACTACTTTTAACTGTTTTCTCTGATTGCTAATCGGGTGAAAATATTTCCATATGTTTATTGGCCATTTATTTTTCTCCCTCTGGGAATCCCATGCTCATATCTGAAGATCCTGTTACATGCTCATTAGAAACAGGTGTACTGGTGAACGCTTCTTCCAACCTCTGCTTCCTTAGCAGCAAAACAGAGGAAATAAAGATGCAAGTGCCACGAGGGCAATATTGTATCTGCGGAGCCCAGCATATACCCAACAGAAGGGAGATATTCAAAGGATATTCACTGGAAAGAAAGGAGGAGAGAGGGAAGGAAGGAAGGAAGGAGGAAGACAAGGAATAGCATCTTCCTTATTAAGATGTGGAAGACATGACACATACAGGATGTTTCTCTCAGTTCCTGACATACAGTAAACACTCACTAAATAAGGGCTCTTAGGTGGGCACTATTTTCCTCTTGGTTGGGGCATTACCTTTCTTATTGATTTGTGGGCATTTCCTCTATGCTAAGATATTAACTCTTTATTAACAGTCAAACTTCCTAACTGGAATTTTTTTTTCTATCTCTGAAAAGAAAATAATACCTTTTTTCTTAAATTTAAACATAATATACACTCATTGTAAAAAAAAAAAATCCCAGCGTACAAAAATATTTTTTTAAAGAATAAAAATGATCCTCGATCCTACTGTCCGATTGGCCTGCAGAGAGAGAAAGAGAAGCCAAAAACCAGAAAGACCAGCAGTGCAGTGCGGGAACCTTAGTGGCCCAGGGAGCGGGGGATGGGGAGGTAGCTGTCTTGCTTTCCAGGGACTCTCACAGTCTCTTGATCCCAGCTGTCCACAGGTGAGGCTACCCCTCCCTGGCCTGACAAGTATCGGGGGGGCAGGGGTGGGGGCTGATGAAGAGCTCTAGTATTCCTCAAATTCCCCTTTTTGCTAAAGCCAACTTGGAGAACATTTCTATTGTTTGCACAAAGGATGGGGATTAAGATACTCTCATAATTTTCCATAAATGGAATCATACTCTACCTGCTGTTTTGTAGCCCACTTTTTTCATTCAACAATATGTCATGGGCACCTTTCCAAGTCAGTAAATACAGGTCAGCCTCGTGCATTTAATGGCTGCAAAGATTTCCTTTAGTGTGCTTTGATTATTGACCATTTGTATTTCTTCTTCTCTGAATTACCTGCCCACGTCCTTGGACCTTTTTTCTATTGGAGGATTTGTCTTTTTCTTATTGATTTGCAAGAGCTTTTTTCTTTGTACCAGAAATATTAACCCTTTCTCTCACATATATGTAACAAATATTTTTTTCCCCATATTGTCCTTTGTGGTTTATGTTTGGGTCTGAAATCTGTGTGTGTGTGTGTGTGTGTGTGTGCTCGCATGTGGGAGCATGCTGCTTAGAAGTATTTAATTTTTATGTGGTCAAATTCATGGAAAAAAAATGCCTATTGAATAGCACTATGCTAAGTGAAGAAATAGGAAAATCTGCCAACCTTTACTCTTAGAGTTTCTGGCTCTGACATTATGGCTAGCAAAGGCTTCTCTCTATGATTATACAAATACTTCTATTTTCTTCTAGGTCTTTCTGTGTTTCTGTTTGTCTGGATACATCTGGGACTTATCTTGGCCTAAAGAATGAGTTAGAAGTCCAGATTTAAAACAAAAAAAAAAAGAAAAAGAAAGAAAGAAGAAGAAGAAGAAAGAAAAGAAAAAGAAGCAAGGACAGTGCTCAGTATTCCTGAACTCATTCATTCACCTGGAGGCTTTTCTACCAATGTCTCACTGCCTTGCTCGGTGATGTCCACAGACACAGAACACCGCTGTCCAGCCTATATCCTCTTAGTTGGCCAGAGGGGCAACAAAGCCATCTCAGATTCTTTGTCCTTCCTAAGAAAATAAAATATGTCGAGAATACCTGGATCCCTATCAGCCCACAGGCTCCAGCCAAGTTTGCCCTCTCTCCCTGCTGTGGACCTGGCCTGGCGATCCAGTTTGATCTCTCGACTAGTCACTATTTCCCATGGGGGTCCATGGGAAATAGTGTCACCTGGCCCCCTGCCACCTGAGGGTAAGTGTGTCTACTCTCCCTGGTGCCCGCTCGCTGAAGAGAACCCTTGTCACCTGCGCCCAGGGCCAGCCCTGTCCCATTTCCCGAGGACACAGACCCAGTGGCAGAAACTGGCTCCTTGTGTGCAATTTCATCAGGAAAGGAGATCTGTCAGATTCAGGACTGGTAATTCACCCTGCAGTGACATTTTCATTCACTTTCCCACCGCTCGAGGAAATGGCTCAATTCTCCCTGGGGTATACACAATACCAGAGGCACTTGGCCAGGTGGGTCCTGCAGGCACGATCCGGATATGTCAACCTGGTCCGTGGGTTATAATATTATGGTCTATAACACTTAGCAGATTCAGCCCCTTCAAACTTTGCTTTCCGGCACCTTTCGCCTCTTCTAAAATCCTCAGCAGGCTCAGGCGTTACCCCTGGACCCGAGTCCCTGAGATCCTATGTGCAAATGAGCTCCCTAAGGACCTGAAACCAAACAAGATGTGTCTCATGCTCTGCCACTGGTGTGGCCCTTCGAGGGTCTGCACAAGAGGCAGAATGATCGTGAATCAGATTCTATTTCCCCACTTAGGTGAACATTTCAGGGCTCTGTTACTCTTTGTATTGACTTGGTGTTTAAGAAGTGGGGTCTCTGTCCAAAAAAAAAAAAAAAAGGCAGGGTTTCTGAACACTTGAGTTTCAAAAAACAAGCTCCCTACAGCTCATCTGATGGAGAAGACAGGGTGCAGTCCCAGGAGAAGGGTTCAAATAGGACAGGGGAGACCAGCACCTTGAAAGGTGAAATGCAACCACCGTTCCAGCAAGGATGGGAAACGGTTTCTGATGTGCAAGGATCTAGGAGCAAACTCTAAGAATATCCACGACGTGTGCTATGGTTAAGTCTGAGCTGTGACCTCAGAGAGTCTTAGGTGGAATCAAGTTTCTGCCATTTGCAAGCAAGTGACCTTAAGCTTTTCACTTCTCAAAGCCTCAGCTTTCTTAAGGCTAAACTTCTGCACAACAGGGCCAGACCTTCAGTCACACATCCGGGATTAATCCCCATAGCACCAAGAACAGGGTTGATGAAGCAGAAAGCCAGAAAGGAGCTCAGAGAACAGGCTGGCACACTCCCATCCCATAGACGGAAAGACTGAGGGTCTGAGAGTCAGAAAGGTCCCACGGCAAGATGGTGGCACTGCTGGGATGAGACCCCAACGTCCTTGCCTTTGTGGCCCAGCCTCCCTCGTCTCGCTGAGACTTGGACCAGGGGTAGCCCCAGGCTGTCAGAGCCTTACCAAACCATACTAAGCGGAATTTAAGCCCACCCCCATGAAAACATCTGCTACGAGTGAAAGGATTTAAAATAATCTAAGAAACACGTTAGAAAACTATTAACTGACTCAGCTGGGGTTGTTATAACAAAATACCATAAACTGGGAGGTTTATCAAAAACAAAAACTGATTTCCAAAAATGGATTTTCCAGGTCCGCAGGCTGGAAGGCCCAGATCAGTGTGCGATCAGGGTCTGGTTCTGGGGACAGCGCACCTTCTGGCCTGTAGACTTCTCCTGGTACCCTCCCCAGGGTGCAAAAGGAGCGAGGTAGATCTCTAACTGCTTACAAAGGCACTAATCCCATTCGTGAGGGCACCACCCTCGTGACCTCATTACCTCCTCCGAGCCCTAACTTCGAGCACCAGCACAGTGGGGGGTAGACTGAAACATGAGATTTGAGGGGTCCCAAACATTTAGCCCCTCACATTAATTAGCCTCTTGGGTTAAAAACAGCCGGCCCCAAAAGCTGAGCTTTGACGTATTTCTGAAGGGAGGGCCCTCTTGGCTTTGGATTCTGAAGACCACGTGAGCAGGCCCGCCTGCACCCCTGAGGTCAGTCCCGGGAGGGCCCTCGGCCATGTCGTCACTCACCTACCACCTTTCCCTCACCCCTGCCCGCCACAGCCCCGAGGAAGCTTCTTTACCAAACCCTTGCCGGATGTATATTATCCAAGGCCAAGAGGGCTTTGCAAAAATAAGACAGTCACCTAAAACACTCAAAATGTGTAAGGCACATCGTGGATAAGTAAGTCTGATGTAAAGTCTAAGACTGGATGTATGAAGATGAAATATAAAGCGGTATTATTAAAATATTGGGACATTGTAACAGCCCACACACATATACATGCGTATATAGAGAGATAAGTCTCTTCTATCTGGATAGATGGGGAAAAAAGACCAGATACTGTATATAGAAACATGTTTTTCTATTGATTGTGATTATATTATTGGAGATGAGCTCTTCTGAAAACGAGGTGGTCTTTAAATATATCAAGCGTCATGCAATAATGTAGCAATTTATTAAGATTACACATTTTAAGTAAAAATTAGAATTCTATTTCAATGGCATTGGAGGGAAAAAAGGAGAAGAAGAAAAAGAAGTACCAAATATGAGTGAAAAATAGCCAGGCTTATTTTTGTTCTTGGCACTGTAACCTAAAGGCGCCAATGAAAACAGCAATGACGACTCAGCCCAATAGCACCGAGCGGCTGGAACGCACAGCGCCCCTCGCTCCTCGCCGTGCATGCGCCGCTGAGTGCCCCACAGCAGGAGGCGATGCACCTGGGGCGGGGGAGGGGGCGCACCTGTCGGACAACTATTGGGTGATGGACCCAGCCACTGGGAGCCTCTTTGCCCCCTCTGCGGAACAGGCGCCCTAGCACCCACCTCATCCAGACAGCCGGCGCCAAACAGGACCCAGCACCCAGAATGTGGCAGTGGCTCTACCCTCAGTTTCTGAAGCTTTCATCTCCCCTTGGCAGTTATTATTTTTCTATAAGTTGAAGAGGATTGCAATTTCTTTATTTCTTCAGTCATGCAAACTACAGGAGGAAATGAGCAAATGAGGGCACACAAGCTGATTGTCTATAGCTGATGGGGATACAGGTGAGGCTTCTGGGATGGTCCACGGAATCTGACACCGGCTTAGATCTTCCAGGTTGAATTTCTGCAGGACCAGCATGGGAATGCGTGTGCACGCACACGCACACACACACAAACACAGAGTGCTCACACGCACAACCACAATCCCACACTCAAGCACTCTCACGTGCAGCACTGAAGCAGGCTCCTTTGGAAAGCACTGTCTTAAAATACAGCAGCCCCCCTACACCAGGGTCCTGTGTCCTCTCCGCCAGCACCCGCTTGCCTCCTAGCTCCACACCAGGGCCAGGGCAGGAGGGTGGGGGCAGCTCTGGGTCTAGGGCTTCAGCTTAGGGTGCCATGGAAATGAGGGATGCGAAGTCACATTTGAGTGCCCTCACTTTTAAAAAAGGAAGAAAACGTGGGCTGGAGTCAAAAGTCTCCTTTGGTGATAAAGATTACAGAGCACAATAGAGCGGGATGTGTCAGAGGCTGCCCCTCTCTCATCCACATGGGATGTGTCCCCCCGCATGCTGGGGTATTGTGCCTAAGGAATGACCCAGCCAATGGGAAGCCTATGGGTGGCTTATGCATGTTGTGATAAAATGTAAATGCACTAGAAAGGTCACGGGCAGAGTGATCATTACCATTGTGCAACTCTGACCAATTTGCCATTCAAGAGCATCATCGATGACTCAGGCCTTTCACCGTGCCTCTTAAAGACACACACCCGGGGGCACACCCACAACGGATGGGCATTGTGGCTGCCAGTGTCTCTCGGTGTGTGTGTGTGCACCTGCTGATGCCTCTTCTCTGGCATTTACGGAGAGGGTCGGGGAGGGGGGAAGATGGCCACAATGTCTACCTATTGGACCACTAATCCTCTCCGTTGGAAAGGCATTGAAGGCTCTGAGCCTATAGCTCCCCCAGAGAACTCCTGGCCCCTTGCTCTGGAACTGGGGACATCCACTTTGGGGCAGAACCCGCTCACTCTCACCCCAATACAGAGGGAGGTTACATCAGCATCACACAGAACCCCAGACACTTCCCCCCGCCCCACCTCCATGGCAATTCGGCTCACCATAAGGAAAGCAACAGCTCTGGGGCCAGCACCGGTCGCGGGCACATGTATCCACAGTGACCTTGAGCAGCTTATGCATTGGAAAGGCCCAGAACTGTGCCCTCTGAGCCCCATCTCTACCATTTTGCCTCCCAAATGTCATTTGCTACCCACTAATTGCCTCTGCTGCCTTATCCCATCTGTAGCTCCAAGAGCAATGCAATGAGGGGTTTGCTCATTCAATCAACAAATTTTCACTCACACTCACTCTCGGCAACTCCCCATGCTGGTGTTAATCGACCTCCAGTTCACTGCCCAGACCACTGTTGCAGAATAGCGAGTATATGCATCCTCACACGCCTCCATCACCCTCCCCAAGAAGGAAGCACAAAGAGCCTTAAAAAGATGTTCGTGAAGGCCCATGGCATTCCCAGGAGTGACCGTGTAGGCTGGTGGGGAGTAGGGCAAGGAGAGAGGGCTTCCTTGAAGAGGTGACCATCCAGTTGAGTCTTAAAAGATGAGTAGACGTTGAGAAGTTAAGAGGGTAGAAGACATTCCACAGAAAGGAAATGGAAGGTTAAACGGACTAAGGTATTTCCAGAATAGCCCAGGGCCCTTTGCATGAGAGCAGGGTATAGGGAAAGGGTGAGGCAAAGAGCAGGAAGGACAATCCAAGGCTCAGGTTCTCCTTACACCGGGAGACTAGATCCTCCAGAAGCTTCACAAAAGTGCACATTCCTTCCTTCGGTAAGTTCATCCAACAAATATTTACTGAATCCCAACTGTGTGCCAGTCCCTGCATTTTGCATCATTATGGAAAATGTCAGTACAGTCAGGGGACAAAAATTATTACTACAGCTGGATCCTGATGCTTTTGACTGTCCACACAAAGGCAAAGCACACTGCCCATTGCTGAAACCATGGCCTTCACAGGCTGGCCTCCTGCCCTACCTCAACCGGAGTCTCTTGCTGTAACTTTTTGGGCTTCATGTCTTTCTTCCAAGAGCACATATCCTGCCTGCACCATGACCCAGCCCCCTGCCTCAACAGTGAATCCCAGCCTGACTAGCCCTTGGAACCTAGAGGATTCTCTTCAATCAGACACCTCCATGAGAAACATTCTGGGCTGAAAATGAGTCAAGAAATGGATCCCAAGTTCCATTGTGAATGTGTAACCTTGGGTAGGTCCCTTCTACCCTGCCAGTGAAAAAATATTTTTGCATATTCTCTCTCTCCATCTGAGGAGTCTATGGTTCTAGAGACAACTGCCTTTCTTTCCACTGGATATAGCAGTGTGCCCACTTGTTTGTTCAGGGATGAATTCAGTTTCCTTCCAGAGCCCTCCCCACGATCTCCTTGTCTAGTATAGCACGGGATCCTACAATTGACTGTTTATTCATTTGTCCAACAAATGTTTGTTGAATGCTAAGTGATAGACACCACTCCAGGCACAGGGACATGGCAAACAGACAGAACCTCCCCCTCCTCCTGGAGCCTATCACCTTCTCTGAACTGCCAGGATGTCTTCCCTTGGCATCTCACACAGCATTACCTACACTTCATAGCCAAGATCTTGTTTCCACATATCTTCCTATGAAGAAACATGCACATAGCGAGTCCAATTAAGTAATATAATACAGGAAGTGCAAAGAATTAACATGGTTTCCTCAGTGCCTCAGTACTACAAAAAAAGAGCTGATCCAGGACCAAAGTCTTCTGACTCTTGGCCTAGCTCACAAGCACCTGCTGAATGGTTTTTGGCCATAATGCGTAATCACAGGAAACATCCACAAAATCCAAGTCCGTGTGGTTAGTGGTACGTTAGAGACATCTTTGAACTCTTAAAGAAGACCCTCAAAAGGGCTCTGTAGAGCCCAGAAATAAAGCCAAGCATATACAGTCATCTCATATCTGACAAGGGAGCCAAGAATACTCAATAGACAAAAGACAGTCTGTTCGATAAATGGGGCTGGGATAATTGGATATTCACATGTAAAAGAATGAAACTGGACCCTATCTTACACCACTCACGAAAATTAACTCAAAATGGATTAGAGACTTAAATGTGAGACCCGAAACCATGAAGTCCTAGTGGAAAACACAGCAATAAAGCGCCTTGCCATGGATCTTGGTCATGATTTTCTGGACAGAACGCCTGAAGCATAAACAACAAAATCAAAAATAAACAAGTGGGACTACAGAAACTAAAAAGCTTCTGCACAGCACAAGACACCATCAACAAAGTGAGAAGACATCCTGTAAAATGGGAAAAAATATTTAGAAACCATATTATCTGATAAGGGGTTAATATCTAAAATATATAAAGAACACCTACAACATAATAGCAAAACTCAAATAACTTCATTTGAAAATGGGTGAAAACTTGAATAGACATTTCTCTAAAGAAGATATACAGAAGGACAATAGGTATATGAAAAGGTGCTCATCCTTCCTAATCATCAGGGGAATGCAAATTAAAACCCCGATGAGACATCACCACATGCCTGTTAGAATGGCCATCATCACAAAGACAAGAGATAACAAATCCTGGCAGGGATGTCGAGAAAAGGGACTCCGTACACTGTTGGTGGGAATGCAAACAATCATAGTCATTGTGGAAAAGAGTAGGGAGGATCCTCAAAAAAACAAAAATAAAACCACCATAGGATCCAGCAATCCCACTTCTGGGAATATATCCAAATGAGATGAAAATACTAACTTAAAAAGATATCTGTACCCCACCCCATGTTCATAGCAGTACTATTTACAATACCCAAGACATGGAAACAGCCTAAGTGTCCATCAGTGGCTGAAAGGATAAAGAAGACGTGATATATACACACAGTGGAATATTATTCAGCCAGAGAAAAGAGAAAATCCTGCCATTTGCAACAACATGGATGGACCTTAAGGGCATTCTACTACATGAAAGAAGTCAGACAGAGAAAGACAAATGATATATGATCTCACTTACCTATGGCATCTCAAACAAAAACAGACTCCTAGAAGAAGAGATGAGACTTACAGTCAGTAGAGGTGAAGGGTGAGGGAAGGGGGAATTGAATGGAGGTGGTCCAAAGGCACAGACTTCTGGTCATAAGACAAATGAGCATCATCAGGGCTGCAATGTCCAGCATGAACAATGAAGCCAAGAGTGCCGTGTGCTACAAGGAGGGTTAGTAAGAGAGTACATCCTAAGAGTCCTCGTCACAAGGAGAATTGTTTTTCCTTTTCTCTTTCTTTTAATCTCTCTATGTGAGAAGATGGCTGTTAGCTGAACCTAATGTGATCACAATCCATGTAAGTGACATCATCATGCTACATGCCTTAAACATATAATGATGTATGTCAATTATTCTTCAATAAAACTAGAAAAATAAAGAAAACTACAGGTGGGAAAGAAAGGCTCTGGAAGTGACTCTGGGCTGTGCCATGCACCCCACTTTTATGCCATGGGTTTAATGCAAGGAGAGAAAGAGAAAAAGATGGACAGACAGAGGGAGCCATTGCATTCCTACACACAGAGCTCCAAGTGTATGTGGGACAGACCAGGAGCATCGTGGTTACTTGTACCTTAAAGGCACAAGGTCAACTGCCACACCCTCCAGACAGCAGATTCATTCCCGCCTTATCCAGGCGGCTTCCCATCACAAGCGGAAAAAGAGAAAGGGCCACATGAATTTCCAAGGCAGAGAAAGAAGACTGTGACTTTGCAAGATGTCCAGTGCTCGTGGGGATGACAGCTGCTCCTAGCGCGGACTGTGCATTTGTTGGAGCCCTGACGTGGAGCTTTAATGGTCCAGTCATAACTGCTCCTCCCAGGGGTCTACCCATCATCCCTGTATCCCTGTCTGCCCTCTGTCTGTCTGTGCAGATTTCCAAGCCAATTCTGTCCTCAAGTCAGAATCAAATATTCTGATTCTCCTAAATAATGTTTCTATATAAAATTAATTATTTGTGTGTTCTGGATTATTATTTTTTTTTAAAGAATGAGTTTTTGATTTTAGCCAAAAAAAAAAAAAAAAAAAAAAAAGCTAAAGAGGTTGGAACAGGGTAGAGATGAGGAGAACAGCAGAGCGGCTCCAATGCCTTCTCTCCGTGTGGCGACTGCTCCCCCATGGGTCTGGGAAGAGTTGCAAACTCCCCAGGTATGAGGAGACTCGCAGACAACCCGAGCTCATCGTATAATTAGATGCTTAGCACATCATTTCTGCCTGATGTGCCAAAATCTCGTGGAGCCTACAGGGACCTCTGAGCCAGGACCCCGTGCTGGAAGCAGTGCCTGAGCCGAGCCTAGGAGACCTCAGCGTCATGACGTGTTGCTGTCTCTTCAGCATCCACGACTTCTATGACCAAACGTGGCCAAACTCTGGTCTGTTTCTAAAGGACAGCCACAGCTCCAAAGAACACTCCGTCCTACCACAAATGCCACAAGTGATTGGAGAGTTTGAATTTCTACCACCTGGACCCTCTAAAAGGTTCCAAATTATGGATTTGTTTTTCTTCTTTCCCTTGGTCTATGTGTCTATAAAATGAGCCTTTTAATCCAGCAAAGCTTGTCACATTTTCAATTTCTGTGCTAAGTAAAACAACAAAAAGTAAATTAGTGTTGCATATGTAATGGACATAAGAAAAAAAAAAAGTCTGAAGGAAATTCTATTAAGCCCACTGCCTGGTTACCTCGTTCTTAACATGGGCATGCCTGTTTCTAAAGCAAAGCCTTACATTTTCTCTAACAAAGGTTTGACGTTCACTAAAATGTCAGCTAAAGTTGCCAATAAATACTCAGGACTGGTGACTGGGCAGGGAGGGAAGGTTTAGTTATCCACGTTTTCATTAGCACACATGCGGAAGAAAAAAACCCTTTTAGTACTTAAAAGCCAAAGTCATGACGGCTGCCCAGAACTATGTGTGCTGAGGGATGGGCAAAAGAAAAAAAAAAAAAAAAAAAAAGAAAGAAAGAAAGAAAGAAAGAAAAGAAAAAAAAAGTGAGTAATAGCAAGGAAGATATTTAAGGAAAGCAATGATTGAACTTTAAAAAAATACTGCAGACTCAAAATGCTGGCGGCAGACTGACTGCTATTTTCACCAAAGCCGCTGATTTCTGAGAGGTCTTCTGCTTTTCCATATTTACGTCTTGCAAATGTTGAGCGTTATGGCGCTCAGATAGGTGTGGCTGACTTTGAAATTCAAGCTCAGGGCGCCTGTGGTCCATGAACCCGTCCAAATAGGGCTGGCGAGTCAGAAGCGAAACTGGCGAGTTAGGAAACTACCATAGTATATTGCTTTATCTGCACTGCATTTAAAGGATTTACCTATCTATCCCGCTGCAGACCCACTCATTGAGTAAGAGCCAACAGCATATGATTGTGTTAATTAATCTGCTATTGTGAGTAAAGGAACAGCTGCAGTGGTCTCGTGGATACGTTGTCAAAAGAAAACAATGTAATGTTAAGCCTCTGACTGCGTATTCTGTTACAAAGGAGGTTTATGAGAAGTTAAATTCATAAATCACAGATCATTTTTATAATAATAATAAATAATATCTGACCTTTAAAAGGAAGGTTTGAGTGTTCTTAATTTCGGCTTGAAATATGTTCTGATATATGATACCTAAGCTTTAACCCAATTCTTTGTTTTGAAAACAAACATTCCCCAGAAATGATGGGAAGGGGAAGGAGCTATAGAAATGACCTCTGACTGTACGAGATACATGCCATTGTAGTTCTAACAAAGATCAGAGCCCAAAATATCAAGTTAAAAGAAAAACTTGTTGGCATGCGTCCAATGTCTCATATAATAAAAACACAATTTCTAATACTATGCAGAAATGGAGAGAAAGGGGACATTCATTATGGGAAACACACATATTATTTACATGGGCTTTATCTTTCTTTATGCAGATAAGGCACAGAGAGCACTTTCTGTCTAATTACTATTCCGTGCCCCTCCAGGATCCAACCTTCCCACCCCCACCGTCACCCAAAATACAACCAAGACTCTGTGCCCACCTCCTGTGTGCACATAACCCATTAGCGAGAAGGCAAAGGAGGGTACACTTAGACAAAGGGAAATAAAACGTTGTGCCCTGGTGCTTAACCTGGGCAACAACCTGGACCAAAAGTCAGAAGGAAACCACAAGACCAATCAAGGAATATAAAGTTGAACTATGGCTAATGGGATTTGGGAAAGAATAAGGTCTTCTATATATTTGAAGAGCATGCATTTGAAAAAAAAAAAATGCGGGGCTCCCCCAACTGACTGGAGGCGAGGAGTCCATGCACTTTCACCTAAATCTTGCACGTCGAATCAGGGCGGTGTGGGGACACTGGACGCTGCCCCGGTGCTTTCTGGTACCTAGTATTTGAAAAGAATGTTTCCTAGTGCATGGGCCTCAACGTTACTCTGTGTCTATTCTACCCACCCCCCACCCCCACTTTGTAAATGAAAAAGCCATTCCAGAGGGAAACCAAAGGGCTTGATTCAGGAATGCTGGGAAGCACGGGGCAGGAGAGGCAGGCAAGCGGGTCTGATCTGTGTGTCCCTTCCCTTTGTTTGGGGAGATGACAACAAAAGGAAGCTATTTTTAGCTATGGATTGGCATTGTAATACCAGGTACATGTATCGACCTGATAAGGAGAGGGACTCTGGAGGCCCCTCCCCGCCCAACAAACACTGCAGTGTCATTTGCAGCAAAAGCTCCCGTGCCCCGGGAAGGCAAACTTGGAAGTGAAATCTCAACCCAGAAAAATTTCCCGAACAGGAGACGGAAGGTCTCTGGCTTGTTTTCTTACCTGATCGCCCCTGAAGGAACAATCCCCCCAGAGTGCCATGCTTGCCGCAGGTCGCTTCTCTTGGATGCCATTTTAAAGGGGTTTATGGGGAGGAAAATTCTTATGGAGTGAGAATTGTGCAAAATAGCCTGCCCCTTGAGTCAGGACACAACTGACCCTTTATTCTCAGGAAAAGAAGCATCATGACTGTTGGCCATATCATTTCAAGATCCCTCAAATGCCCTGGTAGAGGCTTAAGGCATAGTTAAATACTCTTCTGATGGGGTTTTGCATAGTTACCCTGCCCGCCCCATACCCCAGACCCCTACCCAGAGCCCGTGTCCCCCATGCTTGCTGACTTCTGCTCCTCACGGACACTCCCAGCCAGGGCTCTGCCCCATAAGCAGCTGGCCCATTAGTCACCGGGCTGGGGCGTCCGGCAAATAAAGTCTCCATTATTACCAACTTTTACTTTTTTTTCTTCCAAATCCAGATTTTTCACTTTAAAATTTAAAAGCTCCTTTTTTTTTTTCCTTCTACCAAAATTTAAAACAAAACAAAACAAAACAAAAAACAAAACAAAACTCTTCAGTGGGCAATCCGGAATACTTGACATTTCCCGATATTGTCCCACAGCAAAAGACACCATCAACTCAGGGAGCCTTAGGACATACTTAGGAGAGAGTGGCCTTTGGATAACAATAGGGCCTTATTTCTGCTTCCAGGAAAAGTATGTGGGAGAAGGAAGAAAACGCCCGCTGCTGGCCAGTGCAGAAGTTTAAGTGTAACGTTGTCCTTCACGGCAAGGGGAACCGTGGTGACCCTGTAAAGACGCCACACGATTTTGAAACCAGTGGTCCAGGTTCTGTTTCGTATATCTACCATGGGTTCAGGAAAAGGATGGGACCACCATCTCCATCTGTAACATGCAAATCTAAGCGTGGTACCTGCAGAGAACTCCCTCCCGGAGATGAAAAGGGTCTGTAAAATGCTAATTTTGAAAACTTGTGAGTCTTTTGCCCTGAGTGAAGAAAACTTGCCTATTAGTCTTGTCTCCCTAGTCACAGGAGTGGTCCCTCCCACCACCCCCCAACCCGGCCCATTCTAGAACTTAACAAAAAGGATGAAAGTGAAGACTGTGTATACTCAGCAGCAAAACTATTTGCTGGTCTCAAGAGTGGTCAACTTGGTTTAAAAAAAAAAAAGGAAGAAAGAAAGAAATTCAGCAATGGCTTTTCTCTCCAAAAAAATCAGTGTTTTCCTCACTGGTTCCCAGATACTAGAGCCAACTGAGGGCTTCACAGGTACCTTCCTCTCCCTAAGCCTCTTAAACAACCTCCCACGTTTTATTTATAAAAGAGTTCCATATTTGCTGCAGAAGATCTGAGAAACCGAGAAAGGTACCCACGAAAGAAAGTGAAAACCATTTTTAATTCTACCACCTTCCTCTGGCTCTAACACTTTCATATTCTCCTTCCTAATCATAGTCACTTAAATATGATTAACACGTGCGTATTCAGACGTAAACAAAATAGAGTTTGCATTTCGTTTCTTATCCCATTTTGCCCCTTCACATAATATTCTGAGGGTGGTCTGAAGTCATTGTTCTCGAACATTCTGGCTACAGAACATCATATGCCACGGCTGTCACCTCCTCCACGTCTCCGCGTCTTGTTTTACATTCCTTCTCTGAGCATCACTCCATGAGATGTGGGCCTCGTCCTCTTTTAAGGTTTGGGAGATGGTGTGGCTGTCCCCTTTCCCAGGAGCCCCAGGTGCCTAACGAGAGCTTTAGCTGTGGGGTTGAACTCCTCCAGGCTAGCATTCCAAGAGGGGGTTGCACTTGGCTATACATTACGGAGGGTGGGTGGCGCTGTACCACGTTCTGATTTTCCATGATCTATCTGTCAAGAAACCTCAGCGAGCAGCCCTAGTGCTTAATGAGAGTCTAATGCTGTGGGAACTGGAAGTCATGTATAAAACGAAGAACAACAATAATTCAACATAAGCTGAATTTAAGAGTACTATAAAAGCATAAGCCAATCTCCAACAAAAAGGAGACATCTTGCTAAAAACCGCATTAGCAGCAAATGCCAGCCCTGGGCACTTATCTCCTTCAAGGGGAGACAGGAGTGGGGGGGTGGCTGTCCGTTGTTCTGCAGCCCAGAATGGCCTTTGGCTCCGGTTCTGGGAGCAACACCCCTCAACCTGTCCTCGATCCCACCCCGCTTTCTTGCTTTCAGAAGGAGGGGCGGAAGAGTGAGCACCACGAAAACGTGTCTGTGAGATTCCCACACCTGGAAGACTCTGTTGAGACTCAGATTTAAAAAAAAAAAAAAAAAAGTAACTAAACGATTTTTCCTTTTTAAAATTTCTAGAATTAATAACAAGACCTGCTCCTTGTGGAATGACAGAGGTCACACCTCATCGCTAAATGACTCCGGGAGGAGGAGAAAACCCATCTCCAAATTCCAGAGACAGATTGGGAATTAATTCAGGAAGAGCCCCACCAAGCAGCTGGATGTATCGAGCGCTTCTCGAAGCTTAGGCTTAAGGGAGTCCAGCCGCCCTGCCGATCAGCGCCAGGGCACCAGGCCACTGCATGCAAGACCTTCACAGCCCACTAAGGTTGTCAAGGACAGGATTAAAGGACAAAGGGGACACGCTGACTAGCATTACACAGAGAGAACGGTCTGGGTCCAAGCTGGGTCTGCATGTTGGAAGACCAGGCAGGTCTCGTGATAATCACCCAGACGGGGAAGGCACCTACAAGCTGGTGTCAATCCCACTTCGGATGCAGGGGCAGACAGTAAGAGAGGCCACCAAAACTGGCTACATGGGAGGTATGTACTGTGGCTCCCGGCAGAAGCCCTAACTGCTCTGGGTAATATTTCTGGAGCAAGTTGCATCCTGATATTTTAAGCTGAGAGTTTTATTGCTGCTGAAACCATACAGTTGAAAAGGAAATTGAACAGCCCTCTCTCTAAATCATCTGATTTATAGAAATTGAAATTGATTCATATAATTGGAGACCACTAATTATAGGAGTTGAAGAAGAAAGATTGTATGCCAAAGTTCTAATTGCTGAACTATCAAAGTTAGTCAAGATTTGTTTCAGGGAATGGGGGAAATTGTCATTTTCTCCAGAATGCCAGGGAATATGGTCATTATGCTAGCTTACCACTACTGTCTCTTTGCTCCTCATTTAAGGTTTTCTGATAATGAAACAGCACGTTTGACCTTCCTGAGATGCTCCAGGGGGCTGATTTTTTTTTTCCCTAGTCTTCTTTATTATTATGGAAGCAATGCTCTACTGTAGAAAATATGGAGAGAAAGCCCCCCAATGTCATGCCTACAAGCCCCCCACGGTAATTATTTTAGCCTGTCCCCTTCTCTAGCTCTTCTGCACATGTCTTTTCACTTGGCCAGGCTCACGGTCCACTTTCGGTTGTGCTTCCTTCTTTTGTTCTTGTGCACAGTCCTGAAAAACCATCATTTTAATTGACTGCTCTACTGTCCATCAAGGAGACCTGGCTCCATGGAAAACCCCAATGCCATACATTTAGCTCGATTCCAGTCTTAATTTTTGACATCTTAAATGATGCTGTAATGAACATTGCCCACATATAGCCTTTTTCATACTTTGGATAAATTCCTTAAAATAGATCCTCAGAAGTGGAATTACTGGGTCAACGAGTTTAACATGTTATTACTCCTGATAGGTATTGACAAATTGCCTTCTGCAGGGACTTCAAGCATTTAGAATGCTACCAGCATTATTGGAAGTCCTGGTTCCCTGTCTCCTTGGAAGCCGGGAGATTTAGTTTTTAATATTTGTTATAATTCAATAGGCCCCAAACGGTAACTTGATTCTTGATTTAAGTTTGCAATTTTTAAATACTAGAGCGGCCGATCCGCGTTCCTTGTCCTTGGGAGTTTCATTACCTCGTAGGCGAATTATCGGCTCTTGCCCTTTATCTGAACCGAGGAAACGTTTGTGGAGCGCCAGGACCAAGTAGACCAAAACCAGATAGGTGACTACAGAAAAGGCAGACCCCACATGTGTACCGAGGGTCCCCTCCCCCTCTCCCCATGAGGAAGCAAGACACAAGCCACCATAAAACAAGAGCACTCGCCTATTGGCCCCCTGGCTGGATCTTCTCCAGCCTTGGCCTCTGCGTCCCTGCCTCTTGCTGTGGGTTCTCCAGGCTGGTGGTATGATAAAAGGAGGCGTGCGGCATCTTCCTCTGAAATTTGATTTTGCTAACGAGGTAGACCAAATTAAGAAAAAAACCTGAGAAAGTGACATTAATTTGGAACAACGAAACAAAACCAACAATAGTTTGATTTTCCACTCTACAAACCCTATAACACTTTGCAAACAAAGTAATTAATCCTTATAACAAAGAAGGGAGAGGTCCCCCCCTTTCCTGAGTCCCAGAAAAATTAAGAGCCATTACACTGAGTTTCAGAGTCCTTGTTAAAGAGACCAAGAGAAGACTAGAAGACAGAAGGAAGGAAGGAAGGGGGGGAAGGGTGGAGGGAGGGAGGGAGGGAGGGAGAGAGAGAGAAAAAGGAAAGTCCATCACTAGCCCAAGAGAACCAAACAAGGAATGTGTGTGTCCCTCAGAGGTAAGCTTTCCGAGGGCTAGAGGATGTCCTAAATAGACAAATCTTTCCTGGCAGAAAACAGATTACTGGTTTCCTAGGGCTGGGGGTGACAAGGGGGTTTGAGCTGATAGCTAAAGGGTATAGGGCTTCTCTCCAAGATAATGAAGATGTTCTGAAATTGATTGTGGTGAGGGTTCACAACTCTGTGAACGTAATGAAAATCACAGACTTACACACTTTGCATGGGTGAATTGTATGGTTTGTGAATTATATCTCAATAAAGCTGCTATAAACAGAAGACAGCTAGAAGCTTGAAGGAATCCATGTAATGAGGGAGAGGTGCAAAACACTGTTACCCAGAGAAAGAAAAAGGACGAGGAGAAACATTTACTTGATATATGAAAAAGTAAAAAGAGAGCTACCCGGCTGGATTTGGATTTCTGGAACATTCCTTCATTGCACAGAATATATGGAGGGCCTCCTGGGTGATCCGGGGTGGAAGGGCGGTAAGAACATGGCATCCACACTGGTGGATAGATGCGCTGTGTGTCCAGAGAGCATCCTGGGTGCCTCCCAACCCCAAAGGAGGGTGTCTTCCAGAGGAATTTTCAAAGGGAGCCAGGAGCTACCAGGCAAAGACATGGGACAGGGGTGTTCCAGGGAGAAGGAACAAAGCATGTAAAGACCCCCAAGGGATGAATGAATAAGGCTCTGGGAGATCCCAGGAGTCAGTCCAACCAGAACCCAGAGTGTGGGGAAGAAGAGAAGGAGCTATAGAGACAGACAAGTACTGGACCCCAAAGGGTCTCGTCAGAAAGTGGCCTTCTGTAGAGGGCAGTGGGAAACCACTGAGTTGTTTCAGACTGAGCAGCAAGTGACATGATCAGCTTCCTGGGGGTTTGGGGGAACCTGGTTCGAAGAGTAGGCTCCAGGAACAGAAGCCGTATTTAAGAGGGAATGCCACAAGGATGTGGAATAAGGCACTCACTCTGGAGACTATGGATTCATTCAAGAGTTCTGTAAGAGGCAGAAAGACTCCCATGGGAGTTTGGGAGGGAGTCACTTGGCTGTCTCCTGGACTCCTGGTCAGCTAATGGTGGACTGGGGTTCTATTCTTGTGCATCACCAGAGAATACAGGAGGAGGGACCCATCTGAGGGCAAAGGGTTCCCAAACTCCCTGCTGAGTGGGAGGTACTAGTGGGAAGTGGGAGGAAATACAGCCCTGCCTGGAGATGCTGGAGCAGGTCCCAGCCAGGCTTCTGATACATTTCACAGAGTGGGTCCAGACCATGTCCTCCTGGAGACCAGCTGACCTCACCCATGGAGGCCGGCCTGCTCCATGACCTGGCATCCTAGTGACCACAAAGCACAGAAGATACCACTCAGACATGGGGGGAGAGGGGAGCATAGAGATGCATGCAAAGAAGGGGACTGGCAGTAAGGTCACTGGTCTGAAAGAGCTGGGAGAAGTATAGAATAAGACATAAAACCTCGTGGTTAGGGCAAGGCTAAAATCTGGAGAAATGGGAAGTAGAAGGCAGACTACCCCAACAGCCAGGTCTTCTCTATCCCAAAGGAACAGGCCATTACAGAAGGTTAGGGAGTGGTCTGTAGAGAGGAACCTCACTTCTTGGGCTCCAAGATTCCCAAGGGGGAAGCATACAGGAGTGGGCAATGATGAGCCCAAGGAGGGACACACAGACTGTGTGCTTGCTGTGAACTTGCGAAAGGCCTCCCCGACAGACGGGAGAGAGAAATGGTGTGCTCTGGACACAAAACTCCCAGTTACACCAGTAAAGAGTCTGGATGCAGGACTGATAGAGCCTTTCACTGTCTGACCCTCCATTAGACCTATCAGCTGGCTAAAAAAAACAGGCATCAGCCCTTATGATTACTACTATTGTCTTCATTCATGTGACGAGGGCTTGACCTGTCTTGATGATAGCTTCACTTTCCAGACCAAAGAGAGCACAGGAATTTTTTTTTTTCTACTCTAGATTGAGTTCTAATGAATTATGAGCTAGTTAAAGCAGAAAACACTGGAATCTTGGACAACTATAACTATGTAGTCTTGTAGTTCCCAATTCCCTGGGACAGGGCAGGCTGGGCCACACAGGGGCAGGGAGCTGGGACAGAGGTCAAGAACACAGAGGTGGAGCCCGACAGACAGGGATTCACCGTCAGGTCCCAGTGCAGGCTGTATGACACTGGGGAAGTGACTTAACATCTCTAAATCTCAGATCCCCCATTCATCCCTAGAGGGTAAAATCAGTGCCTATCTCATAAAGGTTTTATGAAGCTTAAATCCATTTAACAAGTTAGCACACTGCCTGGCATTCGTTAAAAAGTCAATAAATGTTTGTAATTCATCATTAACCGGTGTGCATCCTACCTTTTAGGATGCCAAGTCTCCAAATGCTTGAAGCAAAGAGAGGGAGGATTCCGGGGCATGAATGTCCAGGCAAGCAAGGTGAAGCCGGGACATCCCAGTGGGGGAGAAGAGGGAGGCCCAGAGAAGCCAATGGGATTGATTGCTCAAGACAGGACATCTGGGAAGACCACAGCGGGCCTCCCACACACACACGCACGCATATACATGCTCGTGCATTCGCACACGGACACAAACACATGTACTCACACACATGTATGCACACGCATCTAAACATACACGCATCTTTACACAGGCACAGACTCGTGTCCATTTGTCAAGTAAGCCAGGGCACTGATTGATGACTTGGATGAAATACGGGAAAAGAAAGGAACATGCGGCTGGAGAGTCGTAGACCTAAGTGGCTACGACCTACCTTCGGCAAAGGCTAAGAGAATGAAAACATTATTAAAGACAGCACAGGAAGCACCCTTTAACGACGTTGCATTCGGAGCAAGAAAGAGACAGAGGAAAGAGCTCTAGGTTGGCTGTGAGGGGCACGGACACCAAATCAGAGAATCAAAAAGTTGCCGTCTTCGCCGTAGCCCGCCTACTTCCTGCCGCGGCGGGGAGGGCTTGCCGGAAGTGGATCCCAGGCTCCCGGAAGGGGGCGGTAGCGGTGGCCATTTGACCAGTTCTGGCCAATGGGATATGGGCAAAGAGAAGCACCGCCCCCTTCTCCCCCATCGCCCGCCCACTTCCAGGTCTACCAGAAATCCCCTGCGGTCCTCCTCTTTCTCCCTCACCTGACAGCCGATTCCGACGCCCTTTGTGACCTTGGGAGTACATTTTGAAGATGACGGAGAGCCCACTGGCTTGGTCCCTAAATGAAAGCCCCTCATGTCCTATACGGATTGGGTTTTCTGTGAGAGAGCAAGAGGAGCCTGCCGCTGTGTCCCGGCGCTGCAGTTTTAGGGTACGTCTGTAATAGCAGCCAGTGCTATCCAACTAATCAGAGTCCAAAGCCCAGAGCAGCAATACAGAGTGATGGAGAGGGCAGGGTCTCACCCTGGCCCCCCAAGGAGGAACTTCAGCAGCAGCCAGTGATCAGCAGGGAAGCAGCGGCCCCCACACGGGCAAATACTCTGCAACCCGGGCCCCAAAAGACGAGGAGCCCTCTTAGACCAGGTCACGCTGTCGGGCCACGTGCATTAGCCACAAGGGATCAGGAGGCAAGGAGTGAGACAGTCGCACAAGCCTCAAGGCAACACGACTTTTGTGCCCCGGCCCCAGGGAAGCCCAGGACCATGAGCAGATTTCAGGGCCATTCACAGGGGTAGGGTGGGGACAGGAAGGAGGAGAGAATGTTTACTGGGTGCCTGCTCTGTGCTGCATTCTCTGCCTGTGGAAGGAGGGCAGTGCCCTTGTGTACAAAAGTCACCAGAGGCTGAGACTGACAGTTTCTTCTAAGCACACACCCAAGGCAGCCGGGATGCCAGGCTCCTGCCAGGCAGTGTGCACGGCTGGGATCCAGACCGTGGCCTGCCCACTCGGAACCCCTCTTGGAGCAGTGGACTTCCCATCCCAAGCACTTGCTAAATGGGAGCTCCCCAGACACAACAGCCCCCTGGAGTGGTGGAGCGGGGGGGCTGGCCTAGAGGTGCCTTCACAGAGGCAGCTGCCATAGACCATCCCAACCTTGAAATCTCTGCCTCAGAGCACACAGGAAGTTTAGATTAAATCAGCCAAAATGACTTCATAGCATATATTTCTTAATATCTGACTCTCCAGGTCAAGCATAATACTTTCTCCTGGGGGGGGGGGGGCGGGAAAGAAGAAGAAGAAGAAAAAAGGAAGAAAAAAAAAAACAACCCAACACCCAAGGATTCTCCGCACCAACAGCTTTTTTGGACGTGATCAATCAGGATTTTGACTCCCACGCTGACCCCCATCCTTTGTCCCTCTGAGGGTGCCAAGGTCTGGATGAGGGGCACAAAGAAGACGTGCGCGGGGAAGCACATGGTGTCTTTAAAAAAAAATTAATAAAGAGTTGCTATTTTTCTTCAGTGCTAGAAAAAGTACACAGATTTTTATTTCTACAGAGTAAGGAAACTCTATCCCCTGACCTAAGTGTTTTATAACAACAGAGGATCCCCTGAGACGAAGGGAAAGAATCATCTTTTCCTTTTATTCCAGACGGTGATAACTACCAGAGAGCAGGAGGGGTTGATTTCCACTTCACTTAAGTCCTTCCATTCATCAGCTAAACTCAAGAGTCCGTGGCTATTGTGCTTGTCTGGCCATCTCCGAGCTCAGTGAAACAAGAAAGCAAGTCCCGGTTTCCGTGGGCTAGAGCCCCGGCCGCCAGCTCGGACAGCCCCCGGACCCGGCACTCCAGACAGAGTACCCGGTTATCTCAAAAGTAGCAGGAACCAACCACTGCTGGAAAACCCTGCTTCCTTCAAGTCGTAAAGGAGAAAAATTCTACTAAAAGGAGATGCATTTGAAAGGCAGCCAAAGCCTCTTTTTTTCATGCCTTGGGAGGTTGCTGTTTTATAAAATGCATGTATGTCCTATCACTTTGTGAAAAGTCATTCAACACACTTGTTCTGTCAATATTTGTTGTTGCATCATGAATATCATGAAGAACGTATACTATTCTTGTATCACGAAGTGCTCTAGGCACTGGATTACCCACGTGGAGGAGACAGTACCCTTCCCTGCTCTCGGGAAGCTCACATTCTACAGAAAGGTAGATGAAGGTGCTGGTAGAAGCAAGATGCTTCCCATTCATTATCTATATAAGAACAATGGGTTGTTTGGGGACTGATGGTGTGTGGGGCACGGTGAAGGTGAGCTTTGACTTTGGACAGATAGGGAAAAGCAGAGAAGAGTGGGATTTTACCGAAAAGAACAGGGCAAAGGTCAACCTGGGGCAGGTCCATACTGGAGCATTCGGAGGAACAACAAGCCAACCAGGACAGCTAGAGAGTAGCAGATGAGAGAAGCAGCACAGGACAGAGGCCCAAGGGGCTGACAAGGCAAATGAAGATGTTGGCAGTATTGTAGGAGGCCACTAGAGGTTTTTAGATGTGCTTCCCTTCTCTCTGGGGGCTGAAGGAGCTCTTAAAAGACTAGAGGTCCAAGTGGTCTGTTCCCCATTCCCACCAGGTCCCCTGTCTCCAGCCACAGAGTGTAAGGAGCCACAGGGGAGTCAGTATTCTGATTTCTTTTTATATTTAAAGTCAAACCAATAGAATAACCTCAACAAGGTATTTTATTCTTTGTTAAGCAATATTCCTTCATCAACAATCAGTGTTGAACCCTTTGACATTTATGGGTACCTGTCGGAGACCATTCTCATTGAATCGTATACAGTGTGTGTCCACAAGTTAGCAACACTTTCCTGCTTAATAAATCCATGTGTGCTATTAACAGACAAATTAAATTACCTACACTGTTTGCCTACTTAAAAAAAAAAAAAAAAAAAAACTCCTCAGTGGAAGGCTAGGATCCCCGAAATTCCATTTTTTCTCATTCCAAATGCCCGGATGCTAATGACCAGAGTCCACAGGACCAATACACCTATGGAGCAAATGGCTTCGGAACGGCTCACTCAGAACGTATTTGGGGTCTCCTTTGGAACAGGGGAGAGGAGGAGAAAGACCAGTTACCTCAGAGGCCTTGGTCTGCACCTCTGCCCCTGGGGAGTGAGAATCTGAGAACACCTGAGTCCAGACTCTTCCCTGACACATGGAAGAAGCCCCTTGGGGCGCCTGGGTGGCTCAGTGGGTTAAGCCTCTGCTTTCAGCTCAGGCCATGATCTCAGGGTCCTGGGATCGAGCCCCACATTGGGCTCTCTGCTCAGCGGGGAGCCTGCTTCCCCTTCTCTCTCTGCCTGCCTCTCTGCCTACTTGTGATATCTGCGTGTGTGTGTGTGTGTGTGTGTGTGTGTGTGTGTGTGTGTGAAGTAAATAAATAATCTTTAAAGAAGAAGAAGAAGAAGCCGTTCAACCCTGACTGGGTGTCTAAAACGACACAGGAAGATTCTTCCCTGCCCTCATGGGCTGGAAATTCAAAACTACAAAATGCACTTGGGTAGAAAGTGACAAGTTCTTAGGAGAATTTCAGAAGAGGAAGCTTAAGACTTGGAGGGGAGCAGACACAGCTCTAGCACCTTAAGATAGGGGCAGAATTTGAACGTGGTTAGGTGGGGCAGAGAAAGCATTCCAATTGGGCAGAACCCCACCCCCCCGCAGGTGCAGCCAAGTGTGGGGTCATGCCAGACACGGGGTGGGGGGGGCAGGGAGGCGGAGGGTTGGTGTGACCAAAGTTCAGGGACAAGGTGGGGAAGGCAGGGAAGGAGCTTCACCCCTGCCCTGGCTGCTGCTCTCTCCCATGCTTCCAGAGGCGCACAAGAGGAGCCCTAACCCATGCCAAGAGGAGGAAAGGGGGAGGGGAATTACTGAAATGTCCACCAGCGGGGCAACAGCTGTAAACATAAACAAGCCTCACTCCAGGGCCATGCTGCGTGGGACATGCAAAGGAGGGAGCCAGTGCTTGGGCGTCACATAAGATCACGCATACCCCATATCACTGAAAGAGAAAAAGCAAGTTGCAGAATCTCAAGACGTTATCATTGATGGTGAAGAGAAGAAAGGAAGGGAGGGAGGGGAGGAACCACTGGTGAGGAAGGAGGGAGGGTTCATAGGGGAGGGGAATGGCGAGGGGAGGAGAAATGGCAGGAGGCTGAGACCCATTTAGGGGACAAGAGGGACAAGAGGGAGGACCAGGAGAGAGAGAGGTGACAGAAAACACAGACTTTATATGATGTAGCATAATTCAGTCGCTCGCTTGGGTTTAAAAACCCAGCCACTGTCCACTGTCTCAATATTTTTATAATGATGACTAATGATGAATCTAGAAGAGTGATTAATAAAAAATGATCTGCTCCTGTACTCCTTCTGATTGTAAATATCAACCTTAATTAATAGTAATCAATGTTAGCAGTAAGAGAAAATCCAAACTGCTTACAGCCCCAGAATATCCTTCCTCAGCAGCATGAGGGCGCTTTGACCCCCTGCTGGAGGGAGAGGAGAGGGAGGGAAGGCAGACTTCCACAGGCCCAGGCCAGCCCACCGCCGGGGACCTGGGAGCTCCAGAAAGGTCTGAGGAGGGGGTGGATATCATAGGGAGGGAAGGTCACGAGGACCCAGGATGCATGTCACAGCCAGGAACCCTCCATGTGCTCAGTTGTATCCAGGCTACAAACCTTGGTTGTGTCTCACACACGTGGCCCAGAAGCCCAGCACCTGCCACAGTATGTCGTGGCCTGGCATCAAGGCCCTCCACAGTGTGGCCCTCCCCTCCCCTTCAAGAGTCACCTACTTCTATTCCCCAACACACTCCTCCCCTCCCAGCCAGGTGGAGTTGCTGTCCTCGACACACCTAGCTTGCTTCCACATGTCCCGTTTGTCCTGCTGTGCCTTCTCCCCTACATGCCCTCCTCCCTCTCTCCAGAGGGACAGACTCTGCAGAAGTCCCCCTTCCTCCATCCATGCGTTAACAAATACTTAATGAGCATCTACTGTGTGCCAGATACGTGATCTCGTATCTAATCCTTACTGCCTTACAGACTGTAAACCGTCAGGGTCTCCCATTTCACAGATGGGGCATTTGAGGCGCTGAGGGTCTCTTGCTCAAGGCCACACAAGCTGACCCTTGAAGGAACTGAGATTTGGACCCCCATCTCTCTGACTCCATGGTGAGAGGAGACAGACAGTGGCAGAAGCATAAGCACCATCAAGGAAATGTGGGCGCCAAGGGCAGGGGTTTCACTGCCCATAGTGCACACAGAGATGGACAGAAAGTCTCCCCAGAGAAAGAGGCACCTGAACTGAAATAGACTCACGAAATGAGCAGGAACTCCCTGAGACACAGTGAGGGACCTGACGGACACAACTGAAGGAAGAGCGTCCGCAAAGCCTGAGAGGCACGGGCCAGCACGGAGCATTCCAGAAACAGCAGAGAGCCCCCAACCTCTGCCGTGCTCTCCTTTGAGGCAAGGGTTAAGATTCTGACAGGGAAAGAGGGAGAGAAAGATCTCTGTGATGATTTCATGTTAGGCGAGCAGCAAGTTAAAGGCACAGACGAGAACGATCCCCGTGGTCACAGCCACAGAGAAAAGGATGCCCCTGGAGGTGCGTTTATCCAACACTGTGCCGGGCGACTCGGTTTTCACCTGGGAGTCTCCGTCACGCGGAAACCAGCCATTTATTAATTTTTGCAACAAGTACTCAACTTCATTACTCACTTTCGAGATCGCACACCGTGTTTACATAATCTTTCTCCGGCTACAGGAGTCGCGCGGCAATATCCCCGGGTAGCCGTCGCGGGGAGATACCAGGCGTAGTTAGGGATGGCAATGTTACAAGCCCGCCATGCAGTATAATTACACAGATCCGACTCGCTACCACTCTCGTCCGCAGGTACTCCTGGAATGCAATGTCAAAATTTGCATGCGAGATGCTGACCAATAATGTACATTTTAACTTACCACGGCAAATAAAACTCCATGCCATATGGCTGATTAGAAATACTCTCTCCTTCTCTAAACAGCTGGGTGAGTAACAGCGAGGAGAAGGCGGTTGGCGGCTGTACGTCCTTATTGCCGTGCTGCCGCTGCTGCAAGGGGTCTGTGCTTCCACAGGTATGCACCTGAGACCGGGGAGTGAGATGTCCTCCTCCCCGAGCGAGGGAGAGGCGAGGAGAGGGGCTGCCATCGCCAGGTGTCCCCCTCCAGCAGGGCTCCCTGGGTTGCCCAGCAGGAACAGGCTCATTGTGTGTCTTGTAAATAAGATGTTCAAAGATCTTGCAGGGAGAAAGTGCTGCTCTGGGCACTGAGGAAAAGGAAGGACTCCCATCCCCCACCCGCCCCCAAATAAAGGCGTACACTTTTTTTCTTTTTTCAATTATGGAGTTGTTCTGTTTGCTACTAACTGCCGCCTCACGCACACCCTTGACCATTCTCTGCCTGTCTCTCTGTCGCAGAGGGATCTCAGGTCAACTTTGTCATGTTCCCGGGCAGGTGGCTCAGCAGGACCGCCGCACACACTTGTGCTGTGCCAACACGCTGGGATTCGCTGGTGTCACCCACACAGCTGCGGGTACCTCTGACCCTCCATGGCTGGCCGCCCCGGGAGCCAAGCCTGCCAGCACGGAACTCCTGAAGTGTGCACGCAGGGTTCTAGGTGGGGGGAGTCTGGGGGATCCGACCACAGTCCTAAGTGCAGCGCTGGCTTTGCAGGAATGAGATCAGTGCCCGCACACAGGACCTCGGGCTTAGAAGGACCCCGACTTTGCTTTAATGTTCTCTGGTCATTCTCTCGACATCCTTAATAATTTTGAATCCTGAGCCCCACCTTCTCATTTTGCACTGAACCCCAAATTCTGCAGCTGGTCCCGCCTACTAACTTTCACTGAAAGGGTTGTGACTTTCCAGGGGAGGAATCTGCCAAACACAACCTCTGCTGGTTGACCAAGGTCAACATCAACTGTGTTGAGTCACGTCCTGATATGATGTGAAAGCGTTTTCCCTCTGTGGTCTTCCTCCCGACACCCCATAACCCCAGTCTGGCCCCGAGAAATGCCTCATGCAAACCCTAGAAAAGACCTGACCAGGACTCCTCAAAACTGTTGTGGTCACCCAAATCGAGGAAGGTCGGGGAACTGGTCACAGTCGAAAGAAGCCAAGGAGACTGACAACTAGGATGTGGATGGCGGGCGGAGGTGGGAACTCTGCACTTGACCCTCACTCAGGGCTGCTATGAACCAAAAACTGCTCTCAAAGATCAAGTTTGTTCATTAAAAAACAACAACAACAAAAAAAAAACCTAAATGCAATGTGGTATCCCGAATGGGATCCTGGAACAGATAAGGACATCAGGCAAAAATGAAGGAACTTAGGTAAGCATAGGCTTTAGTTAATGATAACACACCCGTATTGACTCATTCCTTATGACAAATGCTTCCTAGCCACGTTAGCAACAGGGGAATCTACACTTTGTACTATCCTCGATGCTTTTCTAGAAATCTAACACTAACGTAAAAAGTGGACTACCCACTCACCCTCCCAAAAAAGCCTGCAGCTGAAGGTTGTAGGGCCAACAGGCCAGACGGGGGTGAAGTTTGGGGGTGGAGGGGGCAGCAGACAGGAACCCCCCCTCCCTCCTCCCTAGGACGTGCACCGCCCACTAGATCCCCCATCCACCGCTCACCCCGGAAGAGGTTAATGGGGGTCACCAAGAAACAAAAACACAGTTTAAAAATAACCTGAACTCCTAGAATACTTTTTTTAAAAATTACATTTCTTCCCCTGGAGACCACAGGGTGCTGTCGAGTTCTCTGGCGGCTTTGCCATCCACTAAATACTGTGCTTCTTGCTGTAAATACCGTGTGGGGAAGATAAGGGCAGGTCGGGAGAGCCCAAGAAAGCAGAATTTGCCCAATTCCACTTGTAACCTACCTTGAGTTCTCAAGGCAGCCGCTGTCTATCTCTGCCGTCCTCCACAGTCCCCGAGGGGGGCTTCGGGAGCGGTGAGCCAGCTGGGCCGTTCCTGGAGGATCAGGATACCGAGTGGGGAGTGGGGACTTCTGTCCACAGCTGTGTTTCATGATCTGAAACTTGCCAGGCATCCCCCTTTCAGACCTGCCATCATCAAGCCCAGGGGTATCAGGGACCCCAGAAGTGGGGAAGGGCCTAGAGGCATTGGCTCGTACTGTTTGAATGTGATGCTCCCCTCGGAGGAGAGGGATTTTACGTGTGGATCCCTGGGCAAGGAGAGGTCCGAGAGAGCTCACAGCAGGCTGCGGTCTCCTGTCGGCTCCTTTCCTGCTCTGTTTATGGTTAAAGAACTTGATCAACAACACAGCCTTTGGGGCAACTGCTGAAGAGGTGCTGTAGACTGAAAGTGTGTGTCTCAAAAAAACACCTGTGTTGAGATCCTAACTCCCAGTACACTGGTCTTGGGAGGTGGGGTCTTTGGAGGGTACGTAGGTCATGGGAGCGGAGCCCTCAGGAATGGAATTAGTGTCCTTACAAAAGGGACCCAGAGAGCTCCCTCCCTCTTCTACCATGTGGGGTTTCAGAGAGAAACCAGTCATCTGTCGACCAGGAATCCCGCCTGGTCATGACACAGTGAATCAGCCTTGACCTTGGACATCCCAGCCTCCTGAATGTGAGAGAGGAATTTCTATTGTTTGTATACTCGTCAATGGTATTTCTTACAGTAGCCTACCCCCTGCAGGAAGCGGAATCTACAGCCACCTACCCATGGCCTTGGGTCATGTTATCTGGACTTTCCAGGCACCAAGGCAAGGAGAACTCCCCAGGAGGCCTGGGGAAAGCCTGTCCTTATGGGACAGTGGTAAAGACACTCATCTGGCCTCCCAGCGTTCTCACCTAGAGCAGAAAGAATGAAATTGTGCCGTCGTACCCTTGAGCCTTCACGCCAAGCCAAGGCGTCCTCACCCCCTCCTTTCTTGTTGATCTCAGCATTGGGTACCCGCTCTTGCCCCCGGCTGCAGATCGGCACTGGCACCCAGGACCCGTAGAGCCGGGCTCTACTCTGCTGCCTGCCCCCAGTGCACCGGCATCCCCCTAAAGGTCATCCTGTCCTTCCCACCATCTTGCATATGCCTCTCTCCTACCGCCACTCCCATCAGGAGGCCCGCAGCCCTCACAAACCTTGGTGGACCCACATCACTCAAGCCAACCCTGAGACAAGGTGGGCCTTGTAGCTTGTGCACCTTGTTCAGCATGGACACCTCACCCCAGGTTATGGAGCGGAGGAAGGGGATGTGTGTTTTCCAGCACCCCGCACGTTCCCCGGGCAGTCCTCGCTGCATGGTGCAAGCCACAGCCTGGGGTGCTCCCTAGGCGATCCCGCCCAGTCTGCCTCCCACCAGGCTCCTGGGTCCTTCCTCTTCGTCCTTCCAGATGCAAGGTGTGGCTCCCCCTTCCTGCTTCTGCCAGACACCCAAGTCAGTCCCCTGCCCACACAGAATCTCGGAGACCTCAGCTTTCCTGACTTCAGCAATAACCTGGGCTGTGTTCCCAAGTGAGACAGGGATTCTATTTTTAAAAGGCACAGGACAAACTGGGAAGAGAACACCGAACTTCCAATGAAACCTATGGAAACCAGTGACTGTCTTCTGGAATGCTGTGGTTGATAAGCACCTGCCGCGGAGCACCGGGCCTTTCTTAGCCCACTCCCTCCCAGAGCCAGCCCTGCGGGCGGGGCCAGGCCCTCCCCTTCCCTCACCCGCCCAGCCCCATGGTGCTCCGCCCAGACCCACACCAGCCCTCCCAAGGTCCACTGGGGCCCTACGAGGCAAGGCCGCCATGCTCCTGCCTCTGCGGAGAGAGCTGGGACCCTCCGAGGCACACAGAGGCCCTCCCGGTGGCCAAGTTCTGATCAAAAACCAATCCCCGTCCTCACCCTAGAAACCAGCAAAAATGCCAAGTCCCAGGCCCAAACACATGCACTTTGCTCAGGCCCCGCTGGCTTCTGGAGAGCCGGCAGCATAGAATACAATGCATTACCTTAAGGAATTCAAGTCTGCTCCTGGGGCAGGTGGAAGAAGAGGGGCACAACACCCCCTCCGCCTTCATGAATTTATTCAGAAGTGTTGACTCCAGTAGCCAAAAGGTAGGACCCAGCGAGGGATGACTGGGAAGACAGACTGTGGTCTGTCCATGCAATGGAGCACCAGCAGCCTTAGAAAGGAAGGCACTCCCTTCCCAGGGCTCGGCACAGATGAAGCTCGAGGACGATATGTTAAATGAGACACGCCAGTCACAAAGAACAAAGACTGCCCGAGTCCACTCCCCGGTAGTCCCTGGGGCACTCAGACTCACAGACAAGTCAAGGGTGTGTTTGCCAGGCTGCGGGGAGGGGAGGGCGAGTTACTGATGGACGGGCACAGGATTCCAGTTCTGCAAGATAAAAGCGTTCAGGGGATGGACGGTGGTGATGGCTACCAGCAGTGTGAGGGTCGTTAACACCACTGAACCACACGCTTATGCAAGGTCACAATATGTATATACCAGGGTTTTTTTGCAAAGTGTTTCCCAAGCCTCCACCACATGCCAGGCACTGTTGGGGGGCTGACCATGTAGCAACAAAGCAAGCAGAGTCCCACAGAGCCTGCGCCGGGGGGTGAACGAGACCACAAACAAGCGCGTGGCTGAACGGGAGGACGGAGCCCACGAGTCAGGAAAAAGCCCACCCATGCTTTCCAGGGGCCTCCGGGTGAAAACAGAGAACAGCGCTGTCACAGCGAGACTGGTCAAGGGATGCTTCCTATCGCGTGTCACCGAAAGGCCACCTGGAGGAAGCAAGGCTGGAAGTGAGGTCTGGGAGATGACACGCAAACAGCCTGTGACACACGGTGTCCAGAGGCTCTCTCATGCCTCAGAGAGGATGGACCTTGCCGAGGCCACCAAGGGGGCCGGCTCTGTGGGGCTGAGGCCAGAGAGAGATGGTGTCGGGGGCGATTACGGGCCTCGTCGGCCACGGTTTTATTCCACGTGGAGACTTCTAAACATGGACAGGATGTGGGTGAGTCATTCCTATGACCACTCCGATGCCTGGATCAAGGTCACTACTCACCCCACCATCCCCAACAGCCCTGGGTTTTACCAGCAGTTCCCAATCTCTAGGATCCATATCCCTCAAGGGTTCTGGCATGTTCCATCCAAATCCCCCAAGAAGTTGAAGCTATCAAACGTGGCTTCTGAGCCTCTACCAGCCTTGCTTTCCTCATCCAGGAGCTCAGGTAAGAGAAGCCCCATCCTGGAAGAATCTTTTTCCCTCAGGGGTGCCCTCCTTCTCCGCCACTCATGGCTTCCTTGTCCCACCGTCTCCAGGAGCCTTGCGGGCTTCTCCAACTAGGGCTCGTATCTCAGAGATTCCTCATCTGTCAACCAAAAAAGGACAGTCGACTGCAAAGCCCTTGGTTTTACAAATCTGCAGCAGAAGCTGCGGCGGAGGTGACCTGGGGTCTCAGGGTTCCATGTGACATCCAGGAAAACTTCCACCAGACTCATGGCTGCCCTGACCCACCATGTGAAGCCCCCCCACCAACAGTTATTTATTTTTTTTCTGTCTGCATTTATGAAATGGCTAGTAGAAGATGGGTTGACGTTTCCGGAAAAGGGGATCCCTATGCCCCAGGCACACAGAGGTCAGTGAAAAGCCCTTTGCTCCAGAGCTCCTCCAGGGCTCAGTGCCCAAGTGGCCCCCAGACTTTGACCAAACTGACCCCCCAAAGCCTGCTACTAGTTTGGGGCACCATTCTGAAGTTCCTGCCTTGTGGTGAGCTCCATGAGGCTCATCTCCAACCACACCCCTGCCAACCCCTGGGACTGCCCTCCTAGGTTATCTGTGGCAGCCACAGAATGTGGCCAGCTCAACACGAAAGTGGCTGCAGGCTCATTTTCCACACTGCTGCCACAGAGCAGAGTTGGTCCACACTCTGCCGACCACAGGACCACAGGACCACAGGACTGCACTATCCTGGCCTCCAGCGGGCACATGGCTGGTGAGTCTGCTAGTGCATCCAGGAGCGGGAGGAAGGAAAGAAAGCGGCTCTGAGGTACATGGGGGATGGGCATCAAAGGGGGAGGAACTGGACATGGAGCCAAGGTTGCCAGCGCCCCAGAGAGGGGGTGCTGTGGGTGTTGATGGCAAACTGAGCACATCAGCACTTCCCAGAGCTACACGCCCAAGCCCCCTGCCCCAGCTCAGTGCCCCCTCACCCCCTGTGCGCTCCCGTCCTCCCTTCCCTGGCAGAGGAAGGCCTGGCCAGCTCGTAGTGATCCCATTGTGAGTTTGTATTGCCAGGCCCTGCGCTGTGAGTGTAGGCTCTTTGGTACGTCGAGGAGGAGTGATGGGAAGGACCGAGTTCTGACTGGCTCCCGGACAAGTGTCCCTTGTGCTGGGTGAGAGCTGTTCATTTCATTCTGGGTGAGCTGACCAGCATTCCCTGACCACCTGCTGGATCCGATGCTCTGAGTGGGGGGCCATGATAGCAATGCACCTGCCCTCGTGAGGGTTTTGCTTCTACCCCAGAGACACAGTTGGCCGAGCTCCAGAACAGAGGCTCCCTGGTTGGGACCCCGGGCCCTCATAAGCCCCAGCATCTTCCAAGAGGAGCTTGAGGCAGTAGAGGCCTGGGTGTGAGATGCTGGAAGACAAGGTCCTTCTGCATTTGCCAGCTGGCCCCTCAGTGTCCAGATCTGCCTGAGGCTGAGCTAACATCGGGAGGGAGGACCCCATTAGCAACATTCTGAAGTTCTGGGAAAGAGGGCGGGGCTGGCTCAGAGCCCCGTTTCTCTTCCTGCAAGGAAACTAAAGGGTCACAATGCTTGGAGGGGGACAAACAAGCCTGCATAATAGTTGGTAATAATAGTACCATAGTCCCATCATGCTGCCCACCATACCCATCCTTAACCTCACAACACATCCCAACCCACATATCTTCATATACACACGCTAATGCACTTTCCAACATGCACAACCACACCAGAGACACAACACACACATCCCTTACCAACGTGTGTCAACACTCAACTATGCCGCCCCAAACCACACAGCCACAGCAACATATGCGCAGACCCCAAATTACATCCTAACGTACATGCCAGTACCCACGTACACCAGCTGATAGTCACATCCCAACCCCTCTCCCCCATATACACATAACAGACATAGGCACACCTGCCTGCAGACCACTAGAGCCACAGGCCAGGACACCCAGCCTACACTTAAACACACACACACACCATGCTCACAGCAACACACACCCCCTCAGCAACCTACAACAAAAAACTAAGGCACTTCCAGACAAGCACATGGCAATGCCAGCCCAGGACATGACCGCCTTCCCAGCAGCAGCCACGGAGGACATTCAGGTACATGAGCCCCCATCACAAAGGCACAGGGTCCCAACGAAGCCTCCATTCCCAGCCGCTCCAGGCAGTGTGAACCCGCTCACGCTCCCCTCCCCACCCAGGACAGCGGACTCAGCCCGCAGATGAGCCCGGGCCCTTTCCCAGGAGCACCCCAGTGCGTGCAGGGCAGAGCGGCGGCTCCCAGCATGCTCCGAGGCATGGGCCCCGGTGAAGTGGTCACTTGGTTCAGCCTTTGGTGCCACGACACACGACAACAAAGAATTCCACATCCCCTCCTCTGAAAGGCTTCCCAGATGAGAATTCTGTCCTCCTAATTTACACCTCAGAGGGGGGAGGATTAGAGACAGCCCCTTCTCTTTCTCTTCATCTGCCAGTGGGGGATTTCCCCCTCTTCTCCTCACAGAGAGGAGCGGGGCTGGAGAGAGCCCACTTCTGGGTGGAGATCTGTGGGTCCGCTCACTAGGCAACGCCAGCGCAGGCCAGCAGTGGGCCTCTGCCTGCGCTCTCTGTCCCGTCCTGTGTGCTCCCACCCATACAACACCCCCTTCCCGTGCCAGCCTGCAAAGCAGGGCATGTAAATGATGCTGGCAGAGCAGCTTAGTGTTTGGAAGGATAGGGGAAACTGAGACCCAGGCAAGCTCCCCCAGGCCAAGAACCAGATCTGCGAAGTCCGAACTGGGTCCCCATCACCAGGCCATGTTACTGGGGCCTCATTCTCCCCACCATGGGCCTCTAGGGGCATCCTGAGGACATGTTCTGAAGACACGGGTGACCTGTGGTGCGTATGACCTTGATAAGGGGGGGAGGAGCTGGATAATCGGAAACCAGAGGCTTAGGGATGACTTCAAGTGTCTGTGTGGAGCTTGGGGTGGGCCCCCAGTCACTCCTCGGCAGGGGTGGGCCCCCAGTCACTCCTCGGCAGGGCTGGGCCAGCGCTGAGCCAGAATGAAGAAGTCAAGTCTGTGTTCCCCAGAGCCTGATTTAACTAGAGCTAGAGATGGGGCAGGCGAGCAGGACCTCTGCCATCCACGCCATTCATCCCATGTTCGGACCCAACAGAGGAATTAAAAGGCGAGGGTCAGACAGAGGCGGGCTTCAATCCCAGGTCCCCCACTTGGCCCCTTCTTAACTCGATAGAGCCTCCCCATGCCTCAGTTTTCTCGTTGGATAGCATGCTCTCCCCGGCCAGACCGCAGGCTCTGGGAGGGCCAGGTCCCGGCAGTGCCTTCCATGGAACAATGGAAACCACGGCCCAGGGTTGGTGTAAATCTCCTTCTGTTCAGCCTAAGAATGGGGATAGTGAGGCCCGGCCCTTTTTGGGGCGGGGTGGGTGTGGGGAACAGTCAGCAGGCACCTGCCGTTTCCTCTCCCAGCTTGTCCTCTCAGGCCTAAGACATGTACACGTTTTTGCATGATCACCATGTCTCTACCTGCGGAGTGGGCAGCAGAGGTGGAAGTTGTGGGAGGAAAGGACCAGGCTGCTCCCCTTCGTCTGGGAAAGCCACTCCATGCCAGGACCCGTGCAGGCAACCATGCTGCTCTGTGCTCTCCTTGCTCTCTGCTGTAGGTGCTGCCCCCAAAGCCACGCCACCTTCTCCTCTGCAGCAAGAAATCTCACCTTTTCTTCCTTACCGGCCCGTCCTCCTGCCACTGGTGTGCCCGGGAACCAAGCCTGGGCACACAGAGGACATACAGGAAGACATGCCGGGGACATATAGGAAGACTCTGGGAGGCAGTGGTCTTCGTTGCCAGGCTCAGACGAAGCTCCGTAGTACAAGAAGAGAAGAAACAGAGACAGGCACCTGCAGACAATCACCAATGAACAGTTCTCCTGCCCAGCGCGGTCCTATCCCGGAAAGTCCTGGGCGAAGGGGCGAGGTAGCCTTGGACAGGCCCTTAGCCACCTGGCCTTGGGAGGCCAGGACGTGTCTCTAGATGTCCCAAACAAGATGACAAATGCTTCCACTGCTGGCAGGACCTCAGAGCTGTGACATTTTGGACAGTTGTGCTGCTCAGCCTCTAGGCTTCCTTTCATCTGAATCTCTATGGGAAAAACTTGTCTTTCCCATTCACAGCTACTGGCCTGGATGAGATCCCCCATCCCCCACCCAGAGGTGAGTCCTGCTTAACATAAGCAGGGGCATCCCAGTCCCCTGGCCACAGGGACTGATTCAGAAATGGGCATAATAATACACTAAGATGTAACAAAATGCAAGGGGATAGTTGCTGGGCCTCCAGAGGAGAGTGCTCCTTTGAGAGCATGGTATGGGGATGTGAGGCCTCAGTTGCAGCAGCCTTTTTGCCACTATGAGAAGAGGAAATCTTGGGAACACCACCGGCTAAGTCTGCATCACAGACCAGTCCCCAGATCTTTCAGTGACTTGAACCACTGAATCTCTGTAATTATAGTTGTAAAGACAGTTTGAATTGGGATTATTTTGCGGCAACAAAATATGTGAGGAAATTGGACAGAGAAAGGATCACTTGTCAGCGTCCTGTGTGAAGGAAGGGAGCTGCCTTCCCAGGACAGTGTCAGAAGGGCCCCAATCATCCTCCAGTGGAAATGGTGGGACAAGCCCAACTAATCCCACTGCTTCAGTCAGGACCCTGGCAAATGCCAGCTAGAAACTAAATCATCGAGGCTGGCCCTTCGGTGCTGTGTGACCTCTAGCACAAGCCACTGGCCAAGTTTCTCATTTTTTACCCACTTATTTTTGTACTGCATAGTGCAGAAAGAATCCTAATAACAGGCCACTCTAGTGAGCACGTCCTTGTGCCAGGGACTGTGCTAAGCTTTTTATAGAAAGATACATGCATCATGGACACTGAGGCACAGAAAGGCTGAGTGGCCCTCGCCAAGCCACACAGCTCCTAAGGGCCAGCCCCAAAGCCCTCTGCCGTGCCCATGGGGAGGAATGGAAAAGCGGGCCTTCGGCTGGCCGCACTGGGTGATGGACCCTGGTGGTGCCCTCCCAGCAGCAGCACTATCTCCATGGCCTGTAGGCTCTCAGACAGGGATAGCAAGTGGGAAGGCACCTGGCCGGAAGGGAAATAAATGAGGGTCTCACCAGCCCCCCCCCCCCCCCGGGCCCTGCAGGTATGATGTGGCCTCGCACCCTGCTCAAGGCGCAAACACAAATAGCAACAAGAAATCCACCAAATCCTCAGACTGTGAACTTCCCTTGACTTAGGAAACAGTGGATGAGATCGTTGAAAGTTACCCTTGGGTCATGGAAAGGTTTGGGAAGGGAGGGGAGACAATAGGAGGAGACAGAGGAGATGAAGGGGGCCTCAGAGCCTTCTAGACTTCCCCACTCCACTCCACTCCAATCCAGCCATGTGGATGAAAAACCCTGGGCTCAGGGAAGAGGAGTGAGCTGCTCACATAGTCCAACTATTGGTTGAAAGCTGAAGATGTGGGGGCGAGTGGGGGGCAGGTGCTGCTGAAATGTGTGTGGTCTGCTCTGAGCCCTTTCTTAAACATTAGAAGATACAATTGTCTCTGGGTTAATAACCAGGCTTATGAGGTTTTATTTCACAGAAAATATAGGGGTGCTGAAGTCTGATGTGTACTAGGGAAAATTATTTCCCCCAATATCACCGTGGCTCTGTGTTCATGTCCCAATACCCAACCAGAAAAACGGCTCTGTCTACACTGCCCATGATTCTATACTCATGCTGTCAAGGGTGGGCGTTTGGGCATATGAGGGGGTAGAGCCCCCCACATGACTCACCTGATCCCTCTGGGGAAGGAGTGGGCAGTTCTGAAGTCAGGTGAGTTGGGAGGCCCCAGGCCACCTGACACTTGACTTGGGCCTGTCACCCACAGCACATGGAGCCTACCCAGAAACCCTGCTGCTCCCTTCCCTGCTCTGGGCCACCTGGGGAGTGCAGGGGGCTACCCAACAGCCCTGCAGCAAAGCTACAAAATCCTCCAGTTCTCCTCCTGCCTCTTCCCTGCTCAGCGGGGAGGAGGGGAGGTCTTCCTCACAAGCGCCCCCTGGACTTCCCTACAGAGCCTCTTCTGCAGCAAGAAAGTGATTCCAACTCTAGCTCACAGCAACACCCTAGGGGCTGAGCTGGGGCATCTGTTTCCCCTAAAAGGCCTTGGATCAGCCAGATCCTGGAGAGGGAAAGCGTGGCCTGTCAAAGGACTCACTCAGGTGACAAAGGAGGTCCCTTCACCCTCCTAGGTCCCTCGGGAGCAAATGTGGGCTCCCAGGTGAATCAGTGCTCCTCCAGGCTGGGGAGTGGGACCCCGCATGGATCTGTCTCACTCTGCTTAATGGCATGCCCTGGGCGCCCGGGGTCTGCCCCTCTGGATGCCCAGGTATGTCCCTACTCACCTTTGCATCCCTAGGACCTGGCACATTGCTCGGTTCAGAACCCACTGCATAAGCATTTTGTCCTTGAATGAAAGAATGAATGAATGAATGAACGCACGAACCAATGAGTATTTGATGCACAGATGAGCCCGAGAGAAGCCTGGTGACTAGCCTCAGGGAGACAGATCTCAGCAGAACCCTGGGAGGAACATTTTCCCGGTTAAAAACTACAGGAAGAGATGGCCTCAGGAGGTAGCGCCTCCGTAATACACACCTGCAGCCCCAGGGTGGCCCGCCTGTGACCAGGGAGTCCGCTCCGGGGAGCTTCCTCAGAAAATAATTGGGCAGAGGATCAGAAAGATTGGGTGCAGGAAAAACAGAATGGAAGCACGTCCTATTACACTCTGCAGGGAGGAGACTGCCTCAACCATTTTACAGATGTCAATTTTTTTCCCTTTGCTTCTCTATATTTCTAGTATTTTCTGAAAAAACATATTACTTGTGTGAAGCTTTAAAAAAAAAAAAAAGCACAGCTATTGTGCTGAACAGGAGTCTGCCAAGGGCAGCTCATGGGTCAAACCCACCTGTTACTCGATTTTGTAAATAAAGTCTTATTGGAAGACTATTACACACTTCCATTGATGACAGAGGTGAGGAGTTGAAACAGAGACCACGTGACCAGCAGCACCTAAAATATTTATTATCTGGTCCTGGACAAAAAAAGTTTGCTGACCCTTGTGTAGAATATTCAAGCATATACCAACAGTAAACGGTATATGCCTAAGTAAAAACTATAGCATACAGAATTATGTGCTGTTTGATCTTATCTGGCTAAATTCATCTCTCTGGTCCATGGGGGGACTGGAAAAGGATGTGCTAATTATCTCCGAGTGGTGGTGAGCATGCATGTTTAAAAGTTATTTTTATTTTTATTTATTCGTATTTTCTAAATACCCAAGATGAGTAAAAAGACAAAAATGTCATTGGCTGACAGCAATAACAACAAAGAAGTCAGGAAGCATCCCTCTTGGCGGATGCCAAGTGGAAAGGGTTTGAAGGTCACCTGTAAGGGATTTTTCGGAGAGGGTCAGGCCCCAGCTGAGATGGGGCCCAACCCTGCCAGCCTGTCTCCCGTAATAGCAATTATTTTATGTCAGACCTCAGCTTTGCTAAGGGATCACTTCGATTTTTCAGGGAAAATTACTTTAAAAAAATCAAAACACCTATTTTAGCAACGAATTCAACAGAACATATTTAGCAGCGAAGAGACACACGAATCTGTCTTGGTCTTCAAGGAAACAACCGCCGCATACATTTCATGTTGAACTAAACTAAACATAAGCAAGCTGGAAATACTCCAAAATGCCTCTCAAGATGATTGAAGACAACTGAGGGTGTCCAGAAAGCATGGATGACAATCACCCAGTAGAGTTCCGGGGCATTACTTTAATGAGAAGAGAGCTTCGTGGTGGGGTCCTGTTTCATCGCACATCCAATGGCTTTGGAGCTGAGGTCAGACAAGAAGACAAAACTGGTGACCACCCAAATTCCAGTCCAACAATTTTGCTTCCACCAGAGAAAGACTGGATTCCTCTGTAGAATGTTCTGGACCCAAGGCCCAGGGTAAAACATAGGAAAGTTTCCCAAAGGCGTACCCCACCTCCCAGGAAGAGCTGAAAACTGACCCCAGTCTTACGAAGCAAGAGACCAGGTATTGAAAGCCAAGCCCACCCACCACCCGTGTCCTCCTTCCAGCACCTGGCGGGCCACCCCGCCCCCCCCACAGTGGTGTAGTGGGCAACCCAGCCAAGGAGTCAGCTTGTGCTGTGCCTCACGCTTCTCTCCGACACATGTCACGTGTCCCACAAAATCCCAAGGCTCACGGCAACAAGGAGATGGGTCCCCTAAGAAGCTAGGCCCTGGACACCTTTCCCTCGGTGGGAGAAGAAAACAAAACTGATCCCATGAATCCCACCGGCGTTCAGCACAACTCCCTTTGTGCCTCGGCCCACCCATCAGGTAGCTGTCGGGAGTGTTCAGACACGCATTGTTTTGGGGCTCAGCAGCTGTTTTTGAAGATGTGGATCAGGGAAAGGATGGTGGCAAATCTCTGTGCTTAGCTGGGCCCTGTTTGTCCCAAGCCAAGCCTCGGGTTCTCAGTCCCGTCTCCCCAGCAGAGCTGAGAGGCACAACATTCGTTTCTTATGTTCTGTGAACAAGGCCTGTTATTACAGGGTAGTATCAGTAACTAACAAGAACCGCCCTGGCCTGCTCCACACCTTTGTACTCAGGACATACCAGGACTCAGGTGAAAACACTAAGCGGAACACAATACAAAATACATAAATGGAAACACCACCCCAGGAAATCGAGTGCACTCCCGACAAAGAAAAGCTAAACCAGATCTGGCTCAGGACTTGAGTGCAGAGAGCCTGCGGAGAGGACCTGGGTCTCTGCCACGCGGCTTCCAGAGGACCCCAGCCCCTGTGCCCTGCTCAGGTGCCTCCATGTTCAGGTTCTGCCTGAGAAGAAGGGGAAAAAAAAAGCCCCAAAGCTCTGCCCAAGTCCCGCTCCCCTGAGCTCTTCTGGAGGGTCCACGGCTTTCTGAGAAGGGCTTTCCAGATGGCGCCTGGCGGCGGCAGTGCCAAACTCCACAGCTTAAGTAAATGTTGCCGTAGCCCCGTCCTGCCAGGAAGAGACAAGGGGGACCCAAGGCTCCTTTCAGCTGCTGCGAGGCTCACTTCCTGGGGAGAACAGAGAGCCCCCCACCACCTGCCCCGCACCCTGCTGGAGAGCCCCATTTCCTCTCTGCACCCCCTCCTCCTCCCTCAGTGGGCCAGCCTCCTCTGCAAAAGTGCAGGAAGCTGTCAGATGCTGACTGAGGACAGGGAGGCATAGGGAGGTGACAAACCCAGAAAGGCAGTAAGCAAGCCCAAGGGGAGCAGATGGCAAAGGTCCCAGCCCAGTCATCACGAATTTGGGATGTCTGCACAAATCCAATCTCCTGATCTCTGCAGGTGTTTTTCCACCCCTACCATCAAGGCCCCAAAGCAGTCCGGCAGTTAAAGGAGTCAGCTGCTCACTCCCACTCTGACCTCACCAGCTCAGAAGGCGGCAGAGCGCTCCCAACTCAGATATTTCCCCAGGATTCCCTCTGCCCTCCCTCTCAGGAGCTCCACGCATCCCAGTGGTCTCCCTCTTGAGCCCAGTGGCATCTTGAGACCCAGTAAAAGGGGAGACTTGTTGAAGCTTGCCCCTGACTCCACCCACCCGAGATATCAGGGGCCCCTTCCAGAATCTTCTCTCCGAGGAGCGTGGACACAGGAAATGGCTGAGATGTAAGGCAAGGTGGCTCCTAGAATCTCAAGACCCCTGCCTGCTTCTGGCCACACGTGGCCGTCTCTAAGTCACTCTGCCCATCCCAGCCCCAACACAGCCAAGGTGGTGGCCAGAACCCAAGCCTGGAACCTCCCATTCCAATCAATGGGAATCACGCAGCTAATGCTTCGCGCTCTATTTTGAAAGCTGCCTGCTTAGTTCTTTGCCTTGTTGCAACCTGTTCTCGGCGAATCTGTTTTTCTTATTACCATCAAGTTTAGAATTAAATCAACGCATACGTTCCTCGAGTTAACATGCGTCACAGAAGAGACGCCCAGTGAGCACCCTGGACCTCTCGGAGCGCTGGGTGGGAACGTAGCACCCCGTGGAGCCCTCGGGCCGTGGGGGAAGCCTGGCCCCGCGGTGCCCACCACGAGGATGGGCAAGTTGAGGTGGTGAGCTGCCAACAGGGGAGGGGCCTGAGGGACCCTGGGGCCAGGAGTCAGATCTCCCACACAAAACGGTGTCCGTCCTGGGAATGCACCCGATCGTTGAAGAGGCTTTGCTTCCGGGATTTTATGTCACACATCTTTTATATCACACTCCCAATGTGAAGATTTTTAGAGCCAGTGCAATTTCTCTCTTTCTGAAATGCTAAGTGACAGCGCCATCGGGCAGCCCCGTGGAAGTGGGATTTATAGCTCTGTGCATGGAGGGGTGAGAGAGGCAGGAAAAGCCCCAGAGTGGGACCGAGTGTCCCCACAGCATTGCTCCTGGACACAAGATACTCAAAGTGCACGCAGCGAAGGGGAAACATAGATCAGGAGGAGAATCGCCTGAATCCCCGTCCCCGCTCAGTGCCCAGACCCAGTGGAAAGGTGAGGGACCAGAAGGAGGCCACCCGGCCCTCTGACCTCCAGCCCTCTGACCTCTGGCCCGTCCGACACCTGCCAGGAGTCAGCCCAAGTCTGGCTGGCGCATTAGCCCAGGTGGGGGGCCACTGTGCGCGCAGGAAGGGCCCCCAGCGTCCGCCCGGGGACAGCTTCGGCACACGCAGCCAAGCCTCCGTAAATCTCCACCGACAAGGTGGCCGCCCGCACACGCTTCCACATCGGGGATGGAAGGGCTGCATATGGCGCTCAGTTTTAACAGCTGAGCTTTAAAAAAGTGCAGCTTTTCATCTCACTGAACCAGCTCCCAAATTAGGGGGTGGGCGAGGGAGGGGAGCAGGAGAAAAAGGAAGCTGGAAAGGGCAGGGGGAGCCTTCCACATTAAATTTGATTTTACAAGGAATTTCAGACTATTATCTGCTCAAAAGGTCCCTCTGGAAAATGATATAATGTTCCCTGTTTGTCATCCTCAAGTTTGCTAATTTCAAGAAAGTCATTCCATCTTTGAAAAGGGACTTTTCTTTTCTTCCTTTTTTCCTGTTTTTAATAAAAATGAAGGTGTCTATCTAGGAAGGATCGCTCATATGCCGCAGACTGGGTTAACAATTTTTAAGTAAATTTGTAAATGGGATTATTGTTTTCCAAAGTTCTAAGCTCAGCAAAGAGATTAGTTGCCACAATGCCCACGGGGCGTCCCTGGTCCTTTGAATTCCCTGCCTGGAGGCTGAAGGTGCTTGGAGAGGAACAGGAGGAAGAAGCCTGATAGGGCAGTTTTCCTGGAATTGCCTGGAAACTTTTACTTTCTCTTTCCTCTGCTGATAATGACTGTCTTCGGCTCTGCAGCCAGCTCCCCTCTTCCCCCTCCCAGCCCCCTGTTGCTGCACGCCATCCCCGAGCTCCAGTATAAAGTTTGGCTTTTGCAGCAGGAAGCAGCTGGGCCAAGCAACCAGCGAATGATAATGACCTCAGAAATCTGCTGTTCGCTCGGCAACAATAGGGTGCTCAGTCTACTGGAAAATTGTGTTCATCAGCTAACTCTGCTCAGTTACTAATTGACATTGCCAAATATTTTAAGAACAATTGGAATGCACAAGCAAAAAAAAAAAAAAAAATGAAGATCTTAATCCTCAGACTTAAATTTTTTCTTTTTCTTTTTCTCCCCCCCGCCCGCTTCTTTGGGGTGCCCAGATTTGTTGGTGGAGCAGGCAGTGGTTATCACGGATGGGGGCAGGGAGGAGGAACCACATCAGAAAAAGAGGTGGAAAAGAAAGAAAATCTATCATATCACTAGACGCCCAATGTAAGTGCAAGGGAGCCCAGGATAAAGGCCTTTGATGCCTTGGTCAATGGACATACGCAGGATTGGAGACCCAGCATTTCAGGAATGCAGCTCAGGCAACGAAAGAAGACCCCACAAGGCTTCCAGCCCAGCTGATCAAATAAGCCTTGACCATCTCAAAATATTATACCAGAAGTAGTAGGGGTTAACGCTGTTTTCATCCTTGCATCTCTCCCTGACTTTCATTGATCACGTAACTTAGCCGACTTTATTTAATGAACAGAGGGTCAACGCATTCAATTACCCCCTTCCCACCGTCAACACTTCAATTAGCCCCTCTCCAAAATTATGGGGAATGCAGAAGGTAAGTACCCTGTTGGATATAATGAACAGTATCGTTTCTTAGTACATTAAGTTTTAATTATTCTGAGCGTGATTTCCAAGGCAAAACCTAAAGAAACAGAACTTTGGTCGTCTTCTGGCTCAGAGTAAAGCTCCGATCTGAGCACAGTCTCCATCGAGGTTTTGGGGAGAGATGCAGAGATTAATGCCATCGGAGCGTTTGCACGTGAGCCAGAAAATGAAGAAGCGTCAAAACAGCCACCACGCTTTCTAAATGTCATAAAAGAGTAAAATTTATAAGCTGCTGCTTTCCAAATAGTTTCCCTTTGCGTCGTCCATGGAGGCAGAAATGACATCGCCGATGGTGTAAAATTATCGGGAAGTCAAATCGACAACAAACAACAACAACAAAAATAAAACAAAGGGGAAAGATGGGGAAGTGACCCATGTGACTGGTTTTGTCCATTTTCTGTTAGAAAATATGACCTCTCAATTTGTCAAAGGTCCTAGTTTTCGCGGTTGATCTTAAGCTCCGTTCTCAGCAGTCTGGAGAGCCAAAGAACAAACACATTTTCTGGTTCACTGGAATCACTTTCACATGTTCACTGATTCAAACATTCTTTTGCTCACATAACAGACAGCTGCATCCCACATTAGCCTAGCCAGTGACAGTCGCCCATCTCGGTAGTAACTGTTTGATTGCAAACTTGACCCCTTCTTCGTCTCGGTCTGAGCAAGACATTTTTAAACAGCCACTCCGTTCCCAATCCTCCTTTGCAAAGAATTACATCAGATAACAAAGGACGTCTCTGCCACTCATTGTAAGCCTTCTTCTGGAGATCTGTTCTAAGAGGCTCTCTGTAAAAAGGTTTTTTATGATGAATTCAGAACTACTATCATGTTAAGAGCAGCGATTTATAAAGAAGAATTCACTGGTTAAGATCTGAAAAAATAGTTTCTCAGGCCCTACTGACCCAGTTTTCAACAAAAAAAGAATCAAGTGATGCAAATTAAGTTTTGCGACATTGTAATGCAGTCTGAGAAATTTGTAAAACCGTGTTTTGCGGTTATTTCTTAATAAAAGCCTTAATAAGTACTCCTTTCTTTACTTAAGGGCTTAAAGATTTTTTTTTCCCCCTTCACCTTGCAGGTTTCTCTCTAACAGGTAATAAGAAAAATGCCTATTGTGTCAAGATTTTTATGTAAATGCTTATTTTAATCGCACTTTATACAAGTCATACTTGTTAGAAATCAGAGGGAAGACTAACCAGATTTGGTTAAGGGTCCTAATCCCAGGAAAACCTGAATGCCCCAGGCGTGCGGCTGATTTGGCCTGCCTATTGGTATGCCATCAATTTTCCTACTTAGTGGGAAAATTATGAAAGGGTCTAATTTGAATATGAAGAAAACAAAGAAGTCAACCAGAAAGGAAAGAATCGGTATTCACAATTGTAAAATACTTCAATGAGGAAAATAAAAGTGAGAAGATAACCACAACTCAAGAATAATTCTCCTTTGAGTTGTAAGCCCGGTTGGTTCTTTTAAGCAAAATGGGTTTTTTCAACCGAGTATGGACAGATAGGGAAACTACAGAGATAGAATAGCACGAGGCTATCACTTGGCCAGAAGGGGGGAAAAACATGGCAAACACGTCATTAATAAAGCCGAACATTTGGTGCCGGAATATTCTGCAGAGACCTTTTCGTTTCAGCAGGTCTGGAAGAGGGATGAAAATCTGTCAATGTTAACTCCACGTCACTCTAAAAACTTAGGGGAGCCAGTCTGCCCTCTGCTTTCTGCCCCCTTAAAGGCCCTGGATCCAGACACAGTGAGACGACGCTCCCCAGAACGGGGGCCCTCTCCCTAGGAGGGCGGAAAGCGTCCCTCCTGATGGGGGCCCGCCTGGCACTTGGCTGCCTCGGCAGGAGAGATCCGTTTTTTTCTGGAGTTCCTGCTGTCAGGCTGGGAAACTCGCACACCCTTCCCTGGCACCTCGTACGTTCCGTGCAGCAGTCACTCGGCGCGCCGGGGGCCTCACCCCTCCGCGCTCTTCGAGGTCCTGGTCAGACTCTGCCAGGGGGCCCCTCCAGAAATAAATCGCAAGGGAGCCCAGGACTTCAGGAGTAGACAGTGTGTTTCATGGGTATTTAAACAGCAGCATTAAGAGCTATCGGAATCTCTGGAATGTGCAGCTCAGATTTACGTGCTTTAACCATTCTTTACTGGTCCGTAACAAGCCCGCAGACTCACACTTTATTTTAATACTAATTTTGTCCTGTAAGAACAGGGGGTGGGGTGTGGGGGTGGGGGATGCTGAAGCGTGACAATGACAGCAGAACTCAAGTGACATCTACTTACTAACTACAGCAGCCAAATGCTCCTGATACTGAAATATTTATCGGAACCCAGAAGGGAAAAAAGGAAAAAAGAAAGAAAAAAAACTTCACCAAAACGACCCTCGACGGTGTGCCGCCACGCCTTTAACAGTGGGCAACGCAGTGCCTTGAGGTGCCTCAAACTGTCTTTCATTTTCTAGACTTAATGGCTGATTGCAGAAATCAATGTTGCCATTAGTAACAGGGTATTTGTTATGGCGTGATTTCCTCTGTTGTTAGGCTGCAGAATGATTACAGTATTAGCGAGATGCTTTCTTTATAAAAGGCTAGAGATATAACTTTCAATTTACCATCCATTAGAAAGGGACTTTGAAAATACGGAGGCGAGTAACCAGCTTACCTGCTGTTAGGTAGTGATTTTAATTTAGCTGTCTTAGGCTAGTGGGCTTTTTTTGTTGTTGTTTTGGGGGTCTTTTTTTTTTTTTTCCTTTCCCCCAAACCGGGCCAGGAAGCTTCAACGTTTCACAGACATTTTGATGACAGATTTTCTGCTTTGCTATTTTAGACCCCAAAGCTGTATCTCCTGTGTAACACAGTACAATTTAAGACACGCCGTCGTGCGTCTGTGTTTCAAACCTCTGTGTTTTTCCAAATCATCAAAGGTGAGTGGTGTGGTTCTTCAGGCTACAGGGGCCTGACAGGTGAGCCACGCTGGAATTTTGGAAGGGGACGGGAGACAGGTTTGGCCTGGGGAGGGAGATCAGGGTGCCCGAGTGAGACAACTGTGGGAACACACTCAGGGGGAAAGACGGTGAGGGTCTGAACTTACACCTTCACATCCGTGGATGGAGCTAAGATGCCAGCTCCCAGGTTCCAGAGACGAGGTGATGACGGATTGGGGGTAGGGGTGGGGTATAAAATAGGACCGGGCAGCCCACTGCTGGGGCAGGCCAGGCTCTGCCTGTTGGCCAGCGTACCAGCTGGCCATGTCTACCACACAGGAGGAACAGCTCTCCTTCTGGGCAGCCAGTGTTCAAGGGAAGGCCAATGACTCGAAATGCTAGCCTTCCCTTGAAGCAGGGCAGAAAGGCAAGGTCCGCAGAGGCCAGCAAGCCACAGGGAGCTCAGGACTGGCTTAGAAGAGCAGCGAAGGCCCTTCCCCTCCCCGAGGCCTTGTGGAGCCAGGGCCCCCAGACGGGGTGGGCCCCCGGCACCAGCCGCTCGTCCCCCATCTTCCCTGGCAGCCTACCTGAGGAGGACGGCGAGGAGGGGTGCGGGCTGTCCTCCTGGGCACTCCCGGTCTGGGAGAGCCCGCCGCCGGCCCCGCTCTCCTCGGTGACGTTGGAGGAGCCCGGCGTGGTGGAGCGGCTCACCGACTGGGACTCCTGGTCACTACCCGAGCCGCGCCGCTCGTCCAGACCCACGTGCAGCCCGTCCTCGTCGCCCTTGCGGTCCCGCTTGTGGACGCGGGAGTGCACGACCACCTGATGGTAGGTGCGGAACACCCGGCCGCAGTCGGGGCACTCCGTGGGCTTCTCCTTCATGCTCCCGGGCCCCTGCAGGTTATAGTCGAGCGCCTGGTTCAGCCCGTGCGACAAAAAATCCCGACTGCCTTCTAGAGGGTCGAGCTTATTTGGCAGGTCTCTCTGATTGCCCACTTTAGTGCTGTGAACCAAATCAGCAGGCATTTTCTGCTTGGAGCCATCTGCTCCCACTAACACGTACTCCCGCTTCTCCTTATCGAACATCACTCCGGCGTTTGCCAAAGTGTCTTCGTGGTTGCGTTGTAGCTGATGATCTTTAGACAAGAAACCATGTTCCATGGCCATGCCCCTGGCCATGAGTTGCCAAGCCTGGTAGCTGTTCACGGGGTCCATCTCTGCCGCTTTGGCAGCCGCCTGCAGCCGCTCGATGCAGCTGGACTTGAGCGGTGGCACAAGGTTGAGGCACCCCAGGAGGGAGTGCTTGTCGCCCTCGGGAACCCCGTGGGCCATGCCGGAGATGGGCGACAGCAGCTTGCCCAGGACCTCCCGCTCCTTCATGGGCAGCTCCCCTTTGCCGTAGAGCTGGCTGGGCTCGCTCAGGCTGGCCTTGTCCGGGGCCATGAAGCCGCTCTGAAGGCAGGACAGGTACCTGGAGTACAGGTTGGCGTGGGCCTCCTGGGACATGCCACCCATGGGTACGGGCACCTCTGGGTCGCTGGGGGACTTGCTCTTCACGGACAGCTTGTTGAGGTGGACCTTCATGTGGTTCTTGAGGAACCAGGGCTCTTTGAAGCGGCGGCCGCAGATCTGGCAGCAGTGCTCGAAGGAGTCTTTGTGCTTCCGCATGTGGCCCTTGAGGAACCAGGCCTGGCTGAACACCTGGCCGCACACCTCGCAGCGGAACTCGTTGGCCGCCTGCTCCCCGCCGCCGTTGGGTCCCTGGCCCTGCGCCGACTCGGCGGTGATGTGGGCCTTCTCCACGTGGCTGATGAGCTCCTCCTCCTGCGAGGCGGCGAAGTCGCACAGCGTGCACTTGTAGGGCTTGTGCAGGATGCGGATGTGGCGGTCCAGCTCCTCGCGCTTCTTGAACTTGCCCTTGCAGAAGGTGCAGCGGAAGCCGGCGGCCGGGACCACAGCGTCCTCCTGCACGCTGGCCGGCTTGGGCGAGGGCACCGGGTTGGCCGCGTCGGGCACGCTGTGGTTGGCGGGCAGGGCCAGGTTGCAGGTGGCCAGCGGGGCGGGCTGCGCGTGCGGCAGCGGCTTCAGGTCCGGCCGCGGCTGCAGCAGGCTGCTCTTCATCTGCTTGTCCCGCAGGATGGCCCGCTCCTCCAGCTCGTGCAGCAGGCGGTTCTCCTCGCGCACCCGCCCGCGCCCCTTCCCCAGGTTGCCCAGCTTGTGGGTCCGCAGGTGGATCTTGAGGTTGCCCTTCTGCGCCGCCCGGTGGTCGCAGTAGGGACACTTGAAGGGCTTCTCGCCGGTGTGAGTGCGCATGTGCAGGGAGAGGATGCTGTTGAAGCGGAAACGCTTGCCGCACAGCGGGCACGGGTACTTGCGGTTTTTGCGGGCGTCGTCCTCGATGTCGCTCATCTGGGACATGATGCCCAGGTTCTGCCCGTTGAGGAACTGCTGCAGGTCCACTCGCCCGTTGAGGCTGGTGTCGACGTCCCGGCCCAGCTGGTTGGCCAGGAGTGCCATCTGACTGCCCATGGGCTGGCCACTCATGGGCACGTGCGCCTTCTCGTCGAGGGGCGCGGGGGTCTTCTCTTCCGGGTTGGGCCGGGGATGCAGCTCGGGGAAGGCATGGCTGAGCTGGGAGGTGATCTGGTGCAACTTCTGACTCATGGCATACTGGCCGTTGAGGACAGGGCCGCTCAGGTGGGGCTCAGCTTCCGGGGCCGCCGAGGACACTCCAAGGCACAGACTGGCTTCTTCCATCCCTGAAAATAAAGCGAGAGTTCAGATGGGTGCCAGGTACCGGGGCGCAGCGGATGCATGGCCTCAGCTGGGGAGGAATTTGCATTTCATGCCTTACCTACACGTAATAATGCTAAGGAATTATAGTCAAAAACAATAATAAAAAGATGAATTATTAAATGCCAATTATGCAATATGGCATTGCTCCTCCAATTTGTTTTGGCGATAGATTGTCTTCCTTGTATTTTCTATTTACCGACTGCAATTATTCATTCACACTTAAATTATTAATGTTTTACCACGTTCAACACCTAATAACGAATCGATGGTCTACGTGTCAAACTTTTCCTCCTGTCCCCCTTGTAGCACCTGCACCTGTTGGTTCCGTTCAGAGTTTGCCTTAGAGCAGAATGACTTTCCCTTCAAGACCGGAGACCCACGTGGAACTTTTGTTTCTGCGGAGACCCACGTGGAACTTTTGTTTCTGGTGACTACATTCAATACATTCCCCAGTCCGAGATGAAAGAGATTATTTTATGATTTGGTTCCTTCCCACCCACCCCCCCCCAAAAAAAACCCCAATGGTATGATATTTACTGGTACATAATAAAACAAGATAATGTTTTGGGAAAAAATAAAGTAAAGGACAGGCTTTAGAACAATAAAAGGGATTTTGCTTTAGTCAACAAAAAGTGCAGTAATATCTCATTAAGCTGATTAGTATGCTGCTTAGAAACAGTACTAGGTGCTGTAACACATGATTATAATCATAAAAATCCTTCAGTGTTTGCAAGGAAGCATTAACGAGGTATATTAAATTTTAAGGAGACTGCGAGTAGCGGCTTTGCAAACCTCAGAGATTAAGATTTAACCCTTATGTTACGAAACACTGTTATTTTGTCATTTGGTAACTGTGCCCGTCAAAAGAAGTATAAATTATCTGGTGACGGAATCTTTGTGGATCGTCCGGGCTGTTCATTTTTGGGTGGGGGAAGGGGAAGACTCACACCATTTAATGGGTTCTCCCTGTCTTTCCACTGGCATGATATCGCAGGCAGGGACTTTGATTGGGTTTAAAGAGATCCTTTATAGAACTAGATAAAAACCAATTAAAATCCAGGGATGATGCCATAGGAAGTCTCAACCAAGTTTGAGTGTTTTTAATAACTTTCCCAACATACAGTAATGAGTACAAATTGTACCTGCGGTATGTGTTTTGCAGAAAATTAGAACTCAAAGCTGTTTGTTAAACACTAACACTCAAAGCTGGTCTGCATAATTGCTTTTAATGCTCCTCTCTTCACCCCCCCCACCCAAGCCTGCGCAAACCTGCGAAGGCCACATTGCTTGGGGGTGGGGTGGAAGGAATGTGGAGCACATGCCCCACTCCCCATCACAGCTTGCGAGGAGCTCAGCTTTGAAAGGCAAAGAACCCATGCCTGGGTCCTCCCCTTTCCAGGTCTGTCTCCCACCTGAAGGAGTCCAAATTCGCTTCCTGCCATTGGAACCGTTTTTTGCACATCCCGATGTTTACATGTATTGGCTAGCCAGGTGGTCTAGGAGCAGCCGGACTGATTCCTGGGCCAAGCAGTTCCCTCGGGGGACCAGTGGGGACAGAGCTGAACTGTGCAGGAAGCACATTCAGCCCTGGGGGGCGGGGGGTGTCTGCTACCTACCGGGCCCCCTGCCAGGCAGACTGTGCCTGGCATGGAAGGTCTTCAATGGGAGACCTGGCTTCCTTGGCCAGAGGACAGGGGCTGTGAGTCCATCTTGCAAGGGAGAGAAGAAAAAGACATGAATGTTTATTTGCAGGAGAGAGAAACACTGCAGCCACAGTGCAGGGCTAGCAACGTCCATGAATGATGACATGGACCCCTGCACACACTTGTATGCACATACAGGCACATGGTCACTTGCAGTAGAAGAAGGCTTCTAATTTGCCATCTTTCCTTCTTGTTTCTGATGGCGGTCTATATGCAAATTAAAAAAAAAAGGAAAAAAAAGTCCATTTTGGAGACTGGTCAGAAAGGAGTACTTTGTCATGGAGATTCTTTTTTTTTTTTTTTTTTTTTAAAGATTTTATTTATTTATTTGATAGAGAGAAATCACAAGTAGGCAGAGAGGCAGGCAGAGAGAGAGGAGGAAGCAGGCTCCCTGCTGAGCAGAAAGCCCGATGTGGGGCTCGAACCCAGGACCTGGGATCATGACCTGAGCCGAAGGCAGCGGCTTAACCCACTGAGCCACCCAGGCGCCCGGAGATTCTTGCATTCATTCATCAAAATTGCTGAGTTCCCACTGTATGCCAGGCCCTGTCCCTGCTTAGGACACCATGGTGGACAAGAGTGGCCAGCCCCAGGGCTCACAGCACCCACCGAGCAGGAGGAAGGAGCAGGCCCAGTGTGTAGAAGTTGCTGGGGCAGGACTGGAGCCTGGAAGACCCCATGCAGGGATGCTCACAGCCCCCAGGGCCCTGTCTGGAGCTCCTTCTCCACCTTCAAGCTCCATCCAGCTGTGCTGGCTCCTCTCCCAAGCAAACATGGATCATGACCCTGAAGCCACTTGGGATTGCTCAGAATTCCACCCAACAGCTCTGGGGAAGTTTGGAAAGTCCAAAGCCAACATGGCTGGCCCACGTCCAATGGCTGCCCAGTTGGCCTTCTCTGAAGACATGAATCCAGAAAGACAGGCTATTTTCAGGTTGCTGCTGATGAGCTGACGCCAATTCAGCAGGAGGGAGAGGAGGCTGAATGTGCAATACGGCGAGACTACAAATCAGGCTCGATGAGGGGCGTCAAGTTGAAGACCATCCCCCACCCCCATTCGTGCTGGGTAAGTATCAACTCAATTTGTTAAATAATGAACATGGGGAATTTTTAAGTTAGGTTTGGATATAGAATTTTTTTATTCTGTCGATTTTTTTTTTTTTCAGTCAAGAAAGCTTTTTTAAGGAACTGGTCTTCAGGTGCCATGCTGAAGCCTCAGCTGATGGGAGGAAGAATGTTCTAGAATGTGCAAAGGTACAGTTGGCTCCTTGTTCCCTCAACAAGGTCTCAGCTTACATAGCCCCTCCTCACAAAAACCACCATGCTTCCCTTGTTGGAGGCTGTCACCCCCAGCCTCTCTTTACACATCGCTTTATTTCCTTCTTCACAACATTTATCACTAGGGCAAAGTTTTGTCGTTGACCTTTTACAAATGTGCTTCTTTTCCATGAGGGCAAGATCATAGTGGCAGCCTCCAGGCCCAGGGCAGAGCTAGCCCACTGTAAGTTCAGCATTTTCTGGCCAAACGGATGAATGAAGGAAGAGCCCCTATAAACACAGCCCATTAAAAAAAAGCTAGCCCTGTAGGAAAAACACTCTCTTCCCAACCTCATGTGACCCAAACTCAGCTTTTGCACATCCGTGAACATTCACTTTCAGAATGTCAGATTTGGAAGGGTCTCTGGCTGACCTAGAACCTAGGGGTTCTAAAACTACCAAGGGAGAACCCCACCACTAGCTCTTTCTATTATATGTGCCCACGGTGACCATCCCAGGCCTGGACTCCACTGAGCAGCGATCCCCCCTGAGAACTTGACCACTCATTGGGGGACCCACAGGAGAACTCAAAATTTTGGCAGAGCTGGCCGGCTCCCAAGGAGATGCTCTGAGAATTACAGCTCTTGGCCCTGGAGTGAACCCAGGTGAAGCCCGTACAGAGCCCCACTTTGAAGAATGGCCTCACCAGATGATTACCCTCAAATGTTTGGTCAGACCCAACACCCCATGATTCCGTGAGCAGGTGCAGGCACTGCGATGGGTCAGTCGTAATCAATGCCAGTCACCAGACTCAGAGCAAGAAAGGGGAGAGTGAGTTCTTGGAAAGAGCGCGGGGTAATTGGTGTGCTGTCCCTGGGCCAAAGCAGCCCAGGCGGGATGAGCTGGCCCCAGGCCCGGCCTGGGACTCACAAAATCTGGGTCGGCCCCAATTTCTCCAGCCTTGACACTTCACCCCTACGGGATTCATTTACCCCTTATGTCAGTCTTTCAGTAAATACTTGCCAGGGCCCTTCTATGTACCTGCCGTCGAGGGCCTCTGGGGTCCAAGGGGCCAGCACAGACAAGGTCACCAATATAACAGGAAGCAATGAAAAGGCTCAGAGAGGCTGAACACATAGTTTAGACAAAGGAGTAACCACGACAGCTTTGGCACATAAGTGTGTGTGTGTGTGTGTGCGCGCGCGCGCACGCGCGTACATGTGTATATGTGTGTGCACAAGTATGTCCGTGTTGGGGGAAAGGCAGGGATTCCCTAAGTAGCAGTGCTCTAGAAACTTACACAAATGCACACCCTGAGAAACTCAGGGATCATCAATCCTACTGTTAAGGGATTGGATCTCACCACAGCCCTAAGAGTTCATGGGGCCAGGGAGGTGAGGTTCTCTGTGGGGGCTCGCCATTCTGATGGAAGGAGGCATTACTCCTTTCCCCCCAGACCTCAGGGAGCAAGCATAGGGAGAGTTGCCTTCCCTTTGGGACCACACTCTTCCCTCCCAGGCCCTGCAGCGAATGGCTGTCAGTGTCTCGGGCAGGGCCTCCTGGGGCAAGACGACACTCCCTCTGTCCTGATAGCTTGAGTAGATGAAATCCACATGCAGCACCCCCACCTTCCTTGCTCACAGTTCCAGGGAGCACTTGCTCCCATGTGCCCAACCTATCCTTCTCTCCCTGGCCTGGGCTCTGGCCTCATTATCCCAACACCCAGCACCTGAGGGACCCACACAAGGAAGCCAGGACCTAGGAGAGGGCTGGCCTCATGATCCTGGGCTTAAGACAATTCCTTCTGAGGAACCTGTACAGTAACTCCTTGGACCCTCCCACCCTGGTAGGAAAACCCTTGGTACAATTAAAAACAAGTAAACAACCCCCCAAACTCTGAGAACAGCTGGCCCCTAGCCTTTCAGCTCAGGGCTCCAGCCCAAAGCATGTTGGGAAGATCAGTACACCTTGGTTGACTCATGGAAGGAACCAACGCATAGATAATTTACCTACCTGGGGAAAGAAAGGCAGCCAAGTCTGGACAGTTAGAGGCCACTGTAAATGGCTGAATCGGGTACACCAACCCCCACCCCCACCATGGGAACACTCCCAACATTCCACCCCCGTCCTGATCTTGCCTGCTCCCCAGGGTCATAGTGGGGCACTGCTGGTCCTCAAGGCGACTGTCAATATTGACAAAGAACCAGGCGTGGGCGTGAGTCCCAGCCACTATGGTATTTTCCTCACCACCCTGTGGAAATGCCTGGGCCCTACATCTGAGCATGGGCAGGGCCCCAGTTGAAAGCTTCGGAAGGCTAAAGGTTTTCTCCACAAGCTGGGCAATTTCGCATTTCATACCAGCGTATTCTCAGCACAGGGAACCCACCGTTGGGTGCACAGATTATCAAAATACATTCTGTCTCATCATTCCCATCATTGCAGGTACAGTGAGCCATTCAGCTGCCTTTGATGGTGCTAATGGTTATTTTGATTTTGTATTTCTGCCTTCAAAACTATTTCCTGTGATATCAATGACAAAAGTTTTCACTTAACTCTTCCAATAGAGAACCTAATTGTATCTTTCACTCAAAATGAAATTTAAAACTATCAGGACACCAGAAATGCCAGCTGCTACGAGTCTAAATAAATTTTACACAAAAACACAGTTTCATTTTGCTAGCACAGAAAAAAGAAAGTAATCTTATGAATAGTCCAAAAAATATAGATCTTGCCAGTAAGTTGCATGAACGAGTTTTATCCTTATACCATGAAAAAGAATAGTTGGGAAATGAAATGACTTTCAAAATAACCATTTCAACTGGGTTTTTAAAAATCAAATATTGTTGTCTAGCCAAGCACAACTAAATATTCCCTTTTTTATCAATGTGGGTAAAAGCGCTGCCTTGGAAAAAGTACGAGTGCTACTGCTCCCAACTGCCGGGCAGAGGAGGGATGTGGGTTCCCAGCGAGGGATCCAAACACCACCGTGGGGCTCGTGGCATGCAGTTCTGGTAGTAGGTGGACCCTCTTTCTGCAGGCTCAAGTGACCCTCCACCCTTCCCCATAACCCATCTTGCTTTCTTATACTTTGGGTAAGCAGTAATTAAGACAACTTCACCTAGAATACAATGGCTTCTTATTAAATCCTATTTTCTAATTGTTGTAGCTCAAACTGTTTAACCAAGGTTGTTATAAGCATAATACACTCCTGTTCTGAAATACAGAACACCAGACTACTGAACCTTTTCAGGGTCATTAAACAGCTGTAAACATTATTACAAAAATAAACCAGAGATTTCATGCTTACATTTTGGCCTAGAGCTTGCTATGCTGAGCAAGTACATTTTTTCATCTCTTACAATCAACGCTGGTGACATTTGGGCATCCAAACAAATTACATCACAAACATTACTGAGGTGGGCAGGATACTGAGTGGTTTATTTGCCAGATGATTAATAGATAAACAGGAGGGCAGTTCGGGTGACCTGTTCTGTTTTGACTGATGTGTAGACCATGCTACAAGACAGGGCCATAAACAGTTAAATCCTTGCTGAATTTACTAATGAAAAGATGATATTCAAATAGGGCCGTGGAGTATGGTGATTGTGTGACCAGAAGAGCAGAGCTGGAGATTATGGTCGAACTCACCAACTTCCCCTTGTGCATGGAATGGGGGTCAAATTCAGGGCCTTAGCAGCCTTGGATGGGGAGTGGGACCCTGCTGGACCAGCTTCATGTATGGTCCCATAGAGTCCCCAACAGCTTCCGCACTGGGGGATGGGAGTTGGAGGACTTAGAAGAAGAAAAGGAATAAAAGTATCCTCTCTTGGAAGACTTCAGATTATTTCAAAATTCTCAAGGTTGAATGCATGCTGGCTTTTGCAGACTGGGTTGAAACTGTAGCCCAGAATTGAAGGCAGATCATGAGCACAACAGACAAGAAAGGAAAATACTCACAAAGTGTACCCCTGGTCATCTTTTCAGGGTATAGAAGACTTCCAGTCTGAGTTCCTGGCCCAACAGGCAAACAGATGCTGGGATGGAATCTGGACAACAGGCAAACAGATGCTGGGATGGAATCTGGACAACCTCCCATGGGGTGGTTGTGAAGACCATGGACGTGTCAGGCAGAACCATCATCATCATCATCTTTACCACCACTGTGACCACTGTCATCACCATCACCATCATCCATCACCTTCACCACCACCACTATCACCACTGTCATCACTGTCACCATCACCATCATCAACACCATCATCATCACCTTTACCACCACTGTCACCAGTGTCATCACCTTCACCACAGCCATCCCATCCATCATCATCACCTTCACCACCGCTGTCCCCATCATCATCTTCTTAATCATAGCTATCACATCATCATCATCACTTTCACCATCACCACCATCATCACCATTGTCATTTTCATCACCTTCACCATCATCATCATCATCTTCTTCATAGTTATCACATGATCATCACCTTCACCACCACCAGTGACCACTGTTATCTCCATCACCATCATCATCACCTTAACCACCAACACTGTCACTACTGTCATCACCATCACCATCATCCATCACCATCACCACCACCACATTGTCACAACTGGCATCACCATGACCATCACCATCATCATCATCATCACCTTCACCACCACTGTCATCACCTTCGCCATCACCACCATCATCATCTTTACCACCACCATGACCACTGTCATCACCATCACCATCATCATCACCTTCACCACCACCACTGTCTCCACTGTCATCAGCTTCACCATCACCATCATCAACACCATCATCATCACCACCATCATTGTCCCCATCATCATCTTCTTTGTCATAGCTATCACATCACCATCATCATCACCATCACCAGCACCACATTGCCCAACTGTCATCACCATTACCATTACCATCATCACCATTGCCATTGCCTTCACCACCACCACTGTCACACTGTCATCACTGTCACCATAATCCTTGCTTTCACCACCACTACTACGGTCACCATCATCATCTTCATCATAGCTACCCCATCATCATCATCATCACCTTCACCATCACCACCATCATCACCATTGTCCTCTTCATCACCTTCATCATCATCACGTTCACCATTGTCACCACTGTCATCACCTTTATGACAGCTATCACATCACTATCACCCCATTGTTACCTTCATCATCTTCACCATCACCATCATCACCACTGCCATCCTCTTTACTGTAGCCATCATCACCATTACCACCATCCACATCAGCAACAGTGTCCTCCTCCTCCACATCACAATACAACGTGCCAGCACAACACTGTGCTACATACTTCACATGATTATCACATTTAACCATGTACAATCTTCGAATGCTAGGTATTCAACTACCCCCATACTAAAAAAGAGGAAACTGAGGCTCAGGAAATTTAAATCCAACGAGGCTACATGACTGGAGAATCTGACTCCAGAGCCCAAGGAAGACATGTTGGTGGGCAGGCTGGCTTCCTATGTCCATACCACGTTAGTCGTGCTGGCCTGAATGCTGACAGATGCCAGCTCCCTCATTGGCAAACTGTGTAGAAACAGGAAGCCACACAGTTCAGGAAAAGCTTAAAGGAGGCCAAGCAGCCAGAGCCCTCACAAACATGTGTGCTAGGAAATGGAAAAGTTCAGTATACTCCAGAGAAAACCACCCAGGGGGCTAGCATGGGTGGGGGTGGGGTGCGGGAAGGCACCACGGATCCAGCAATGGGGAGAGTCTGTGGCTCACCTGCTGGGGAGGGTGTCACAAAAATTTCTTTATCTGATCTTATTGTCTTAGCGTCCATAAGGTGGATCTATTTCTTATTCCACGTTCTCCTGTCCTGGGTCAGACGGGTTATTCCCCAGCCAGACCGGAAAGAGAATGGCACCTGAAGGGCCATGAACATGCGTCCAATTACACAAGCCCTTCCACAGGTAGTGGACCATGGCTACCTGTCTGAGTCCCAACTACACTGTCTCTAAAATGAGCTGATGTTAGCTGTCCTGCACACTTGACAAGGTTTGGAGAAGGCGAATGGGATTATGGAAGAGAAAACATGGAGCTTAAATTGTAGAAGGTTGTGCCTGTCCAAGGATCTTTCTCATGTGCTGGCCACATCTTCAGCCCAGGCTTCTGGAGCTGAAAAGACCTTTTATCTGGGGCTAGAATAAATCCTGAGAGGTGAAGGACACAACCAAGACACAATCAAAGCCTGTAAAGGCAGTGACGAAAACCTCACTTACTGCTGACTTCATTGGTGCAGCGTGAAGTGGGACTTAGATCATTCAATGACATTTGTCAACGTCTGCATATGACAAGAAGTGGACCAGCCACCAGCAAGACCAGATCCTTGCTTTGGAAAGCTGACTCAGGGAAGGGGAGAGAGTTACCCCCACGAGGAGCACAGACTGGGGGCAGGTGCTGGAGGGGGAAATCTACAACATGCCATGGGGCTGGTGCAGGAGGGAGGGTGCAGCGGGGACCAGGGAAGGGACACCTGTGAGGAGAAAAACCAGGAAGAGATCAGTCCTTGCCTGAGCTTGGAGGTCACTCGACACAGAAAGATGGACAGGCATGGAGGACAGAGGGAAGAGAATGTGCAAAATGGGGACTAATCATGGAATATTCTAGGGGATAACAGGAGATAGGGTGGACATGGCGGGCCAGGTGCACACCTGAACATCAGTCCATGGAATTCATATTTGCGGCATAATGGGGGGTTCAGGAAGCTTCTGTGAGAGTTGTTAGAGAACACATGCTCTACTGCCATTGTGACACACTAGTAGTTTCCTACTACTTTGGATCAGAGGAGATGAAGGAAAACAGAGGGTGAAAATAAACTCCCGAACACAACCCCAACATCCGAAGGCTAGAGTTCTCCCTGTGGCGAGGGAGTGCTCCCTGCGCCCAAGAGGAAAGGCCGCTCAGAGTTTGGAAGCAGACACTGAGCTCCTCTCTTCCGTGCAACAACAAAAAAATAAGTGAAAAAGGACTGCTCCCCATATCTCCTGGCAGCTCACCCCCACCTCTCCAAATGCGGCCGCCCGGATTTGTCCTTCATGCGCCATCCTGGGGTCGCCTATTCCGGGAAGCCTTCCTGGAATTGCCCCAGGCTGGAGGTGAGACTCTGTCCCTAAAGTTGTCATGCAGTTTCTCTAGAACCGTTAGGACACATAATGCACTTGGATGTGCGCAAATAAGGAGGCCACGACATTTCTTTTCCTCTGCTGGGGCTTTGGGACAACAAGGATCCTAGGAGCATCTGTCTGTAGCACCTGAGGCAATAGTCCCACCAAAAACTGGTGCTTTAAGCTTCTGAGGATCACAAGGCAAGGGAGGGAGGTAGCCGGAAGCCTCCTAAGAATGCCCAGCCTTTTGTGAGCAACAGCCCGGGGCTCCTCCCCACCCCCAGAATGCAGGCCACTGAGTGGTGCTTCCATTTCTCCCAGATGCGATGATTTGGGAAGGAAATGGCCCCCTAATTTGTTGTAATTGATTTATCTGAACTGTGTCCACCTCATCAGGGAAAGCAACAAACTGTCCCCCCCGACACACACACACACGCTTTTAATGAATGACCTACCTTTAAAATATCACAAACCTGAAAAAGACACCAGCAGTTGTCATGAAGTGTATTGATTCTTTCTCTCGCTGCCTTTCTCTCTCTCTTTTTAACCAGACTTGGTCATGGTAGGAAGTTAGATATTTAATCCCCTATTAACCCGCCCTGGCTCCCAGCGCAGCCTCAGCACACAACCGCTGCTCTAGAACAAAACCGGGGGCCCGGCATCCCCAGGATTCCCAGCAGCGCCTCCCTCCTGGAGAACAGCAGCAAAAACGAGGTGCGAGGCCCAGATCCCCGTCCCCACCTTTTACCCCGATGAGAGCCATTTACATCTGAGCACTTCTGGACTAGGATATCGTGTCGAGCACTTGATTTTCATTTCACACAAGCCTCAGATTTGATTCGGAGCAAAACTAAATATAATGTAGAATGCACATATGCAAGAGCGATCAAAGAGGGCCTGATTGTGAAATATTCATAGAAGTCGGCCCAGGGAGACTCGCTCACAGGGGCACCTGTCGAAGACAGCAGCTCAGACACACATCGTCTCCTAAGTACACACAATCATTACTGAGCACAGAATCGAGGCCCACAAGTGGAACCCCTGCAGCCCGCAGTTCTCGGGCTCAGGCCAACCGATGGGGCTTCGGTCCTTTTTGGCTCTTGGGGTCCCCAGTTCAGCATCTCCGGGTCCTGGGCAGGTCACCAGGCTAGCCTTGCCTGGCCTCTGCTGGGCCACACTCTCGGGAGGGGAGGGAAGACCAGCCCACCAGCCCCTGACCGAAGCAGTGGGAACATCTGCCATGGGGAGGGGCTGCACATCGGCCAAATGCGCTCTCAGGGGGCTGCTGGGAGCAGCTTTGCCAGCAGTGGGTGTTGCTACCCCACAGAGACGGACTCCAGGGACAGACATGGATTTCTGACCAAAATCAAGAGAGAAGAGGGAGCAAAGACAGACTCCCCAGCTCACACACAGCTTAAGGAGGGAGCAGCACTCTGTGCCCCATCTTGTTTAAGCCTATGAGTATTTGAAAAGAGGACCCTCTATTCTCCGGGAGCTGATGAGGGAACTTGGCTTTGGTGCACGTCGTTGTCTCTATCTGGAGCACTCTCCCTGCAACCCACCCCCCACCCTTTGATCTCTATGCTCCATCATCTGGTGAAGATTAAATGCCCCCTCATCCAGGAAGCCCTCCAAGATACCCAAGGGGGGGCTCAGGAGCTCTCCTGTCTGTCTGTCCTGCCCCCTCACAATGGCTTTCATCCTGGGCTGGGTTTCTCTGTATGTGGGTCCAGAAGCTCCCTGCGGGGGAAGGCCATGAGCACTGCTTCACTGGGGTGCCCCCAGCAGGGCCACTGAGCCAGGCCCAGAGGAGGCACTCAGTTAATATCTGCTGAATGCGTGCAGGAAGGAGCAAGCAAATGGATAAATGATTGAACAGGGAAGTGAAGGAACGGAGCAATCAAGAAAGGGTGCAGGCTGAGTACACAGCATCTAACCTTGGGAAGAGAGGCGATGCCCGGGGAGGAAGACAGACCACAGCCCACGTGTGCACCATGGGGATGGACCCTGCTCTCTGCACCTCAAGACACAAGCCAGGTGAGGGGTTGGCCTGATAGTGCCTGATCTCAAGTGTCACCCTATCCATGTACCTCTCCCAGTCCCTCACACTTTACATCCCCCCTCCACGAAGGATGAACCCCACTCCATCTCATGATGGATAACCTGGGTCCCTGCCTCTGGCTGGGACCTCCATGGACCTGTATCTAACCCAAACCCAATGCTTTGCATGCAATACGAACCTACAAATTCTGGCTGGGCGAATTCTGATTCATCCCCCCGCCACTCCGCACCTGCCCTTCGCAAACCCCACACTCCTTCTGACGCCTGTGCTCCCTTCAGCACATTTGCACTTGCCCACGGAGACATTCGTTCATTCATTCACCTGACCTGTCATTTCCTGACCATCCCCTGTGTGCCAGGCACTGTGCTGGGCTCTGCAGAGAAAAGAATCAGAAGGAGCCTACCCTTCCAGACCTCACCATCAGAAAGGGCAGACGGAGCCAGAACATCAGCCCAGAGATCATGATAACGTTCGAGTGCTGTTTACTCACAAAGGGTCAGGGAACTAGCAGCTTTGAGGGTAACTGTCACACCTTGTCCAGCTGTCTCTGAGTGCCCAGCAACGGGGGGGCCCTTGCGGACGGGTCTGTTGTCAGCAGGACACTGCCTCTGAAGCCTCATGACACTCTGAATCCTGGCTGATTCCTCCCTCCCAACCCCAGATCATGTCACTCCAAAATCCAGGTCCTTGCAGAACAGAATACCCTCTCCCTCTGAGAGTGCCCTCCAGGGAACAGGGTTCCTTGTGCCTGGAATAGCAGCGGGGCTGTGCATCCCAGAAAACTGGCTGCCCCCGACACCTACACCAGTGGGTCTGCAACCCCTCCCACAGGCTGCTCTCCATCCCACCCTGAAACCAACCCCCAGCCCAGCCCAGGCGGCCAGCCATGTGGCCTCGGATGTGCAGCCCCTCTCTGAGTCACAGCTTCCCATCTATAACACGAGCAGGCCGCCAGGCTCATCGCTGCCCTCAGACTCTCCTCCTGCCTCCTGATTTATGCTTCTGTGGCCCACCTGTCCCAGCCAAGCCCTGATCCTGAACCATCACCAATCACAGAGAACGGCTGGAGTTGAACTTCACCGATGCTGAACACCAGGGAAACATTAAAAATGAAGCAATTAACGTTTCTCTTCTGACAAGGGAGGAAATGCCATCAGTGGGCTGGTCTGGGGCCATCGGCATGGGGTCGGTCCACCCTGCCCCGGACAGGCTGCACTTTATTGTCATGATCATGACAACAAGGGACCTGGACAAGAGGTCTTTTCTCAGGGGAAGCTTTCCAGAAGCCCAGGGCATTCTTGGTGTGGGGGTAGGAGCTCCATGAGCAGCAAATGGCATCTAGAAGGGACACTGGTCCACAGCGGGGTGGCTAGTGTTACTCTTTGGGGTCCCCCAGGGGCCTCTTTTCTGGGATGCCGTGTGACAAATGAAAAATGGTGGCTGCCACCAGAGGTAAACTATGTCTTAACCCAAAGAACAGGAGGCCCAGGAGCTGCAAGGTGGTACTTCCTCATTTATGGGTCTGGGATGGAGAGCAATAGTGAGGTCATTTGGGCCAGGGGCCTGCAGCCGTGCCCAGCACAGAGCGAGAGGTTCCCGCGCTGTCCCCTCTTCTGTGACCACAGTGACTGTGTGGTCACCATGCACCGTCGGGCCGTCTGCACGCCTGCTTCACCCAGTCCTGATCAGTCCCACTGCAAGGCCCCCCGGAAGCCAAACACTCCCAGGGCCTGTGTGGTCGCCAAGAGGTTAATAACCTCACCTTTCTTATTTTTAAAAGCGTCTGCAGCTCAGGAGGAAACGGCAAACACCCCCACTTGAAATCTGGACAAAAGGCCTGAGAAGGCAATTCATGGAAGAAATGGAATTGGCTGATGACCACAGAAATGTCACTCCTCATAGGACAGCAAGAAGACTCCAGACAATAGCAAGGTCCCATTTGAAAATAATTCTATTACAGATGATATCCAGACCTTGCGAGAACCCTAAATTTCCTCCACAGAATTATGGCACCCCTGCAAAGTGGGGCATGGGAGAAGGGAACATGTCCTTGTTCCAAGCACAGCTCCCTTGCTGAAGTCAGACACCCAGAGCTACTGTGTAGGGTTCTTGAAAGAAGCCAAGCCAGGAAGAGGAGCATTCTAGACAGCGCTCTCACACCTGTGCTGGGGACTAAAGGAAGAGAAAAGGCCCTGGTGTTAAAAGAGGTAGCCTGTGATTTCTGCTTTACCCAGAGAAACCTCTTAGAAAACCTCCAACAGTCCTGCCAAGGAAACGAACCTCCCTGGGCACCAGGTTGTGCACAGAACAAACGTCACGGTCTCACCGCACACAGCTAACCGAAGTTCCTGCCAGAGACTTCCACAAACGGCCATCCCCGTCCCCCAGCCAATCTCCCTTGCCACCACTCTCCTCCACATTCTCCAGGACTGCTCGGGAAGCACTTCTTCACCCCACGAAGGAGATCAGTGCACAACTTCTCTCTTTGCCCAGGGATGCTACTCAAGGGCAAGGAGGCACAGAGGATGGTAGGGTGGTGCAAAGCAGGAGAAGTCTGACGTGCCCATTTTATTGATAGGTATACGGAGGCCAGGATCTGGGTGATGATCCTTCTAAGGTTACAAATGTTTGTGCCTATATGTGCGTTGGGTACTTCTTAAGCACTAAAAAAAATTGGAGACGCTAAGTTACTGCTCCCCAGCTGGCTGAATGCATGAGCAGGTAGACAGAAGAAAAAGAAATGCACAAATACAAAGATGGACCATTCAACCAACCAATTCTGGAATGCCCTTGCCTCTACTTACTTGGCAGCCAAATGGGGAAATAGCCATTACAAAAAGGCTTCAATAATCTATCTTCCCTGCTGGACCCCAAGCTCACCCCCATAATTCCTTCTTCAATTAGACAACATAAAATTAGGCTCTTGATGACGTCATATCCTGGGCTTTCTGACCGGCCTCAAAATCAGGTAGCCTGCTCACCTGCGACTTCCTCAGCCTTCAGCAGAGCTCTGTGCAGGGTGTGATGCCCATGAACTAGCCATTGAGGTCTAAGCCCCTGCCTCCACCACAGGGACATGAATCCCTCCCAGAGGGCACCTGCTGGGTAGTCTGAGGCTGTGGCCGGGGCACTCAGGACTCAAGACATTGAAGATAAAGATTCTCCCAAGTCTTCCCTAAGAAAGCAGGCAGAAGAGCAAAATTGGGGTGGAGGCCAAAGATGCACCCCATTTGGAAACACACTTCAGGAGGCAGGATAGAATGTTTCCATTCGCTCACTCATGTGTTTGATTTGCATCAAATTACATCAGGTTGATGTGATGTAACATGACATCCCCCCATGAAATGCATAAATCAAGGCACCCCATAAATTTAAAGGAATAGAGCTCTTTTCCAGAAGTGGCTAATTACTCATAAACAGCAGATATTTTATTGCCGTTGGTCAGTAGCGGGTTTTTAATAGCCAAAGCGTTTTGTGACTCAAGCTTTTCATAACACGGGGCCGAGGAAGCCAAGCATTACCTGTTTGTAGCTCCCTCGAGGGCCGCAAAGATCTTGAGAGGTAGACCACCTCTAGAGAGGCCCCCGCGGCCAGGCCTGGCCGGGGTGTGGTGCCAGCCCCTGCCCCATGCCTGCTCTGCTGGGGAGGGGAAACTGGTGGGTAGCCAGCTGCTGTCTGGGGCAGGTCTCCCTAAATCCTCCACTCCACAGGAGCTCAGGACTGTTAGTGGGATCACGGACTTCCTGCGTACTCATGGGGACGTTTCCTGCCCACATCTCTGGGAAGCCAAGTTTACCAGGCCCAGACCCCTCCACCAAAGGCAGAAGTTTGAGCAGACACCCATTTCCCTCCACCCAGGCCCACGACAGGCCCTGCACAGGGGAACCCTCCTCTTCCTACTCAGCCTAGGGGCTTGGGTGAGCCTAAAGGACCCCCCAGACCCTGACTGTGCAGTTCCTTTGAGCTAGTCAGCACATCCCATTCCCTGGCGTGGGTGTTAAGTTCAAGGCTCAGCACACGACTTCATTGAAGCCAATGAGAGTGACGGCTGGGGCTTGCCCGGGAGCTACAGATGTTCAGACTCTCTCCGGTGAGGTATGGAGCTTTGACAGCTATTTATCTGGAAGCTGCTGGGGGCGGGGTTGTTGCAGGCTGGGGTAAAGGAGACGGAGAGCAGTCTGCTATTCAGGGACACAGACTGAGCTCCTGGATCAAATGGCACCTGAACCTGAACGTTTTAAATACTTTGCAGTGACACGAGCCAATACGATCTCCCAGTGCTTTAAGCTGGTTTGGGTTGGATTTCCTGTCACTTGAAACCAAAGGAGTCTTGGCTCCTAAAAGACCACAGCCTCCCTTCCAGACACTCCCTGCGCCTTTCCGCTTCTACTCTGCTCAGCCAACCTCCTGCCTGCTTGACGGTCATGCCAACTCCTTCCCATCTTTGTTCTCTTCCACTGATCTCATTCGAATCCAGGCCAGGCACACCATGCACGCCCTAGGGTGCCGAGCCCCACTCTGGCTTGGCTCTTCTGGAAGTGTCTGGTGTGAAGTGGAGAAGGCAGGCCCTGGACACAGAAGAAGCACTCCGCAGTGGGCACCGAGAATGCAGCGCTCCCCCTGCCCAGCTGTCCGCTTGCCATTTGCCAAGGGATCTGGAATTCCACCATTGGGTCTTTCCCATAAGGCTTTTCTTGTTTGCTTCAAGGAGAAGTGATTGTACCCTAGTGTAGTCATGATAGTCCAAAAGTCTTCAGCGGGTTTGTGTGGATTTAGAGAAGCCTGCCAATCCTTCTGTACCGACCCCCACATCCCCTCCTTGGGTGCCTTCTCCTTCAGATCTAGAGCCAAATGTCACTTTCCCTATTACCCGCACTCAAGCCCTAGCGTCCAGCCAACTATTAGCTGAACTCAGTACAGACGTCTGATGGCTGATGAAGGAAAGTGAGGCCCGGGAGCCCTCACTGTTGCACAGGCTTCATGCTACAGCAAAGGCCATGTACACGCTACATGCTACAGAGCTAACCTTCACCCACTATTCCCTCTGCTCTCTCTGCACCACCCCCCACCCCACACTGCAAGGACTCCTGGCCTCCTTTTCATTCCTTTTTTTCCCTTTTTTTAAGATTTTATTTATTTATTTGAGAAAAAGACAGAGAAAAAGAGCATGGGCAGGTAGGAGAGAGAGAAGCAATCTTCCCGCTGAGCCAGGAGCCTGACGCAGGGCTTGATCCCAGGACCCCCAGGATCATGACCTAAGCCAAAGGCAGACACTTAACACCTAAGCCACCCAGTCTCCTCAGGCCTCGTGTTCAGTGTATAGAGTGCCGCTGGAGTGTCTGAGCTCCAGCCCAGTGCTCCCACCTGAGTGCGGGCCCCTCCACAGCCAGCCAGGGAGTGTGAGGGCATCCGGACATGTGGGGCTGCAAACAGGCTACTCAGCAGGTGACTATAAGGGCAGAATGGAACTGAGCTGAGCAGTCACCCCCATGACACCCCAGTGTCCCCGGGCTGGCCTTAGCTCAGCTTTAGAGTGATCCCCGGAGCACACAGTCTCTCCCCCGCTGCCGCCACAGTACTCACAGCAAGCAAGCAAACACCCGCCCCCCCCCACCACCGCCAAAGCACTTGGGACTGGGCAGACAATGTGTCGTCCGTAACCTGGAAAGTCGGCCCCGTGTCTCTTCTTGCAGAGAAGAGGCCACACTCACCCTGGCAGGAAGCCCGAGACCGCCTGCGCCTGGCCTCCCCAGGATCCCGGTCATGTTACTGTTTGATTTGTCACAGCGGTCCCTCCTCCCCGCGCCCTTTGCTGCGACCACCTCCCTGCCCCCTGCCCTGCCACAGCTGCCGGGGCTGCCGGACTTGCTCCTGCGGGAGCCCCCGGGAGGGAGCCCTGCCCTTGAGTGCCCTTAGCACAGGCTGGGCAGGCCCTCGGTGGCAAGGGACAGACTGAGCAGGCTCTGCAGCGCCTGTCCTCTCACTCCAGAAACCCAGCTGGCCAGGCACTGGCACGCGCAACCTCTGATATACGAAACTGCTCACCCTCCCCCTCCCCGCAGCATCCCCCGGACACCATGGCCCCAACACCCAGCAGTGACGGAGAGCGGCAGTGCACAGATCCACTCACTCCTCCATTTAACCCACTGCGAAAGAGCCCCTGGTCCGATTTCTGCCTCCCCTTTAGCCATAAACTCACAGTGAGAGCCGCCCCATGACACAGTTACATCCCCGAAGCCCGCCCTGAGGGCTGGGTTGCCCAGGAGACTTCGTTTTTCTTTAACTTTCTTGTTATGAAATATACAGAATAGTCATGGGCACCAGGGTGGCTCAGTCCTTACGTGTCTGCCTTCGGCTCAGGTCGTGGTCCCAGGGTCTGGGATCGAGCCCCGCATCAGGCTCCCTGCTCAGTGGGGAGCCTGCTTCCCCCTCTCCCACTCCCCCTGCTTGTGTTCCACCTCTCTCTCTCAAATAAATAAGCAAAATCTTTAAAAAAAAAATAAAGAAGTATACAGAATAGTCCTCATAAATCGTAAGCAGTTGGGATGCAGAGATAAATGAATGTGTGGACAGAATGAGGGATGGATAGATGTTGGGGTGGACAGATGTGTGTTGGGACATATGGAGGGGTGGATAGACGGAGAGTCGGATGGATGTGTGGGCGGATGGATGGATGATGTGTGGAGGAGTGAACGGAGGGATGGACAGATGTGTACGTGGATGGGTGTGTGGGTGTCCCCTCCGTGTTAGCTACTATGAGGACGGTGGAGATGAGCCTGCACTGGTCTCTTCTAGAAGGGAACATGTCTTGGCCTGATCCCAAAACTGAGAGCAGAGAGTGCAGTAAGGGTTCCTCAAAGAATACAGTCTTGCAAGAAGGTCTCTGAATTGAGAGAGGGGAGAGGAAAAAAAAAAAAAAATAGGATCCATCATAACACTGGGTGGTACCTGGTAAACTTTCACTCGGATAGTGGGGCCTTTAGGTTTGTCAGATGTTCTTAGTCCTTTCTAAAGAAAATAACAGGGGCGCCTGGGTGGCTCAGTTGTTGGGCATCTGCCTTCGGCTCAGGTCATGATCCCAGGGTCCTGGAATCTAGCCCTGCATCGGGCTCCCTGCTCAGCAGGACGCCTGCCTCTCCCTCTCCTACTCCCCCTGCTTGTGTTCCGTCTCTCACTATGTCTCTCTCTGTCAAATAAATAAAAATCTTAAAATAACAACAACAACAAAAAAAGACCTAAAGAACTAACAGTCCTAATGAGGAGAAAGATGACCCTATCTGGGGATCTTTCTGAACTTTCCCGAGACTTGAATCAATTTTAAACCTCCAGAATCAATGTACCCCATCTTCTGCGGGTTTTCTGCAGAGCCCTGCATCCCCCAAATCCTAAACTTTCCAGGAGCATCTCAGGAAAGAAGTAAAATAAAAGTAGTTTAAGAGGGCCTTCCAGACCGTAGTCCCAGTCGCAGGTGTCCCCAGATCGCCTGCCTGACGCTCTTTGCCAGGGAGCTCTCTGTCATAAACCACCTTCAGGTTTTTGCCATGTTTTTGTACCCCTGCTAATATTTTTTTAATTAATTCACTATTTTTTACTTTAATGCATTTAAAAGGAAACTATATCATTACCCTAAATGGAAATTTGTATCACTTGCTCTAAATTAAAGGTAATTATAAAAATAAATAAAATGAGAACAATGTTATTAAATTCTGGCTGATCCTGCTGCCTGCCGCAGGCGCTGGCCTGAGGCCTGCTCTCTCTTACAGAGGGAGGCTGACAAAGGCACAGGGCGCTACACACACACACACACACACACACACACACACACACACACACCCCAACAGGGCTTCCTCCTGGAGAGCTGAGGCACACCACATGGTTGTCTCCACTCTGTGACCCAGGTAATTTTTACATAGGGGTCCTCGCACCACCCACAGGAGCCAGCTTCTTCCAGGTCAGAACAGCCCCTCCTTTACTGGCGAGGACCTTCAGATCACCGGGGGTAAGGATCTCCTTAACAAGTTCTGAACAAATAGGAATTAATGGACCTTTCCACCCCATTATAGGAAAGTCTTAATTTGAAAATAGACCTACTCCTCCCTTCTCTGCCTCTTGGGTCCTCCCCCTACCTGTCTCTGACCTTTATCCTCATCCAAAGCCCACAAGATGCTGTTTGGGTCAGAAGCTTGCTTCGTTTTTCAGGGAGGACGGGTACCCTCGCCCCTCCTAGCCCTTGCGGCCGGGCGGGTGGCTGCCCTTCCCCGAGGACCTCAGTACCTGAGGAGCCAATGATGAGAGGCCTCTGCTCGCCTTGACATTCATAGGAGAGAAGACTCCCATCTGGGGCAAAACACTGATTCAGGTTGCAAGCGAAGGAAAAACAGTGAAATCCACCAAAAACCAAACACGTATAACCGGCACATTTGCATTAAGCGCAGTCAAGTTCTCCCTACATCCAGAGACTGGCCCCAACGGGTCAGCCATAGAGTTCTCTCCGAAACATAAAGCCTCGGAAAACAGCACAGCCGTTCTGAGCCTGGGTCCTGAAAATCCACCTTGTTTTTCTTTTTCAAGAGAGGAACCTTTCAAATATTGGTGAAATCTGTGTAAGAACAACTAAATAGACGGGATTTAGCTTCACAACGAACCGTACCTTCTCCTCAAAGGGTGCAAATGAGAATTTAGGATGTTTTTAAGGAAGATTTTGTTTTTCCTGCTATTGCCTGAGCTGGTGCTTCTGACGCTGGAGATTATCGGTGCAGCAGCCGGGCTTGTTGTAATTAACACACAAGTAGCAGCTCTACTTCCTGGTAATATATTTTCCTAAGACTTTGATGATGCTCAGAGATTTTGAATCCCACGCTGCAGAGTTTGAAGAAACTGCATTGGATAGAGATACCTTAGACAAAATTGGAAATAACTCGAGTCTAATATGCCTCCTCGGGAGCCTCACGGAAGAACGGGTTAAAGATATTGGAGAACACCGTGGATAGGGGTGCAGGAAAGTTGGCCTTGCGGGGCCATGCCAAGGCGCTCGAGCGGTGATTGGACCATCTTCTTGGGGGTGTTTTGGCCCCTGAGTGTCTTCTTTCGTCTCAAACATAAATGACTTCCTTAAAGGATTTAATTAATTCTTAAATGTGCACAGAACCCATGAGCACAAACATTAACTTGTTAAAAGCATTAAGCCACATTCTGTTCTCAGCCACTCGCAAGCAGTTCCCCGTGACATCCCTGGGAGTGTCACGTGCAGGCTGGGCTCCGCAGATGCCCAGCACCCTTGGTGCCCAGCTCCTGCAAGCACCAGGCTGTGACTCATCTTGGGGCCGGCATCCCCGGCTGGCCTCTGCTCCAGTCCCCAGAAGTGCCTGCTGGAGAACTCTGTCCCTGCTCTGCTCCGCTTTCTTTCCTCTTCACTGAGCTCCCTGGGTCGCTGATGGCTTCTCTGTGCCTGGCAAGGACACCGAGGAGCAGGGACACGTCGGGAGTCCTACTTGGATGGAGCGAGCTGCGGTGAGCGGGACCTCACGCGGAAGCCTCCCCAGATGTGAGCACACTAGGGGAGGAAACGCGCTGCCTCTTCTCGGACGCAGGCCAACCCGTGCCTTCTCCACGATGCCCCTGCCCGCCCCCTGCCTGTCCCCACACTGCTGGATCATTGACATCACCAGCTCCCTTCTTGTTCACTGCCCAAGTGTACTTTATGTGCCCTGTCTTGGATGCAATCTGATTTAAAACAGCAGAAATGACGTTTATCGCCTGTAAAGTAGACACATGCGCACATGCGTGTGCTTAAGGACAGTATCCGCTGCCAGAACAGGTAAGGGACGTCCTGACATGGGGCATTGGAAGGGCATAAACTGGTACTATTTCCCTGAAATCAGCTTGGCATCGTATATCAAAAGTCTCAAAAATACGTATGACCTATGAGTTGGTTTTCCAGCCCTCTCACAAACCTAGAACACGACCAGGATGAAGACAGAACGTTACTTACAGTAACAAAAGACAGAACCGACCCTAAATGTCCGCGCGTGTGCACAGGGGCGGGTAAATCAATGCTCTACAGAGGCTCGGCATTCAGACCAGGCTTTCGAAAGATAGTTCAGAAGAGGGGAAGATGTTCATAATATAATTTTAAGTGAAACATAAAACTATAATTACAGTATAATTCCAATTCTGAAACAAAAAGAGAGAGAGAGAGAGAAGACAATGTGAGAAAATATAACAAAATGTTAATAAACTGTTATCTTTGGGGGGGTGGAAAGGAACTTCTTCTGAACACTATTAGTGTATTTTCCAAATTATTTCACGGGCATGCCTTGTTTCTCTAAGAAAAAAGAAAAGAAAACTTATCTTTGAAAAGAAAGCTAAAGAAAACCCACCTCCACGTAGCAGGGATCAATTTTCAACACTTTTTTTTTTTTTTTTAAATTGGGTAACTAGCCGGGCGCCTGGGTAGCTCAGTCAGTTGTGTCTGACTCTTGATTTCGGCTCAGGTCATGATCTCAGGGTGGTGGGATCAAGCCCCCCCTTGGGCTCCACGTTCCGCATGGAGTCTGCTTCAGATTCTTTCCTCCTCCCCTCTCCTCCCCAAATAAGGAAATAATTTTTTTAATTAGGTAACAAAAAAGTTTGGATTGGGATGAAATAAATAAGATTCTAAACGAATGAGCTTGAGAATGATGAAATGTTTTAATTGAGTAATGTTCATTAAAATGTGATTCCCAGCAAGTGGCACTTCAGGGATGACTGAATGAAGGAGTCAGGACCTACCGAGTTGGTCCGCTGTCACCGAAAGCCATTCCCACCTGAGCCCGCCTGACAGCTTCAGAGGAGCTGCCCATGTCTTGTCTTTGCCAATCCCCTTGGCTCTGTGCCTAGGCTACAGTAGATGTTCCAAAGTATCATGGACCTGGACAAATCCAGGTGTTTTCTCATGAGGAAATGGACACAAACCCAAGGTAGCTTCTCTCCTGGGATATTTAGATTTTTACAACAAACCCTGCAAGACTAAATAAATAGTTCCCTTAAGTTCAACAATCATTTACTGAGTGCCTACTGTTTAGATTCAATGGAGTAAAGGCCATTAAGTTAATTTCTTCTCATCTACACTCTACTCCCAGCTCTGGGAGAATAATGAAGGAGCGTAACCTGGCTAAGGCCGCCGTCTCCAGAGGGAGAGAAGGTGCTACATGGTAAGTAGACTGGGGATGGTGTCCTTGCTACAGGAATGCTTCATGGATTTGTGAAGGTATGGCAATTAGTCACCCTTAGGCCAGAGAACCAAATCCATGAGATCATTATGACAGATTGTTTAAAAAAAAAAAAGTCTTTAACAAAATTGAATGTTCATTTCTGATTTTTAAAAAAATACCTAGTGATATAAGAACAAGATCATCAAAATTTCTATTTCAGAACAACCCAAAATGAAAACACAGAGACAAACCAAGAAACAGACACTTAACTATAGAGAACAAACTAGTGGTCCCCAGAGGGGAGGGAAGAGGGGGGGAGGGATGGAAGAAACAGGTGAAGGGGATTGTCTTGATGAGCTCTGAGTCATGTATAGGGTTGTTGAATCACTACATTGTACACCTGGAACAAATAGGACACTGGATGTTAACTATACTTAAAATAATTTTTATTTTTTGGGGGGGTGCCTGGGTGGCTCAGTGGGTTAAAGCCTCTACCTTCGACTCACGTCATGATCCCAGGGTCCTGGGATCGAGCCCCACATCGGGCTCTCTGCTCAGCAGGGAGCCAGCTTCCCCCTCTCTCTCTGCCTGCCTTTCTGCCTACTTGTGATCTCTGTCTGTCAAATAAATTAAAAAAAAAAAATCTTAAAAAAAAAAAGGCTTAATTTAAAAAATGGCTGGTGGTAAAATACTAGGGGTGTTTTCATCAAAATTAAAAACAAAATAAAGGTGTCAAGACGCTGTCACTACAATTCAAAATATTGGTACAGAAGTTCCAGCCAATGCGATGACCAAAGAAAATCAAATAAGAACCACAAATATTGGAAATAAGAAAATACTATCATTACTTTCTTATGATGTATTTAATCACCTGAATAAATCCCACTGACTCTTAAAACCTGGAAAGCCAAAGTTTAAATAAAAGCAGCAGTGATTGATTGTATCCGGGCAGCAAACAAGGCAATGTCTACTCTCCTCTGCCACCCAACACCTGGGAAATGACACAAAAGCTTTTTTTTTTTTTCCATGTAGGATAATTCCCTAATGGCATTAAAAAACAAGAAGGGGGCACCAGCATGCCAGAAATTTTGAGGTATTTCCAGAAGATGGAAAATAGACTGGATCAGATAAATAGGAGTAGACCAAAAACACAGCTTCGAATATACTCCAGAGAAACAACTTGGAAGAAATGAGATGATCCAGAGAAACTTGACTCAGAATAAAAATATGGTGGCAAAAGAGAACCTCATCCCCAAAGCCAGGCCCCAAATACAATCCTGCAAGGGCAAGAAACTCCTGACTTGAACAGTGTCCTAGAATGAGAACGGGGCCCTGAAATGAAGCAGAGAAGAGCTGAAAGTACTTTCTGAGAGAGTGGAGAACAAAATGGAAGGGCAGCCTTGGTAAAGAGGAAGGGACTCCAGTCTCCCACTGCCAGAGGGAAGGCCTGCTTTTTTGTTCTCTTGCCCTTGTGGTGGAGATTGGGGGGGTGGGTGGGCAGGTGAGTCCAGCCTCCCTCCCCTTCTGCTTGCCTCACCCATCACGCACATTGAAAATTGGAGTCTGACTGTCCTAGAGCGCAACTCAGTGAGGAGTCACAAACATGGGGGAAGCCCATGGCATAACACAACTACAGAGGCAAGGAGGAAGACCAGTCAGCTGCCCTCACTCATGACTGAAAACCCGCATTAAAAATGTGAGGGAAGCTAATAACACACATAAAAAAGAAGAACCAAGATGAAACCAAAAGAAACAAAAATAATTTAGAAATGGGACAATTTAATTAAAAATTCTAACTAGTATCTTTAGAAAGAATAAAGAGAATATTGTTCCCCTAAGAGGGAAATGACTACATGGAGACAGAGCAATCAGAGAAGAAGGAGGAGGAGGAGGAGGGGAAGGGGAAAGGGAAAGGGGAAGAAGAAGAGGAAGAAGAAGAAAAAGAATGTTAAAAAGAAAGAGAAAGAAGAAAGAAATGAAAAGAGAGAAGAAAAAAGAAACAGCTTACCCACAAAGGAGTCAGAATGGGTTTGTTGTAGGACTTCTCATCAACATTGGATGTTTCAAAACAATCAAGGAATATATTGTCACAGGGCTGAGAGAAGTTATTTTGAACCTAGACTCCTATACATTGCATCAAGTGCAAGGTTTTATTTATTTATTTATTTTACAATTTATTTATTTGAGAGAATGCAAGTAGGAGGGAGTGGGAAAGTGTGGAAGTGGGGGAAAGGGCAGAGGAAGAGAATCTCCAGGAGACTCCCCACTGAGCTCAGAGAGCCCATGTGGGAGTGTTACCTCATGACCCTGAGATCATGACCTGAGCCAAAATCAAAAGTCAGACGTTTAACCAACTGAGTCACCCAGGCAAAGTGCAAGACTTTAAAAAAAAACACATATTTTCAGACATGAAAGGAGTCAGACTCTCTCCCTGAAAGATTTAATGTAACAGAGGAAACAAGATTTTAAAATAGGGGTGAACAAAACATCAGTTAAAATTTATATTTAAATCTAAATAATGCATAGTGCATAATGTTAAGAAAAAGTCTGGAATTAAAATCACAGATCATTTTAACCTAAAAAGAAGAGGAAAGGGGGTGGACTGGGGTGAGATGACAGATAAGATAAAAAGTGAAAGCATGTTCAGATTCTTGTTTTGTTGAAGGGAGGAAATGGATCCTGAGTGTCTATGTGCATTCATACACACACACACAAGCATGCACATGTGCACACACACAAATTTAAATGTATATGTTAGAAATTAAAGGTTACCACTATATGACTAGATCCCAGGTATATAATTTCTAAATTTAAAAAAAGAGAAAACTTAATTCATACAATAAAAGAGAGAAAAGAATAAACAAAACTTGATATAACATGGTAAAGAGACAACATAAAATAGCAGGAATAAAACCAAACATGTCAGTAAACTTAATAAACATTAATGGCTTAAAATCATGTCTAAAAGAGAGAGAATATCAGATATTTGATTAGGCTAAATATATGTACACAATCCCCCAGTTTTATACTATTTTTGTGAGAGTCAGTTTACACATGAAGGCTGAAGATACAGAGACGGAAAAGACAATGTTAGCAAAACAAAAGTAGGTATTATGATATTAGTATCAGAAAAGATACAATCTAAGGCAAAAATATTAAATAAGTAAGAGGCATTTTTATATCCATAAAAAGGCCACAATCTACTAAAAATCGCAAGAAACCAGCATAGTCACGAGCTTCAGTGAATTTCACAACAAAGCTTAAGATATATAATAATGCAAAACCCAAGATAATGTAAAATGCAAAATTGAAAAATCCATCAGGAAACTATTACATCTTACCTCAAATAATCACAGGAAAAGGAGATTCTGAAAATAAATTTTAAAATAAGAATACAGTGACAGAACTCCATATTTAACAAAAATTTGAAATCTTCCCACAAACCCATGCAACATTTCAGAAATGTCACTGTTGTAGGCCACACATACAAAAATAAATTCCAAAACACAGAAGTCATATTACACACATGTTCAAATTAAAAGTAAAGTGATAGAAGACATAATTTCCAGGAAAGGGCCAAAATAGTACTCCAAAGAAACTTTATAACCCGAAATGTAATGATTAGAAAGTGAATAGGCCTGAAAACAAATGAACAAAGCCTCCAATTCAGGAAGCTGGGGAGAGACATAAAAATAAACCTAAAGAAAGTAGAAGGAAGGGATTAATAAAAATAATAGCAGAAGTGCACCTGGGTGGTTCAGTCAGTTAAGTGTCTGACTCTTGATTTCGGGTCAGGTCATAATCTCAGGATCCTAGGATTGAGCTCTTTGTCAGTCTCTGAGCTCAATTTGGAGTCTGCATGAGATTCTCTCTCTCCCTTTCCCTCTGCCCCTCCCCCTCACTCCTGCTCTCTCTCCCTTTCTAAAATAAATAAAACTAAAGAAATTAAATAAATAACAGCAGAAACTAATTATATAGAACACCCTCCTCCTCTAAACTTCTGAGAAAAAAAAAAAAAAAAAGGTCACAGAGAAGCTGGCTCTTTGAAAAGACCAAAAAAGAATAAATAAATAAACTGGGCAATATGGATAAGAATAGAGAAAATGCAAACAACATTAGGATTGAAGAAGGGGAAATAATTTCAGGTACAAAGGAGACTTGAAAATTAGAATGGAACATGGAATGACTTCATACTATTGAACTTAAAAATCTATATCAAAATGAATAACTATCTAGAAAAAAGGATCCCATATGACTCAATGAAAAGTTAAATAAAATAGTAACTGTAGCAGAAATTTAAAAGATAATAAACAGTTACATTAAAAAAAAGTCCCAGTCAGTTTTATGCTCATAGTTTACCAGACCTTCAAAGGAATAGATTATCTCTGTGTTTATAAACTGTCCCAAAGCACAGAAAACCCCTCAGATTCTCTGGGACTGGGATAGTGGTAGTATGAACAGCACAGTGGAAAACAGAGGGAGAGGAGGAGGAAGAGAAGCAGGAGGAGCAGACCTCCAACTTACTCGGGCACTCAGTGACATGGAGGAAGAGGGGATGGTGGGAGATGGGCAAGGAGGGGATGGAAGAAGAGGAAAAGGAAAAGAAAGAGCAGGAGGAAAAAGAAGGGGAGGGAGGACCTGGGGGAGTTGGGAGGAGCAATAGATATCACTATTACTATTACTACTACTCCTAATAGTAATACTACTAGTAGTAATAATTACTACTACTACTACTACTACTACTAGAGCTACTACCTACAGAAGCTATAGGACACTATTATTTATTAACATCAATGTAAATATCTGAAATAAGCTATTAGTAAAATGATCCTTGCAGTATATTAACCATTCATGAAAGAACAACTAGAGTTTACTTCAATAATTCAAGAATCATTCAACAACAGGAAATCTGAAAATTCACTATAGTAGTATCTTCCAAGAGAATAACCATATTATATCAACAGTATCCCAAAAGCACATGATAAAACTCAGCATTTTTTTCCTAATTTACAAAAACATAAATGGCCTTCATCACACATTACGTTTGATGTCAAAATATCAAAAGCATTTCTGTCAAAGCTAGCAACAAGAACTCTGTCCTGGAAGGTTTAGCCAAAGCAAACAATGTGATTTTTAAAAAAAGAAAAAGAAAACATGAGATATAATTATTGGCAAGGAACAGACAAAACTTCCATGAATAGCAGCCAGAACTGACTATACATAAAAAATTCCAAGAATAAAATGCAAAACTGTTGGTACTAATAAATGTGCAGTAAGAGATTAAAAATCAATATACTGAAAATGATTTTCTTATACACTAAAAAAATTTATAAATTATCAGAGGAAATTTTAAATACTCAGAAGTAAATATAATAAGAAATATTATGAATAATGAATATGAATATGAAATAAAAGACAAAAACTTTATAGAAGGACATAAAATAAAACCTGCAAAAAATGAAGAGGCATACCATGTTCATAGATGGACAGATGATTCTGTAAATTAATCTATAAATCCAAGTCAACTTGCCAGTGAGATCAAATTTAGCAAGGGAACTCTAAAATTTATCTGAAAAAATGTGATAGTTGTCAAATAAGTTTTGCAAAAGGAGAATAAAAAGATAGCATGCACAGTATCAAATCAAAATATAGTCAAATAATATGACTGAAATAGTGGGCAGTGCACAAAAGTAGACAAATAAGTCAAAGGGCCAGAGAGAACCACCAAAGAGACACATGGTTTCAATAGAGCTGATTCAAATACACAGTGAAATAATAGATGGGCCAGTAAATGTATTGGGACAATAGGTCATCTTTTAGAAAAATACTTCACGCAAATTTTTTCACACAAAAATGTTTTAAAATTAAGAGGCCATTGCGGGGTTTGCCTGGGTGGCTCAGTGGGTTAAGCCTCTGCCTTCGGCTCAGGTCATGATCTCAGGGTCCTGGGATTGAGCCCCGCATCGGGCTCTCTGCTCAGCGGGGAGCCTGCTTCCCCCTCTCTCTGCCTGCCTCTCTGCCTGCTTGTGATCTCTCTCTCTCTCTCTGTGTGTCAAATAAATAAATAAAATATAAAAAATTAAAAAAAAAAAGAGGCCATTGGGGCACTTACTTGGGTGGCTCAGTCAGTTGAGGTCTGACTCTCGGTTTCTGCTCAGGACATGATTTCAAGGGTCATAGAATTGAGCCCCACTCAGCAGGGAGTCTGTTTGAAGATTCTCTCCCTCTGCCCTTCCCCCTGCTCTTTCTCTCTATTCTCTCTCTCTTTCCCTTCCTCCCTCTCTCTCAAAAAATGAATAAATAAATCTAAACCACAACAACAACAACAACAAAAAACCACCCTACCAGATTATTGATGAAAAGATAGGAGATTTTTTTCATAGTCCTTAGAAGATTCCAATACCATTAATCAAAAGATAGAAAAGTTTTTGAAGTTTTTCTGCCACAAAAAAATATGGACATTAATATATAAAGACCTCCTTCACGTCATGGGGGCATGAAACAAATTATAGGGCAAAATGTGCAAAAATATGAAGAGGACATTTAAGGAGGAAATCATGTAAATGGAAAGTATACCTTTGTGAAAATGCTAAGGGAAATGTACATAAAATTAAAATACTTTCAGTGTCTTAGATTGCCAAAAACTATATCTTTACTTCCACACTGCTGGCAAAGGTGTGAGAGAATGGCCACTCTCACACACTATCTGTGGATATGTAAACTAGTACCCCGTTTAAAAAAAAAAAAAAAACACAAAACCTCCATCTTCCCTGTCTTGGCTATTGTACATAATACTGCAATAAACATGGAAGTGCATATATCTTTTCAGATTACTGTTTTCTTTTTCTTTGGGTGGCTACAGTTATTGTGGTGAGCCCTGAACAGTGTACAGAATTGTCAAATCACTATGTTTACACCTGAAACTAACCTAACGTTGTATGTCAACAGTACTTCAACAATAAAAATTAAAAAAAAAAATAATGTTAAAAATCAAATAAGCACAATGAGGAGAAAAAACATTTCAGCAATAGCCATGACAATTTCAAACGTGTATACCCTCCAACCTAACAGTGCTACTTATAGGTATCTGTATCCTAGAAATACACAGGTATGTTCCAGAATATTTACCACAACATTTTTCTAACTAGAGGAAGTGTGGGCATGTTACAATCATTCACCAGCTGGGAAATACTGAAATAAGTTATGCTATATTCATGTCACAGTATTTTGTTGAGGTGCAAGAGAATTAAATAGTTTTCTATATTCTTAAATGTACAAAGGCTACTAGTAAATCAGCACATACAAGATTTCCCTGTATTTGTGAAAAACAAAAAAAATAAAAACAAAAACAAAAACAAAAAACAAACCAAAACAAAACCACACACACTCCTATATCCTTATGCATTTACATATATACAGATAGAGATACACCAATGTGCTGAAAATCCTTACCTCTTTGGAAGGCACTAGAATTGGGGTGGAGGTGGGAAGATAAATACAACCTTCACTCTTCATTCTCTATTTCTCTGACGTGACTTTCAAGACTTGTTTTATTTATATAAAAAATAGTTCTCTTATGTATTCTGTGTATCAGCTGGAAAGTACAACTTTAAAATCTCTTTCATAAGCTTTGAGCAGGGGCAGTATTGTAGCCAATGAGGTTTATCTGAGGCACGATTATTGCTAATTAAAATATCTTTCATAATAGCAAATTATGAATATGTATATATGTGTGTAATGTATGTATACAAAAATTTGCCCTGATAATATATATCAAAATACAGGCTTGATGGATTAAATATTTATACTTAAAAATAAGACCATAAATACATAAGAAGGTGAATTTAGGAGTATATTAATACAATAATGGGGTAAAAAATTATTTTCAAAACATGACACTAAAGACAGCAAAGGAATAGATTAAAAGATTTGATCACGTAAATCCCTTTATCTCATTAAAAAACGCCATGTACAAAATTAAAAGGCAAGTGAAAAACTTGGAAGAAACAATTACAAGATATGTACAAGACAAAGAGTTAATATCTTTGATGTATGAAGAGACCCTACAATTCAAAAGAAAAATTCAAATACTCAAAAAGACACCACACAGAGGGCATAAACTAGCAACTCACCAAAGAAGAACTATAGACATTCCATTCAAGATATATAGAGAGATAGAGAGAGAAAAGATAGAGATCGAGAACCATATAAAATATAGATATACATCTCTGTTAAGCTCAAGAAATGAAAAGCAAAATGAGACACTTTCCATATCAAATTGATATCACTTTGCTAAATAATACTCAGTATTGGTAGAATATAAGGAAAGGGGCACGGGTATCACTTGTGTGTGTTGGGGAGGTAATAATGTGACATGATAAGCCCGAAGGATGGGGCAACTGGGCAACAAACTCGTGAATGTGCACCTTCCTTTAACCCGCAATGCCACATCTAGCAACTAAACCAAAAGAAATAATTAAGAACGTGTACAAAGATTTCGCTAAAATGATGTCCATCCAAGTGTCGTTAACAGAAGTGTAACTAGATGGCCCTCTTCCTTGCCTGTGGCCATGGGCTGGGATAAATGGGGTGGGGAGACAGGGATCTCAGTGGAGAAAGTGAGGCCGGATGTTAACTCCATTAGGAAAGAGAGCTCTGTGCGATGAGGAGGTCCTGAGACACCATTTCAGCAGAATAAGGTCTACAAGGAATGCCAGCAGGGGATGTCTCCCGGGGAGTCCTGCTGTGGGCTGTTGATAGGAAGTAAACTCTCCAAATTCAAGACCTCTTGTTTTTTTATTCATGCATTCATTCATGCTTCCGTTCAATGAGTATTTAATGAACAATACACTATGCAGACATCATTCTAGATGACAGGGATGGATACACAGAGTATTACAGATGGATGGATGGATGGATGGACGGACGGACTGACGGATGGATGGGCTGAAAAGTAACGAATAACAGAAAAAAAAAAGCAGACTGCAACTCAGAAGTGAAACCTCCTGATGACCTTCCCCCTTTTCCTTCCACTGACCCACCAGCATCCCTCTCAGCTGCTGAAAGCAGCAGAGGGGTGAGCAGTTCCCAGCTCACATCAGAGGTCAAGAAGATTCTGACGGCCTTAGAATGGGTGACTTTTTAGTTCCAGGAAAAGGGGCCACAGCCTAGGAAAGGATTATGGAGGAAGCACTGGAGGGAATGAATGAAAAGGACGAAGGTGTGATGGGATGAAGGTGGAAGGGAGCAGAAAACAGGGAGGATGGGAGCACTTTGAACTGGATCCTATGCATTCGTCAAAAATGACACAGGAGGATGTGTGACGCCCATAGGGGACCCCCCAAAAGCTGGGACAGTGCCTGAAGAGGCCAATTATATTAGATTTTCACCCTTTTCTGGATGTCTGGATGGTCTGAATTCAGTCACTGGAAATCTGGATGAAGAACCGTGGAACTTCCCCTAGACATCTGTGCACACAGGTTCACGTGCACACGGACAAGGGCCCATGCATGAGTGAAGGGACACATTTGTCCTGTCCCCACCTCTGACCCATGCATGCACCTGAGACGCCTTCGGGGGTGGTAAGGAGTTTGCCAAGGCAGACATTCCCGGTGCCTACTAGGTCTGAGGAAACAATGCCACTGATTCCAAGACAGTCACTTTCCTTCTCAGAAAGAGAACTCTGGTCACCTTCTATGAGCCAAAGACAACGAGCCTCGTCCCCACATCAGAAGAGAGAGAGAGGAGCAAACACACACACACACACACACATCTAAATAGCCACCCCCAGGACTCAACTGAATAAAAAAATCATAGTAGAGTTCTACAATTGTTTTGCACTCATCAAAAAGGATACAGAAGAATACATTAAATTAAGCCCTTGATTATAAAATGGCATGTGAAGTACAATCCCACTTTATATACAACAACAACAACAAAGGAAAACAAATGCGTAAAATCATCTGGAAGGATACACAGCAAAGACCCAACGTTGGTGATCACTAAGGGATGTCTCTTTCCTTCTAGCTGCTCCTCTCTGTTTTCTGAGTTTTCAAAATAAGCCTGTCTGTAATGACAGACGAATTAGTCAAATGTAAGTATATAAAAGTGAGAAGAAAGAAAACACTCTCTTGTAGGTTCTTCGGCATCCAGGGCCCCATAGAATCCATCTGCTGGTCACATGGGACAGGTTAGGACAGGAAGGAGCGGATGGAGATGTCAGCTGGCTCTCTCCTATCCAGACACCTGCTGCGGGCTAGGCTAGCAAGCAAAGGGACAGTCGCAAGAGAAGTCACAACTTTGGCCAATACCAGATCCTTTCTCTTACAGGCGAGGCAGGTCTGACGTGATGGAGCCATAGGGCTTGCCAAAGACCCTCATTCTTCTTCATCGACCTCCCCTTGGCTTGCAGATCTCTCTCGATTGTTCGGGAAGTGCATGTTTTTTCAAAAGTTATCATCATGAGGAACTTTCTCGTGGTAGTGATTTATGGGGAAACAGCAAGATGCAGTCCCTGTTTTAAATGAGCACATTCATGACAGAACCCAAATTCACTGGAGGCAGTCATAGAGTCATGGAGTCATGGGGTCATGGCATGGACATTTACCAAGGGTCATTGTGTCTGTCGTTAGGCTGGACTGGGCTGGGTACATCGTTCAATCCTTTTTTTTTTTTTAATATTTTATTTATTTATTTGACAGAGAGAGATCACAAGTAGACAGAGAGGCAGGCAGAGAGAGAGAGAGGGAAGCAGGCTCCCTGCTGAGCAGAGAGCCCGATTCGGGACTCGATCCCAGGACCCTGAGATCATGACCTGAGCAGCGGCTTAACCCACTGAGCCACCCAGGTGCCCCACATTGTTCAATCCTTTAAAGAAAAACTGGCCGTCTGGTTTCTCAGGGTGGGAACAGCTATGAAATGGACTCCAACCTCTGCCAGATCACCCAAGCTTCCTCAATGCTCAAAGCTAAAAATGTGCATTTCCTATCTCAGGTTTTTATGGCCCTGCAAATGATCCTTCCCCAAAGAGCAGAGCCTTCCTCCATCACTCTGATGTCTCCTGGCCTGGAGCAAAGGGGTGCGGATTTCAGAGGAAACCCCATGCCAGAGGCCATCCCGGTCCCAGCAGCCCAGGGATGACTAGTGCCCCTGGTACCTGTTGCCTGGCATTTCTGGATCCCAGAACTAGGTGAAACTCTCCTGCCTCCCTATCCCTCCTTGGGCTGCTTCTCTCCCAGCATTCACCACATTTTATCAGTCGTTGCCTTTCCTAGACACCCCCATGAGGTTAAAATCCCTCTGCTAGATGTGTTTGTAGCCCTCTTGTGTGCCCGGCACATCACACACATTTCTCCTGCAGACAATGTGCAGTAACTCCTGGCTCGGACAGAGATTCTCCAGGAATCTGCTGGAAGTGCTGCCTCTTGGATGGAGGGTATCCTCGCATTCTCCGGTTTCCAACAGGCAGGAAGCCTGGGCGGGAACACGTGGGATGCACCTTCTGACGAGGCTGGTTCCAAACATCTGACTTCCAGACGAGACGACTGTATCCAGAGGACGAAGACACAGGAGCCGTTTCAGTGGTTCCGTGTCCTTCGAGAATCTTTCTGGAAGGCACTGGTCTGTGAGCTCACGAGCCTGTCCAGCCTGAGGTCAGGAGCTGGGACAGGGATTCCTGTAGTTGCTTTCAGTGCCTCACCCTTCAGAGTCCACATGCTAGAAAACCTCCGACTTCGGGGAGTGGTGCGGAGGATGACAGTAAGAGGGACAGTAGCAAGGGCGACCAGCAACCCTCCACGTGCACTTCCTACTGTTCTGAGCCCCTTCACCTGGTTCCCACAGCAATTCCGTAAAAACAGTTTTACTATCACCAAGCCCATAATTGAGGAAATAGGCATGGAGAGCTTAAATCACTTGCCCAAAGTCAGCCACTGATAAACGGAATTGCTGGAACTTTCTCCGTGTGCTGTGCGTGCATCTACCGGCTAAGCCCACACTACCACCAGTAGCCTTCAGTGAACACAGCTGAAATTCCTGGGACGTTGGAACAGGGGAAGCCGGTGGCTTCTGCCAGCCCACCACAAGGAGCTTGTCTGCAGGTTTCCTCGGGGAGACTGGGCTCCCCTGAACAGACTGGAGGTCCCTGGAGGGCAGGGCGGCTTCTTGAAGGCCCAGACCCAGGTTTGTGTGCATGGTAAGCTGCATAAGCAAGGCAGCGCTGACCCAAAGTCCATTCATTCTCTGCGCCATTTGTCTTTGCAGGACTGGCAGCGAGGAACACGGGTAAGAACAAACAGTACATTGTGGTAAGGAGATCTGAGATGAAGAAGAGAGAAAGAGAGAAAGAAAGGGAAGGAAGGAAGGAAGGAAGGACAGTCGAACCCTGGGACAGTGGAAGGAAAAGCTAAAAGGATTCAGTTGCCTGAATTCACCCTTAAATTCCCATGAATTCTGCAGCCAAGTGGAGATTCCATGTACACTGAGCAGCAGATGTTCGCTGAGAGCCTACTAGGTGACCATCCTGTCCCCGGAGGCACCAGCAGGCTCCCATCACAGGCCTGGCGCCGCCCCTTGCAGGCAGGAGAGCAGCAGGAGCCAGGCACAATCAGAGAGCAGCTGGACCCACAACCAGGAGAAGGGCCGCCAACTCAGCAGCAGCCCGGGCTGGGGGAGAGAGCGAGGAGTCTCCCCTCCAGGGCTGCAACTTCGAATCAGGCATGCATTTCCCAGACTTCAAGGGAGTGGACGACAACTCCCTTGAAGTTACACGCGCCGACCTGGGACCAGCCCAAGAGCCGGGTCCTCAGCTGCAAGCAGAGGGAAGCACGTCTCCCTCCTGGACCTGGCTGAAGAGGGTCTTGATGACCCGAATGTCGTAACCCTAAGCGTTTCCTCTCTGCTTGAGAAACAGGAAAAATAGAGAAACACATTCTTGCTCAGCCTTTGACCTTTGGCTCTCACTTTCCTTCTTGCGGCATTTTTTTGGGAAAGAGTCTGGGTTTTCAAAGGGCTCCCTTGTCTTTGCTGAACATTTTCATGAAATGACGTCAAGAGGAGACTTCTACAAAATGTAGTGATGCCGGAAAACGCGGGCCCCCCGAATGAGCCCGGCTGTTTGTCTATAATCACTCCAACGTCTGAAATGCCCAGATCACATATGCTTCAGAGGCTGGGACTGACAATATGTTCTTGATGCCATTTTAAGCAACAGCCAACGAGCATCTCGTAGTGCAGCTTGACAGTGGAGGTGGGCTCCCACCCGCCAAGGACCCCTTCCCCTCCTTTCTGCCCGAGAACGCGCACGGAGCTGTCGGCATTCTTGCCAGAGGCCGGAGGATGGCAACACCGAATGTAAACATTTATTCCTCGACTACAAGGAGAAGTCTGCCGTGTCAGGCCTGGGGTTTGGGCCTTACAATAAAGCCTTTGTCTGTGCAAACAGCAAAGGCGTGAGCCCTCCCCTCCAACCCAGTCTGCGGGAGGGCAGGTCAGTTTAAATCAAATTGTTAAACCTTTTTTTTTTTAAAGGGATTTTTTTTAACGTTCAAAAATTAAAAAGCACATGCATGCGTGCACACACACATGCACGCGCACTTATCTTTTAATAGTGAGGAGAACCAGTGAGATAATAAGACGTGGTATGCTTTGAGGAAAGGCAGTTTGAGAACTGCATCTTGAACATCCCTGATGGTTTGTGTGTTTTTTGTAACACAGGAGCCTGCCAAGGGTTCCATGTGAGAAGGGGGAATAAGAGATGCCTGGGACAGTGAGAACAGGTTGTTCCAAATGATCAGAGACCTCACACACTTTAAGGATGAGCACGGCTTCCTCCCGAAAGGGTAAAACGAGATACTCTTCTAGCCATCGTGAGACTGCCTTAGAAGTATTATGCTGTTACAGATTTCAAAAGGTTAGCTTCAATGAACCTGACATCAGTATAACCCAAAATAACCCATTCAAGAGAAAAGTAAGAAATAATTGCTGTTTTCTCTTTTTTTTTCCCCCTCCGCTATATTGCTATAATGATTTTGCATAACAGATTGAACAAAGCGCTGTTGTGACAGGTGGTGGAATTCAGCTAGTAAGCACCGAGACAGGGTTCAATTTAGTTTGTGAATCCTTTAATTGTTGTGCGGCTAATTAAAGAAGGTTCTTTACACTCGCAAGTGTTTACCGTTGCTAGTATGCATACATGAAAAATTAAATTGTGCCTTCAAGGGCTGAGAACTATAGAAAAATCATAGCTGAGGCTGCAACATGCTTACCAGCTCAAAATAGCTGCTTTTCACAATTGGAATTTGTAAAACTTTTTGCTAAGCAAATATAGAGCTAATTAGAAGTGTTCGTTGGACCAATTAACATTTAAATAAATAAGCCATATTGCACATTTCACAGTCTTTATTTAATGATGCTTCTAACTCTTTGGAAAGATTCTCTTAAGTACAAATAAGTTGTCATAAAAATGAAAGATAAAAATAACCCCATAACAGTATATGCTATTTTTTTCCTTTTGCCTTGAAGTCCCTTCCGAAAACGCTGTACCTATTATTGAAGAAGAAAAGAAAAAACCTCACACACCTACCACCCACAAATCCAGATCTTCCTTTCATCTCCTCTAGTTACCTTTCCCTTCTTTGGATAGAAACAGAAAAACATATTTTATTACTATTTAAATTGTTATGATAATTCTGTTTACTTACGGTTTTTACCCCATGATAGAAAAATCTGTTTTAGAAAATCCCACTTTAATCTGAGAACATGCGTAAGCAAGAAAAGGAAGGGAAGGGAGGGCAAAAACAGCATTGTCTGGGGCGCGCAGGGGAGAAACCGGCTGGGGAATCCCTTACTGGTGCTCCTTTGCGGAACAAACCCTAGAGAGGGCGCCACGCCCACTCCTGGGGCCATGCCCACCCCAGGTCACGCCCACTCCCGTGGCCACGCCCATTATTGCCCCCAACCTGGACCCTAGTCCCTCTTTCTTACTCTCAAAGATCAAGACGCATATGTCAGTGGAAGAGAATACACAAACCACAAGCAGCCCCTACATTTTGCATTTTTTACAAAGATGTACAAGTAATTTAATGAAGGAAGGATAGTTTTTTCGACAGAGGTGCTGAGTGAAAAAGAAGTGCCTCTACCTAAACTTCACATCTTACACAAAAATTAACTTGAAATGCATCGCAGATTTCAAGGTAAAACATAAGACTATAAAACTTTTCGAACACAGGAAAAAAGTCATCAGGACCCCAGCAAATAGCTCTCAGGCACCCAAAGCACCACCCATAAAAGGTAAAATTAATGAATTGGATCTCATCAAAATAAAAAATTTTGCTCTGCAGAAGACCCTTTCGGAAGATAAAAAGACAAGCCACAGACCAGGAGAAAATATTTGCAAACAACGTGCCTGACATAGGACTAAATCTAATATATACAAAGAACTCCCAAACCTAACAGTAAAAAGACAAAAAACATCATTTAAAAAATGGGCCAAAGACATGATCGAATATTTCAACAAAAAGGATATAAAGGATGTTCATATAAATGCATGGAAAGATGTTCAAAAAAGTGAAAGCGATACTCACTAGCAATTGGGGAAAAACAAATTAAAACCACAGTGGTCCACCATGACCCACATGCCAGGCCAGTTAAAAATCAGAAATAGTGAGAATACTCAGTGCTGACCAGGATCCAAAGAAACCGGTCCTCTCCTACATCGCTGAGCCTGATAGAAAATGGGTACAGACACTCTTGAAGCTTGGTAGCTTCTTACAAAAGCAAAACAGACACCATATAACCCAGTAACCGCACTTCTGAGCATTTATCTTATGGAAAAGAAAACCTAGTTTCACGCAAAAACTTGTACACTTCCCTGTTCACAGAAGCGTGATCTGTGAGGGCTGAAAGCTGGCAAGAACCCCAGGGCTTCACGAGAGGTGAACGTCAAGCAAACTGTGGTCCATCCACACAGGGGGCCAGGAGGGTGACACAGCATGTGGGGACATGCTGTCACGTGGATGGATCTCAAGGGTGGTATGCTGAGTGAAAAAGCCAAGGCCAGAAGATCATATAATGCATGATTCCGTTTATCTCACATTTTCAAATTGACAAAGTCATACGGATGGGAGTATAGATTCGTGATCGCCAGGGGCTAGAATAATGGGGCCGGGAGGGAGTAAAAGCAAAGAGGGGCAGTTTGAGGGATGTCTTTGTGGTTGAGAGAAAAGTTCTGTATCTCAATTGCGGTTGTACTTAGGGAATCCACAGATGTGATCAGATAACACGGAACTATGCGTACGCCATAGCAACGTCAATTTCCTGGTTTGGCTATTACATTTGACCCCGGAACAAGGCGGGGGTTAAGGGCGCGACCCCACTCACGCAGTTGAAAAACTGTAGATAATTTCTGATTCACCGAAAACTTAACTACAGATCACCTACTATGGATTGAAAGCCACGCCAAGTCGATTAACACATATTTTGTATATTATATGTAGTATATGCTGTATTCTTACAATAAAGTGAGCTAGAGAAAAGAAAATGTTAAGAAAATCATAGAATAAAAAAATACATTTACAGCACTGTAGTTAGCCCCCCAAAAATCTGCAGATCCGTGGACCTGTGTAGTTCAAACCCACATTGTTCAAAGGGCAACGGCATGTGACAGTTACATAGGATATAAGGAAGGGGGGGAACTGGGTCATGGGTCCATGGGACCTCCCAGTACTGTCTTTGCAACTTCCTGTTAATCGGTAATTAGTTCAAACTTTTAAGAGTTAGAAAGAAAAGGAAGAAATGAAATGTGGAAATCACGTGCTATTTTCTGTGTTGTGCTTTCTAATATCCTAGACCTGGTCTCTTTTGTAAGCTCTTAACTCCATGTTGAGAGCCAATACTCTCCTCTCTCCACTGGAGGATTTTTCTCTCTCACATCCACGTATTTCAAAGCACAGGTTACCCTCTTGTAAGAACGAGGGTCTTCCCAGATCCCCTTCTCCACGTGCTCATACCTGATAATCACCAAGAGGTCTCACTGTTGAGTTCAGCTCCTAACAGTGAAGCCAAATTACCATTTAAATAAATGAGACAGATCCGTGAAGAATACACAGGACCCAAACGCTCAAAGGCAGGACGGAAATGACAACATAAAACAAAGAACCGAAAGCGGCTTTTTCTTTTAAACTTTTTGTCTTCACAGGCGCTTATCCAATGTTGAGGGATCCGGCACACTCTTCACCTGCCAATGGTAACACTGTATATAACCACAGTACATTATCGAGCAGTAACTGACATTGACACAATCCATGAGCTTTGTTCACAGTTCACCAGGTTTATACGTGTGTGTGTGTGTGTGTGTGTGTGTGTGTGTGTGTGTGTGTGTGTTTAGTCCTGTGCAGTTTTACCATGTGTTGTTTTGTTTGGAAAAATAGACAAGAGAAGAGGCTAGCTGGAGAGCCCCAAGCCAGCGAGGGTTCTTTGCAGCGAAACACTCCATTTATGGTGTAAAGTGTGGGTTTGGATACTGTGTGCATGATGTGTTTGTGAGCCTTGAGATTTAGGAGGCAAACTCAGGGACAGGGACCCTCTCTCTTACCCCTGAGTCACAAACCATGGTGTCCTTTCGGTCTCTGTAATCCAAGCCCTCAAGTCACACGTTCCAACAGGTTTTCGACCTTAGGGCCCTGAGAAAGTCAACCAGGGACTCTGGGCTCTGGCAAGAAATGGGGGAGGAAGAGGCAGGTGTGCAGCAAGGTCAAGGTCTTTATGGGGCAGGAGTGTCAGGAAGCCCTGGAAAAACTGCCCGCACATCACAAAAAGGAGATAGGACTCATCCCGAGAAAAGCTCCCCTCTCCCCTAGAACCACTTGCAGATTCTCCTCCTGGAAATTGCTGCTGCTCTGGGACTATTGGCAATCTACACTGAGTGTGTAAACAAAAAAATGGATGGGGGAGACCAATCTGAAGAAACTGCCAAAAAAAAAAAAAAGTAAACCACAAATTTCTAGAACTTCAAATTGATTCAGAAAATTTAAGTCAAATTGGACATTTCCTTTCAAACTGCTTATTTTACAGACCCTGGAACACAGGGCATGTGATCCCTTATTTGGAAGAAATCCACCAGTCTAAATTCCCCCCTACAGACAGAATCATCCTCTTGGGCATGGGAGTGGGGGAAGTTACCCAGCATCTCTCCAACTGAATAAAAGGATGGCGTTTTTTGTTTTAGTTTTAGTTTTTGTTACTGGCATTTTTGGTTTGATGAGAAGTTAATCTTTAAAAACATAATGAAATAGAGCAGAGAAGCATTTTAAATTATCGTACCATAGTTAATAATGTACACGATATCATACAGACTCTACAATGGTGGTTATGTGTCATTACACGTTTGTCCAAATCCATAGGCGACACCAAGAGTGAACCTTAATGTGGTGATGGACTTCAGGTGATAGTGACATGTCTGTGTGAGTTAATCAGTTGTACCAAATGCACCCTGTGCTGCAGGCTGTCCAAAGTGGGGGACGCTGTCAGTATGGGGGGGCAGGGGGTATATGGGAAATCTCTTTACTTTCTGCTCTGTTTTTCTGTGAACCTAGAATCTCTCTAAACAACTAATTTTATTTAAAAAAAAAAACCTGAAAACAAAAATGTAAATGATCTAGTTATTGTAAACCTTACACTCCAAACATGACTTAACTTGTATTAAAAGAATAAGAAACCCCTATTCCACAGAAAAGGAGAAGAGGATCCTTTCCTGTGTCTGAGACTCCGCAAAAGGCAGAGGCATTTCATAATGGCAGAGGCGAAGTCTGACGTCAAGAAAGAACACGGTGCTAAAACCTGATGGCCAGTGGCACCGAGGGGGACACAGGGGATCGTCCCAGCAGAGGGTCCTGGGAAGGAGCGGATCTCCTCAGGCAGATCAACCAAAGGTCTGGGTGACCCTGGGCCATCTTCCCACAGGGCGAATTCTGTTTTATTTTTACTTTTTTAAAGATTTTATTTATTTATTGGAAGGAGACAGAGAGCATCCTCGTTTGGGGAGGGGCCGAGGGAGAGGAAGAAGCAGGGAGACCTCAACACAGGGCTCAATCCCAGGACCCTGAGATCCTGACCCAGCGGAAGCCCCCTCAGGATCCCCCCACAGGACAAATCGTGACCAGCAACTGTGGCAGGTCAGGGTCAAGGTCTGCACCCACGGCAGGATTGGGTCTCAGCCTTAAACCACAACCTGCCCCATCCCAAACCAAATGTGCATCTCGGGTATTTTACCGTAGAAGGTTGCAAACTGAGGGAAAAATTGCCACTTTTATGTCTCAGTTACTTGATATTCCCTTTATGGTTTCCCAAAGTGACAATTTGTTGGCTTTGTAGACTACATGATTGTAGGGTCATAAAGTACCTGTCCCATGTTAGCTTTTTAAAAAAAAAAAAATCATTTTTATTAATATTGTACCACCGATGACATGAAAATTGACAGCAATTAAGGTCGGCCTAAAGTTTGTCCCTTCCGCACCCTGCAGAATGCCTAGGACCAGCCCAGCCCTTGGTTCAATGATGCAGCAACATGTCGACCGACTTTGCAAGCAGGCACTAAACCCTTTATGTGCTTTACCTTTATCCGCAGGGGTAGCAGGGCCGTGAGCAGCTGAGTTGAGCCCCAGAGTTGTGCGACACCAAAGCCAGTGCCTTTCCCCAAGCCACTGTCTGTCTCTCCAGCACCACCGTGCGCAAGCCCAGGCCGTTCACAGGTGGTGATTCTCACTTGGGGAAGTCGAGAAGCAACTTCCCAGGGGAACCTTGCAGACCGTACTGTTTACAAGCAGAGCAAACAATCACCCCCCGATACAGAAGAAGGGGAGATGATGCCGTTTTCCTCTCTATTTGTGGGGAGGAGGTGGGGGAGCACAGGGGTACAGGGGCACAGGGGAGGGCCCCTGGGGAGGCTTCCTCCGCCGCCCTGGAGCACATGGGAGGGGTACACCAGGCTACACCATAGGCCTGGGAATGTGTGCGCTGGGGGGGGCAGGGAGGTGGCAGAGAAGTAGGGGTGGGGAGAGGGTTGTTTAAGGAAATGAGGGTTTACAAATGCAAATCTAGTAATTACACACCCACACACACACCTATTGGTAGTTAGACACCTAACTACCCATTTGCACACACAATTACCCAATTTGTACAGGTTCATAATGGAGAAGTAGGCGATAGGTGGGCACACCTGTTGGACCAACTTCAGAAAATATAAATAATCCTCTAATATACAAAGGAGGAAATTGAAGTCCTTTACAGGAAGGTCTGGGCCACCAAAGAGATGCATAACCGAGGGGGTCTGGTGTGTAGAAGTTCCTTGCTCCGTGTCTGACCTCCAGCCAGGGTCACCGGGGGCCACTGGCTGAGCTAAGCTATCTGTCGTGTTCCCATCTGCACGTGTGCTTCCCCGGCCTGGCTCTCCCGCCCCGGCCAGCTCTCCTGGCAGGCTCCTCCTCGGACTCTCCCTCAGAACCAAAAGCTTTTCTCCCCACATGGGGTTGGTTTCTATCTGTTTTCTCTCCATCTCTTTTACCATCACCCATTAAAACCACCACCACACATTCTTCTCCTGGTTTCCCTGCATCCATCCTCCCACATGAGCCCTTAAACTATTCTTGCTACTGCCTAACAGCCACCAATTGCTTTTCAGAGAGAGGCTGAAGCCCCTAACACACCCACAAGGCCTCTATGGTCTGGCCACACCTCTCTCTCCCACCCAGCTCACAACTTCCCTTTCCTCTCTGCTCCCAGCCCCACCGCCCACCTTCCAGTCCTCAGGTTCACCGAGGCCCCTCTGCTGCAGGGCCTTTGCACATGCTGTGTTCTTCCCTATGCTGTGCCTATCCAACCCCCACCCAAGAGTGCTGAGATTACACTTTTGCCAGAGGTTCTGAGAGCTCCAGGTACCTCTCCCTAAGGCACTTGTCAGAGTTGTGATTTTGTATTTGTTCATGTGATTTTCTTTCTTTTTTTTTTTTTAAAGATTTTATTTATTTATTTGACAGAGATCACAAGTAAGCAGAGAGGCAGGCAGAGAGAGAGAGAGAGGAGGAAGCAGGCTCCCTGCGGAGCAGAGAGCCTGATGTGGGGCTCGATCCCAGTACCCTGGGATCATGACCTGAGCCGAAGGCAGAGGCTTTAACCCACTGAGCCACCCAGGCGCCCCTGTTCATGTGATTTTCTAATGAATATCTGTTCCTCCCTCCAGACTTAAGGCCAACAGAGATAGGAGTGGACTCTTTTTGCTCATCATCATATCCCCTGTGGATAGTTAAGTTTCCAATAATGGGGATGAATTACTTGGGGATGAATGAATTACTGAAAGGGCATATGAATGAATGAATGAATGAAAGACATGAACCCTCTTCCTTGATACTATTGCTTCTGCTCCTCATGTCCCACCTGTGTATTTATCATGAAAGTTGTGCTCACAGTTTCCTCCCTAATACACTATGAACGTGGTACTAGCAGGAACCTGGGCCTAGTGACGAAGTTTCATATACGGTTGTTGGCTGAAGGAGGGAGCGAATGGTGGGCTGTGTGACCCCCAGCTCTGTCCCCCTTACTCAGCATGTACGCCTGACACGACTCCCTCCCACACCCCCACACACCACTTCTCCCCGGGACAGCTTTCCACAGTAGGTGTCCTATGCACCTGCCGACTACATAAATGGATTGACACACCACATTGGGCCATGTGGATAATGTAAAAGTGGTTTCCAAATGCCCTTGGGGTTCAGCATTCCCACAGTCTTAAATAACCACTCCACTGGTTGGATTCCACGTTACCAAGCAATTTATGAATTAAATGAACATCTACCCTGTCGTATTTTGATCTACCCATGCACTAATTTTCAGGACGGAGGAAAAATACGTCATTACGATTTTGCCCCACAGTACCCTCCCCCTATCCTTCTGCCATCATGTGATGTCATCGAATGAAGTCCCTATGGTACAATTTCCATCACTAGAAAGAAAACAGCACTTAGAACTCCCTGAGAGCTTAATTTTAGCTCACGTGAGAGCCGTTATCTGATGTTCTTGTAAGAACAGAGACACCTAGAAAAAAGGGAAATCACACAGCGTGGAGGGCTGGCTGGGGAACATCGTGTTACGTGGACTCTCCTGGGAAGCGCAGGGTCTGGGTGTTAGCATCAGAGTAACCAAATAACGCAGCTAATTCCCTGTGGCAGTGGCTTCAGGCAGGAATTTTAGATCTGGGGCCTCCCAACCTTCTCTGCGCCCCTTGCGATGGGACCTTGCACAGTTTCCACATGGGTGTGAACTTCTTAAGGCGAAATTCTATGGTCTCCTTAATGAAATCCCTGTGGTGGCTGCTTCTACCCTCCATTTGTATTTTAGATTTGACCACAAAATCCTTCTGCCCCCTCCTCTGTGAATTTGTGGTTTCTATCTGGTTTCCTTGCAAAGTCAGGATGACACCCATTGGGGCCCAGGGACTGTCCAAGGGAAAACTCATATTCCCAAGAGCGTGGGGGTGGCCGAGGACTAAGAAAGTGGGAACATCGCACCCCGCCCCCCGCTCCCCGCGACGGCAGGGAGCCTGAGCCTCCCTCCCCAGCTTTCAGACAGCGGAGAACCTCCTACAGAACCGAGGCACGCTTGCCTGTCTCTCCTGGCAGACCCCTTTTTGGGAGACCCTTAACCAAGCAGAGGCCAGAGGGAAACATGGAATTTAGAAGGTATGCCACATCAGCTGATTTCATCCTGATCTGTCCCGAGGCACAATGACAAGGTTTAAGGTTATAGTGCCAGCACTTTGAGAGACAATTACATTCTAAGACAGTTCCAAGAGGGGTAACAGAGTTGAAACCAGAGCAAGGGAAAGTTTGGCCAAAGGTTCTGCGCCTGAGTGAATTAGAAAGTGTGGGTTTTTTGTTTGTTTGTTTTGGGGGGTTTTTTGGTTTGGTTTTGTTTTTTGGGTTTTCTTCCCCCCAAGTTCCTTTAGCATTTTCCCTCTTTTTTTTTTTTTTTTTTAAAGATTTTATTTATTTATTTGACAGAGAGAGATCACAAGTGGACAGAGAGGCAGGCAGAGAGAGAGAGAGAGAGAGAGGGAAGCAGGCTCCCTGCTGAGCAGAGAGCCCGATGCGGGACTCGATCCCAGGACCCTGAGATCATGACCTGAGCCGAAGGCAGTGGCTTAACCCACTGAGCCACCCAGGCGCCCTCCCTCTTTCTTTTGATCTTCAGATCTGGTCTGAAGCTGGGCTTTCTCATCTTTACCTTAAGCACCAAGACAAGCAGCACCCAGGCACAAGCATGTCTGAGTGGAGATTCCTGGAACAGAAATGCTGGGCCAGGGGCCCTCCTCTGCCTCTGGGATCAGAGACAGTGGCTGCTCCGGGCCTCGCGATCTGTAATCCCTCCAGCTCTCAGAGGCAGGTTTCCAGGTATGACCTCTTCAGGTACATGCACAGACAGTGGCTACACCTCTGCTTCTGGCTGATGTGGAGGGGGGCTCCAAGACCAGAGTATATAACATACTTCTAGAGGCGAAACTCGGTTGCTAATGAATAAACATTCATATTGCCAGAGCTCAAGGGCAGGCAGGGCCTGAGGTTTATAAAGTGCTCTGTTGAGAGTTTAACTTAGCTCACAAGCCAGGATTTCTGCTTCTTCTGACATGGAGTTGGATGCTCCCAGTGGCGCAGACACACACCGGTGCTAAAGGAGGTCGGATGTAAGCATGGGGTGGGGGGAGGACAGGCAGTTTCCCTAGGCCTCAATTAGAACCCTCTGGAAAATGCACAGATCTGCCTGCCACCTGTCCTACCCATGGGGCTCTCTGGCTAGGCATCCAAGGGTGTTTTTAAAAGCCAGGAAGGAGCCCACAAGCCCAGGGGGTTTGGAAGCATGAGCCCCCTCCGACCTCAGTTCTGTAGCAGGATATCAGATCGTCTTGATAAGCCTGGCTGGTGACTTGGGAACAACCAAGCTGTGGGAGATTCCAGCGGCCGCCGTGACTTGCGCCCTTCGAAGTTTTGCTTGCCGCCCTCGCTCTTACTGGCTCACGCTGCCTTTCTTCTTTCCCAAACCCTTTTTGGTTTGAGATCTTATTAAAGGGGAGAGAAGGGCAGTCCCTAGCAGTTTTTATTTTATAAGTTCCAACGTACACTGAGGACAGCTGAACTGAAGATTAAAGTAAAGAGAAAAGTGAATTAGCAGGATGTTCTTCTTGCTGCTTGACGGTCTCAGCAGCCGCTCAGGAGCCCAGAGGAAATGGAGTCAGGGGACAGTAAACGCTTAGTGACGAGTAAACTTTCCCTTACAGGGCAGGTGCCCCAGTGACATAGGTCTGTCCTTCAACGGCCCTGAGGTCCTGAGCGGGATGTCTGGGGAGACATCCCAGGGAAGGAGGCAGTACACACAGGGGCGTGGGGACCTTAGCAGACATTTGGGAAATTTCAGGGAAAACATAGCATCGCTGTGTGCCACGGGGCCTGGCCAGCCTTGTTTCCTCTCCAGTTCTGCTGGAAACATCTTTTTTTCCAGAGACCTTTACAGCTCAACTTGGAAAATGTCACAACAATGCACTCAGCGGCCAAATGGTCCTTCTAGAAGACAGGAGCTGGAGGAGCCCAGAGCAGCTATCTGCTGTCTCTGTGGGCTAGCAGGACCCCCTGGGAAGTGGGGGAGGCGACCCACCAGGATTCAGCAGCCAAGGGCATTATCACTTATTTACCCAAAGGGACATTTACTGAGCCAGTACCTTCAATGGGTCTAGTCCTATGCCCGCCTTGCCCAGTCTGGAATTCCCCATTGGTAAGAAAGGCATAGACCTGGTCCATGATGAATGTCCACATAATATAGTCCCTGGGGGCAAATCATAATTCATCTTATCTGTACTGGGTGGGTAAAAGATTTCTGAGCTGGGAAGTATGGAGGAGATAAAAGACCACCTGTGAGAAACATGCATCTTGGGCCAAAGGTAATTTTCTTTTCAATGATCTTGTGCCCAGAGGGAGGGCAGGACCCCAACCCATGATAGCCAGATCCAGCATGGGCACTGGGATCACCCTCTGAGCTGATGCTCCCCTCCAAGGAAGCCCTTCCCCAAAGGTTTCACACATCACCAACCACACGGTGACCTTCTGAAAATTCCCTATGCATGGAAAGGCTGTATAAGCCCACCTTCCACTTGGCAGTCATAAAAGCAGCCAGGGACTCTGCAGAGTCACAAGCAACATGTGTAGAGTGGGAGCCCATGCTAGGTGGTCCCACACTGGAGGAAGGAGACAGAGGGGCCCGCACATGGTCTTGGGTTCCAGCTTCCCGGTGGTAGGGGTTAGGGGACTCCCTCCTCTCCACAGGACCACTCCATCCAGCCCTCAGGCCTCCTGAAGGGGCCGCTGCTACTTCCAAGGGGTGAATTCCAGGACTTGGACCCCCTGCAGTCAGTCAGTCCTGCATAATTGTCCAGCTGTCCTAGTAGGGGCTGCAGGGCCCATCACAAGATTATAGTCCTGGGTGGCAGCGGAAATCCACAAATGAAGGTCTGTCTTTGCAAGAGCAACAATGGACGAGCCAGGGGGGAAGAACACAGCTTGTGCTCCATCCCAACCCTGGAAGACCCTGACAAGCACGGCACTGGGATTTTAAAGCACTGGTCTCGCAGGACAGCAACTTCACTGTCCGTGTTCAGACTCATTTAACCGGATTGTTCCCCGCAGCAAAGGAGGTGGGGCAGCCCGGTTACAGGTCACCAGGGAGGGAGGGATCTAGGAGGAGCCCAAGCGGATCAGGGGCAGTGCCCACCCTCATGCCACACCCTAGGTGGCAAAACCCACCCGAGGCCACAGCTGGAGGCCGCGACCAGACACCCAGACACTGGGGCCTGGAAACCCCAGCTGCCAGTGGGCCATGTGGGCTTGGCAGAACGGCAGGCTGGTCACCGTGGCCGGAACACCAGGAACCTCCCCCCGCCAGTCAAGGCTTCTGGTGGGTGCCCCAGGACACCTGCCTGTCCCCCCCAAGCACCCACAACTGTAGGCAGTTTTCACTCGACATGCAAAGTCACATGGTGTTTTCTACCCCCAGTCCTCGGAGAGGAAAGCCACACATGCATTTGCACCAAGGTCCCTGGGTGCCAGGGTCTGCTCTCTTGCATGTCTTCACTCAGGTACAACAAAAAAGGCCACCACACTGGGCTCTAATTCACACCCCACATCCTCTATCAGAAGTCTTACAGCTGCTTCCCTGTCCTCATCTCCCCACCTCCCACTTCTCACAGCCACTACTTCCTGGCCAAAAGAGCCTTCTCGAAGACTCGGAGGCCTTGGAATTGGAGGGCCACCGTGCAGGGGTGGGGGAAGACTCGGGAGGATGAATAGGGACCCAAGGAGTACGGCCTATTGACCAGCCCGCCCCTCCTGGGCCCACACCCCTCCTCTAGGCTGGACGTGTGGGGCCACTGGCCTGGGTCCCAGACAGGCAGACAAGGAGGGTCCATGCAAGCATAAGGTGGAGGGGGCCGTGCCCTCCAGCCAGGCCTCCCGGGGACAAGGACGACACAGCCCACCAGCCACTAGTGTCTGCAGCTTCTCTGAAAACAGGGATTAAGCAACAGAGGCAACAAATGTCCCTTTCTGTGAGCATTTGACCTTATCTGGAGTGTGTCATCAGCTTCGAGAGTCATGGCTTATGTCAGTGTGGGTGAAAAACGGCCTCCACGGCTTCCAAATCGGGAGCGCTCTGCTCTCCGCAGCAGATGTAAACCAAGCCTGTGGTAAGTGGCAATAAATGCTTTGGAAAGAAGCAGTGGGTCCCTCACTGCCATGGGTCACGGGAGGGCAGGGAGCAGGCATCTCTGAAGCACCTCCCTCCAACCAGGGGGCCATGGACCTCAGCCTCGATCCTGCGGGGCCGTGAATCCAAGTCACGCCCCCCCTTGCCCCCACCCCCAGCCAGGCCAGAGATAGACCCTTCTGGGCTCGGCCAGTTCCATTCCTTTCGGCAGCTCACGGCTAAGCCCCTGCCTTCTCCCACGTTCAGGTTATGCTCAGGGCTTCCCTCTGACACCATCCCGGGGCCCAGACCGGTTCTGAGCCGGGGCACTGGAGCCCATGCCCGAGGGCAGGACTTGTGCCCCGAGCGGGCAGACAACGACCCAGAAAACCAGCACTCTCCCTTCGACGCGCCGCCTCCTCGGTCTCCACGGAGGCCTCCGTCACAAATCCCACGGACCAACTCCAGCTTCCTCTAGCATCGTTTCATCACAATCTTAACACGCAGAGGTCAATAAGCAATCCTAAAAATTGTTGATGGCGTGTGACTTCGGATAAGCCCTCGGGTCCAGTCCCCTGCTGTACACACCCCGGACCTGCGGGCAAGATCGGTCACTGCCCCTCCGGGACACAACTGTTCCATGAGCCACAGGAGAAGTTTCCATGTGTCTTCCACCAAACCGGTTCCCAAGAGCCTCAAAATAAATACCTCACGCCAATGGCCCAGGCTCTGTGCCAGACACTATTCTTGGTGTCTACAGAGACACAGACTAGGGACCTACTGTGCGTCAGGAGCGACAAGAGGCAGGCAAGACAGATGTTGGGCAGACTAGAGCATGGTCAGCTAAGGGACAGCTAACTCTCCTCAGGGACGAAAGCAATAGCTTCCACAGGGCGATGACTTTTCAGTGGGACTGGGGAGGATAGAGAGGGGTTTTCTGGAGCGGAGTGGAAGAAGGACAAGTGGCTGGCTTTCTAAGACAGCGAGAACTCAAGTGTCTGGTTAGCTGAGGAATGGCAAGGTGCTCCAGGACAGAGACGAGAGGTGTCCCGGAGGAGGGGGAAGGGCAAGGGCTGGAAGAATGTCACGTGAGATGAAGCTGGGAAGGCAGGCAGTGGGGGGCCCTCAGATGCATGTGATCTCTGAAAACCACCTGCCAGTTCCGTCACCTGGCGGGACTAGCATTCATTCCTTCCTTCTTTTGGGCATTTCCATGAAGGCTCGCAAGGACACACCGCTCTACAGGGCCCGTGGCTCCACCTAGCCGGGCATAGAAAGCAACAACACAAAAGGTGTCCCAAGGCACCCGTACAAAGCTGAGTTTAGGCAACAAGGGACGCTCATGGTGGACCGAGTCCAGAAGGCAGGGGAGAAGTGGGTGTCCGAGCAGCAGAAGGAGTTATGTAAGCCCAGGGGTGAGGGGGACAATGTGTGGCTTGCTTCTACCTGGGGAGAAGGCAGCTTGCCATGGTAGGTCACGTCAGGAGGCGAAGGAGGCTTAGTGAGGCTCGGTGCGCAGAGAGAGGCCTTGGATGCCAAGTTCACATGGGAGAACTCTGCCTTGCAGGTAACGAGGAACCACCCCTGCACTAGGCACAGCAAACAGCTGGCAGTGGAAGTGGGGAGACTGATGATAGCCCAACAGAACAAAGCCAAAAACGGCCAGAGGAGGAACCCAGCTTCACGGCCAGTATACTGGCCCACTTTCCCTACCCATAGCAAACTCCCATCTGGGCACCCAGCAGCCGACTGTCCCCTCCCCGGAACTGGCACTTCTTCCCAGGGCAGGTGGTACCCCAGGCAGGTCTCCCCTGCCCCCTCTAGTCACCACGACCACTATGACCCCACTATAATGGCTCCCCTCCACTGTCGGGGGGTCACCAAACTCAAACACCTTCCCTTCCCTTCTGCTGTCCCTTGGCCTCCAGGCTGTTCCAGCCCTTTTGGGGCCCTTTCCTTTTTCTCCCGCCTCCAGCTGGGAGCTCACCTTTTCTAAACACCATCAGGACCTCCATTCTTCCTCCCCTGATGCCCACAGCACTGTATGTGGATGACCCCTTGACAACCAGCCGTCTCCATGCATGTCTCGGTTCCCCCGTGCCAGGATCCACATCCATGACTGGAGGCCCACAAGGGCGTGCCATGTGGGGCCCAGCCCATGAGACCACTGGACAGAGAAGGCAGCAGGCACGCATCCTGAGCCATCCGCTAGGATGGTGCGTTGTTGGGAGGTCCTGGCCCGGTCACTGCCATGCCCCATGCATGCACAGAATGGGGTCCCCATCCCCACCAAAACCACCTGGATTGCATGTGACCCCCCCCCGTGCCCTCCCACCCCCATCCCTGAAGTTCCTGCCAAACCAGACCACACTTCCTCCTCTCTCTGCCAATCCCTGCCCGAGCGATGCACTAACCATGTGTGCCATGACCGGAAACACACCGACACTCCTAGCTTTCACCCCCGACGTCCTTCTTAGGGGAAAAAAAAAAAATATTCCCTATCCACATCCCATCCACCAAAAGAATGTTTAATCAATGAAAAAATTAACTGTATCCCTAAATGAAGAAGTGCAGATATTTTCTTTACAGTGCTTTATTAATTTGTAAATACCATTATTGAATTTTTGAAAGTTCTAATTTAAATGTATTGATCTATTATTGTTTTGTAGATTTTCCACCCAAATGTCTTGGAGGAAATGAATGGCTAATCCCGGGCCAGTGCGGCTGTGAAACTTCGTCAAAGTGTGCAAGAAGACTTTTGCACACATGCTGTGTAAGGGATTACACGGAGTCAGGCCCACCAAGCTGCCATCAGACTGGACAACAGTGTCAGGAGCCCTAACGGGGACAGGGCCCGGAGCGTGGAGCCGTCTCTGTGGGAGGAGGGCGAGGGAAGGTAAGAGCCTGTTGGGAGTGAGTAAGCGCATCGGCCAGAATGTGAACAAAAGAAGGTCCCTTTGACTCACAATGACTCACATGGTCACTTGGATGAGACTGAAACCGGAGAATGAAAAGCATTCTCCTCTCCCTGCTTGCTGTCCTCTCACAAAAGAACTTAACAGGGAAATATTTGCTGGTTTCCCCTGTAGAACACTCTGGGAATTTAGTTAGCAAAGCTTTGATACATTAAAGCTATCTGGATGGGGGTGGAGGGGCCAAGCGATGGAAACAAGGGGTTGTATATATCCCTCAGGTCAGCTCTACCTCCCCAGAGACCCAGACCGTGTCTATCCCTCTCCAGGCCGCCAGTCTCATCCTCTCTCACCCACTCCACATCACACTGTTCAAAATGCAGATCAGATAACACCGCCACCTTGCCCAAACCCTTCAAGACTTCCACTGCCCTGGGAATTGGCACCTTGACCCCATCTGCAAAACCCGTAGGACTGTGACCTCCCTTCACTGTAGCCTCACCTCACTGGGTCTCTCCTCCCTGTCCCTGACACTCTGGCCCAGTCTCTCCAGCATGTCAGTCCTGTTCCCACCTGGGGACCTGTGCCCCTGTGGGGCTTCTCTGTGTCTGGACACCTGGCTCCATCTTATGGAGTCTTATTCTGCAAGACTCCAGTCAAACCTCACAACCTCCGGGAGGCCTCCCAAGACTACACCATCTAAGTTAGGCACCTCTCCCTGCCACACTACCCTCTTTTCTAATGTTTGTGTATTTATAGGCTAAGTAACCTCTGACCCTCTACTCCTCTTCCTTCCCAGAATTTAAACAAAGACCTCAACTGGCATCCAGTCCCTAGCACAGTGCCTGGCACATAGCAGGGGCAAAGAAGTATTAATCTCATCAAGAGAAACGGAATCACTTTGAGGGGCACGATTGGTGCCAGTTATGCAGAAACAGGTGTTGAACACCTGGGTGGACACAGGGCAAGTCTCTGCTGAGAAGCAGCCAGACAGCATTCTTCTGGAAAACAGCCCACACTCCGCCCTCTTGGAGCTGTACTTCCACGGGAAGCCAGAGCTCTGTGAGGCCCACTCCGGGTGTCTTAAAGCTAAGCCTCAGTGGGCACAAGATTCCTTCTGGTCTGAGAGCACACATGTCGGGAGGCCACAGATGAGTTTTCCTGCAGTTTGAGACAAATCAGTTGAGTCACTTGTGAATTATAGAGCGTTAAGAAAATTAATATTTATGACTTCTCAATGTCTCACCTTTTTTTGGCCGCTCATAACTCAGACTCATTGGGCCTCAAAGCAATAGCTGAGCCACATGTTCCTTGGGGAGGCGGGTGGGGGGGGGTGCACAGGCCTGGCTGGGGTGGCCACGCCCTCCATGCCACCCATCACAGGGTGGGCCCATCTCCAATGCTTCCAACGTGCCTCCAAAGTAATGGACAGTTTCCTGCCAACGTTCAAGCCCATGCGCTAATTTCTATGCAGGCAACAAGGAGTGCCTTAGGCTGGCTAATTAGGGGTACAATTGCCTAATTGGGCCACCGTAAAGATGGGACAAAAGGCTGACTACTGGCAAAAAAAAAATTCTGTTTTAGGAAAAAGACCGTCCCCAAAGAATGCCCTCATACCTGGGGCTACATTTTCTGTTTACTCCTACGTTAGGGGTCTTGGGCACAGACCCCTGCCAGAGCTGCTCATGTGGGAGGCACAGAGCGCCGGGGCCTCCGTAGCATGGGCCTCACTCTGCGAAGCCCCCCCACCACTGTCCAGCTCAGTGACATTGGGAGAACTTTTCCCTGCTCTGGGTCAGAGCCCATCGGGTCCTTCCTCAAGGCTGCTGTGGGGCTGGAACTCGACAAGGAAAGTAAGATGCCTACCACGAGGAAAAGTACTCCGTAACCGACAGTCATAGCTAGTCCCAAGCCCACCACGACAGCCCAGTGGAGGTGAATTCAATGTCCCTTCATTGTCCCCACTCCCTCGCTTATCCGCTGCCCCCCTGCGGTGACCACACCCCCACCCCCTGCTCCTTTACCCCACCCCCGACCCCCGCCACCCAGACCCCAGGCGGCCAGGTGGGTCTCTTCCCAGCTGCTGTGTCCCTGCCGCCCCTCAAACCCACCCCCTTTTCTGGTCCCTACCCCAAACCCCTCCACCCTTCACCCTTTCTAGCTCTTGGGCCCTCCTGGCAATGAGGACATACCCCTGCCCCCTCGTCCTTCCATGTCACTCAAACAAGAATCCACTCAACAGGAAGTACTGGACAGTGTCTTTAATTAAAATAACACGTTCTGCTCAGGTTGGAGAGGGCTCCGGGGAGAAGCCAAAAGCCGGGGAGTCCATTTCGCCAGACTTGGGGGCCATCACTGGGGGACCTGGGACCCATATGCCTCTAATAATGCCACACGGCGTAAGCGCGGGCTAGCCCTCCCTCCAGTCCCGGAGCTCCCCGCACAGGGAGCGTGTACTAGGTAGACCCACGACCAGCTGACAAAGCAGTGGGCACGTTTCACCCGTTTCTTCCCACAGTATTTTTGTGTCAACTCCAGGCAAGAGAATACGTAAACTTCAAAACTGGTGTTTGGGAAAGAAGAAAAAAAAAAAGCAACAGTCGTAATATCTCAAATCACATTGATTGGGTGTTTAAAAGGAACTACACATACATCATTTCCAACTGGTGCTTCCTGCAAGCCAGGCCTTTGACGGGGCTGGAGTCCTACCCCCCAGGCGCACTCCTCCCTCCCCAGATCCAGGAGTCCAGACAGCTGTAAAGGCCCCTTGAGGTCGACGAGACCCTGGCCCAAGCCCGCCCATGTCCCTCTGGCCCCTGGTACGGAGCTTCTCACACACTAGGTCCTCGGGACATCAGGGAAGGTAGAATGCAAGACCTGAACGACTTCAGAGCAGGAGCTCTGCCCTCGTGGGAAGACAAAGGACAAGGCTTCCCCAGCCTCTGAACAGGCCCTGGAGAGTTCCTTTTTCCGTTCCTGGTGGGAAAGCTCATCAGTGTGGGCTCCTCTCAGCTGCCCCCACCTGTCCACCGCTTGACCTGCTGCTCACTGAGAGCAGAAGGGACCGAGGCCGGGGAAGAGCAGGGGGTGCGAAGAGGAAGGAACGGGGCACGGACCTAAAGCAGACCTTCAGAGAGCCGCTCAGGAGTTTCCCACCCCATCAGAAGGAGCCAACCTGCCCCAATTCAGTGCCCAAGTGTCACATCGGGGCCGTCAGAAGACACAGAACGTCAGAACGGGTGTCAAGGTGGGGACAATGACAGGGTCAGGGAGTTCTACTTCCCCTTCCTTTTTTTTTTTTTTTTTTTTTTTTTTTATTAAGAGAGAGAGAAGGGGGATAGAGAGAATCTTAAACAGGCTCCACAGCCAGTGCAGAGCCCGATATGGGGCTTGATCCCACGACCCTGAGATCACGACCGGAGCCGACACCAAGAGTTTGACGCCCAGTTGACAAAGCCACCTAGGCACCCCGGCTCTACTTCTTTTTACAAAGTCTGCCCCGACCGCCAATTCCATTTCCGTGTAGAGAAAGCAGGACAAAGGTGCCGTCAGGCCATCTCGAAGATGAGATCAGATCACAGGAGGTCAAATTCTTTGTTCAAAGGTACATCAAGTTCAGAGATAGGGCTGAAGTGAGACTCCAGAGGTCTTTTCTCCTGCTCTCCCCACACCCCCTGAAGATGCCACTGGAGGGGTGTAGACACAGGAGCAGAATCCACACCATCAGTTCTGAAAGGGGGGTGCACAGAAGAAGCAGGTAGGCCTCTCCTCACTTCTGGACTGGAGGAGCTGCCGGCTTCCCGGGAGAAACGAGCCTGTCCCCCCAACCCTGAGCTGTTGCTATGCCCTCTCACATGGAGCTTCTCTTCACACCCCAGTTCTGGCCACATAAGGTATCTCAGAGAACCCTCAGGGCCACCAAGGACATGAGCCCACAGGGCAGGCCCCTGGACCTCGAGGCCAGCCAGGTAGCAGATGCCAAGTCAAATCCGTTGGCCTGCTTGCCCAGGACCCACGGTGTGCTCGTCACTACGCCAGGGGCTGAGTCCAGCAGTGAGCAGGCCACAAGGCCCTGGCTTCAGGGAGCATGGGCTTGCCGGAGGCAGGCAGGCAGCTATCAAGGGGGCAGCTAAAGATGGCGCACTTGGTAGGACGCGCTACAAGGACACAGAACAGGACAACAGGAGAGGGATGGAAAAGGGACAGTGGAGGGGGAGAAGGGTCAGGAAGGACTTTTCTGAGGAGGGGACACTTGAGCTGATGGGCACAGGAAGGAAGACCATTCCAGGCAGGAGAACAAGAAATGCTCACGGTGCACGGTTACCAGGATGACACGCCCCTCCTGCTGGTCTCTAGGGCCTCACCCACTGTGTGTGAGAGTGAGACTTCCCAGCCCAGTCCCCTCAGAGGGCTAAAGGACCCCTAGGTGCCCAGCACAGAGCACCCAACAGGTGTTCCAGACATGCTGCATTGAAAAGGGGCTGTGCCGCCCTGGCCCTGGGGGACCCCAGCTCAATTATCTGCCGGACAGTAACGGGGGTATGTGGGATGGGGAGGCACATGTGTGCTCAGATCAGAGGCCCCCACTTGCCTCTGGCACCAGGCCCTTCTGAAGTGGCTGACCAGGATGCAGTGTACAGACACAGATCCACAGGGGAGAAGACACACAGACAGAAGTCAGGAGGCCCAGAGCCATTACTGCCATCCACAAAGAGGTGCATATGATGGTGGGAGGGATGCCAAGGCGTGGACCACAGACCCGGGCACTTGGCCCCCAAAGAAAATTCAACCTCTGGGGAGCCACCAGAGGGTGAGCACTGAGGGAGGGAAGGCCACGGCATCTATCCGCAGCCCCTGAGGCACAGGCAGACACATGATCCCACACCCCCATGAGGACACACACACCCACACGCACTCACACCCACACGCACTCACCACTCACACAGATGCACACCTGCACACAAACCTCGAACACATGTGCCACGCGGGTGCTTGTGCACACAGCCACACTCGGGTGCCCTTACACATGTGTTGTATGTGTGTGTATGCTGCACATACACACACACACACACATGCACAGAGCTCTCACACACAGGCACGTGTAACCACACCATCAGGAGCACTTACACAAACACATGCAGGCACAGGAGGCAAGCACTCTTGAACATGTGTGGGCTCCCACACTCATGCACACCCATACACACACACCTGCACATTCCAGCTTGCCCACTTTGCCACCTAGACACGCCAGGGAGGCTACGCACAGCCATCGGCCCATACCCCAGGCACAGACACACACGGGAGCCCAAGCCCAAGGACACCCCGCAGCTGGGCTGGGCTGGGCGGCCCTGCCCTCCAGGGGGCAGCTCCCGCTTCGGAGAATGCACGGAGAACGCAGGCTGCGGCTGGGCTGGCTCCCGGAGGGTGGGTCCGGGGTGGCCGAGGCGCTGGGGTCTCCAGTGGTTATGGGCACCTGCAGCGGGGACGGCACCTGCACGGGGACGGCGCCTCTAATGGATCCCATTATCTCCCCTGAGTCAGGTGAAATGCAGCACTGGAAGGCGGGCCCTGCGGGCCGGCTGCGGCCACAGCCCCCCAGCGCGCCGCCCACCAACACAGGTGGCGGGCAGCGCCGGTGGCTCTCGCGGCTGAACCGCGGTGGTGGCGCACGGTAACACCCCTGGCCTAGGCGGCGCCTGCATCCCGCGTCCCTGTTCCTGCCACCGTCTTCGGTGATCACCCCCAACGCTGCTGTGTCCCATCTGCCCGCACCGCCTCCCTCCCAGGGCCGCGCCCGCACCGCCGATCTCCGCGCTTCCCTCCTCCTGGAAGCTGTGCCGCGGCTCCTCCGCGAACCCGGTGCCAGGGCTGCCCGCGCGAACGGGCGCTCTGCCGGCTGCCGGCGCCCCCCGCTCCTCCCCGCCGACCTGCGGGCTCCCTCCCGCGCGCGCAGGCCCCGCAGGGGGGCCAGGCCCCCCTCTCCGCCCTCCCAAATCAAACTCTCCCTCACTGAGAGAGAGAGGACAGACGCAGCCCGAGGAGTTGCAGGAGGGGGAAAATTAGGAAACGTTCAGTTTGTTGTGTTTTCCTTGGGTTTGTTTTCTTGCCAAAAAAATTACCCCCTTTGTCTTTGCGCAAAAGAGGCAATGCGGGCACCTTCTGCTGGGCGCTGAGATGGTGTGCCAACGCGCCTTTCTTAAGGGCGGCTTCTGTTCCCTTTCTAGCCTCACCAGATATATTTTTAACATAAAAAACACTATATTTAATTGGTTATGGATCTCTGTTCTCTTAGCACTACTGGATATCACAGAAAAACACATTAGTACAGAGCAATTAGTGTGATGGCAGTAAACAACTAAGGCACTATTAAGCTGTGGGTGATTAAATAGTATTACTTTTTATTTTTTATGGTGCTAGACTAAAAGATGGTGGAGATTGAAAAAATATATATCCATTAATATTAATATAAAATATAAATAACAGGTGTCTCCCACTTCTTCTAAAGGTACAATTTATACCCAGCACTTCAATCTATAGAGAGCTACTCTTCTTTTTTTTTTTTTCTTTTTAAATGAAAAAAAAATCTCCTTCTTTATGCACTCCAGGGCACTATGTCTTATCTTCAATGCACCCGGATATTTAGGCAGAAATATTATTTAATTGGAGTTACAGAGTCAGGCGAAATAATGCCCATACCTACCTCACAGTAAAAAAAAAAAAAAAAAAGCTTCCTTCCCATTGAAATATACTCCATCATTTCTATCTTTTCAAAGAGCAAATCAAGCATTCTGTGATAAATTGACTGCAGGCTGGGGCAAACAGGCAGGCGGTGGGTGGGCTGGGGCTAGGACTGGGGCCGGGGCCGGCTGCACCTTGCGAGGGGCCCACCCTAGCCCTGCGCCCATGGCAGCCCAGGCTGCTCTCCCTCCGTGTGTAGATCATCCTCCCGGTTCTGGCACATCTTTTCCTCTCGGCATCTGATTAAGTTAACAATGTGCTGCTATTTGCATGCAGATTTGCCGGGGCTTTCTCTCCAGCTGCTCCCAGAGACTTGGTCTTTCTCTGCGTTGTGATAGCACAGCAGTCCCTAAATGCAATCTTTGTCAGACCCAGGTGTGCTCTCATTGAGGACGCCTTCGTTCCAAGCAATTTTTCTTTCTGTAGCATTTATAAGGCTCTATTATAGTATAACCACATCTGGAGGAAAATTCTTCTATTAATTATATACTTTTACCACTAGGAAGACAAATTCTAAAAGATACCAACATTTTTGTTGTTGTTGTTCTTATCTCTTTGACAGCCTGCATTTTATTTTATTTTGTTTTGTTTTTCCAGGCATTTCAATATTTAAAGAGCCATTAACCAAAGGAGGGGGGTGAATTTCTAGGAAAAGAGAAACAACAGACCCAAAATCTTAATGTCAGCCCTGCTTTACCTCAGCCAGGCAAGTCTGGGGAAAGACACCATGAGCCTGGGTGTGGGGCTCAGGATGGGGACCAGGCAAGTGGGAAAGAGTCCTGTTCTGCTGGAATTTAAAAAAAAAAAAAAAAAAGCAAAGTGCTATTAACCTTTAACCTCGTCTGTTCCCAGGTGGACACTTGCTCACGTCACCAAATGCTAAACAATTTCATTCTTCCACTGTCCAAAAGTAAAACCAAATTGGATCAGCATGGTGACCCAGATGCTGTGTGTTTTTTGGGGAGGTGGGGGCGGGGACTTATTTTTCAATCAGATTTGAGGCAGATTAAAATAAAAACCTGAAGCTAAGTATTCATTCTCATTTTTCAGAAAGACAACATGAAGCTTTGCCCAAAGAATCTGAAAGTTACTGGAGGGGTGTTTCTGATCTGCTTGTTTTTGTTTGGTTTAGTTGTCTTATAAAAATTGCTTTTGGTTCTAGTCAGATGCCGGGGTTGGGGGAGATGGACAGAGTCAAGCTGAAATGTAGGAAAAGTTTTAATAACTAGATGATCCTTATTTGAATGTGTAATACATTTAAAGGACCGGAAAATACAATTTCTGATGCCAAAATTATCTTGCAAAGGGCTCTGTTCTGTGTGAACAAGGGTACATGTGTGAGTGTGTGTGTGAATATATGTGTGTGTGTGCAAGTGTCCTGTGCTGGGAGGCCGCACATACACACAAAGTAAACTAAATGACTCTGCGAACAGGGAAATCGAAATGGAACCATTCTCGCTTTTCAAGCCGAAGTCCATCAGGTAAAAACTCAAGCAGCTTTTGGCCACGGAGTCCAGCTCCTATGGCGACAACACGGAAGCTTCTTCGCTTCTTCTCCTGTCTCCAAAGCTGGCATCAGGAAGCACCCAGGGTCATGTCCCGGAACCACCGGAGGCCGGGGCGGGGGGGGGGGGCTCCTGGCCAGCCACGCATGCGCAGTGAGGTCGCAGAGCCAGGGCCTTTGAGTCCTGCCCCTGAAGGCCAGAGCTCCTGCTTCCAGCCACGAGCTGCCTCTGCTTTCTGGTGTTAGCTAACCCTCCTCCCTCAAATGACGAGTCAGAGAGGCCCTGCAGAGAGGCCACCTCCAGATCCTGCTTCAACCTCAGTATCTACAGCTCTGAAATGGGAAGAACACATCCTTCCCCAAGTGCACACTATATGCTTGAAGGACCGCGACTCACGTGGAGAATACAGGTGCTAAACAATGGGAAAGTTCACTGAGATTCCTTTTCCTTATGAATTAGCTGCCCCTCCCTGCCTCCTTCCAAGGAAACATGAGCAATAGATTCTGGCCCACGATGCTGAAGATTCTATGCATTTAAAAAAAAAAAAATACTGCGAAGAGGAAGAACTGAGGTTTTCATTTGACCCTCTTGGGGCCATGTGCCTTTTACAGGCTCCTGCTTGCTGGTCTCTGGGCTCCCCCCACCCCCAAGCCCCCAGATCCCCTCCTGCAAACACAGAGCAGGGAGACAGATGCGGTGATACTGGATTACATCACTGGATAGCATGTGGCATTGAGGGGAGAAAAAAAATAAGAAAAGACAAATGACATTTTGCTGCTATAGTGTGCTATTTTAGTGGTGATGGCTTGACTTTTGGCCCAAACGCATATGCCAATGGCAAGGCTAACTCCAGGGACTCACAAAAAAGAATGTGTGTTCACAGCTGTACTGTACACCAATACAGATTACATGTTTTCAGTGTTGCGGCCACAACAGAATGCTAATTAACATACTGGAGTGATGAGAGCGGCTGCAAGGGCCTTATTGTTCCATTATTTCATGAAGCCCAGCTGCCTTTGTTTATGTCACTTATCCTCTCGTGCCACAGGTTTTTACTCCAAAAATACTATCCCAATACAACGTTAATATTTAAAAAACAAAGAGGTGGCAGATTGTCATTTTTGTGTCAGTCTCAAACTGCAAAACTGTTAAGCTGTTCTGGTTCGGTATTTAGAAATAATTTAACAGCCATATTCAGACACGGCCTGCATTCTAACATAATGGCTGAATACTTGAACCAAGCAAATGCATAACTATCCTGACATCACTTATGAGATTTAGATTGGTCAGTTAATGGAAGTCTTTACCAGAATCAATACCATAACAGCTTCTTGAAATGAACGTGATTTTTTACACGGAGTGCCGCGAACAATAACTACAGAAATATACTACCTTTGTGCCCAGCACGAAGAAACGAAGATGCAAAATTAAACAGCAATTACATTTTTGCAAACTAATATTGCAGTCGATTATTAAAAACAAACACTTTCAAAAATAGGTACTTATCATTAAATAATTGGAGAGCATTAATACCCCCCTCCCGCACCTGATTAATCATTTTTTTACACTTTTTAATAGCTGTTTCACCTACTGGCTACATTATCAGGTTGCTATTAAGTATTGATATATCGATGATTGATGTAATAATGATTAAATAAAAAACCATATTTAGAGCCTGGTTTTTTGTTTTGTTTTATTTTCGTGGGTTTTTTTTGGTAAATTTCTTTTCAGAATCCTCATTCAAAAGAATACTGTCTGCTGGCTAAATTAGCTTTTTTTTTTTTTTCCCTTTTGCCTGGATTGTGCATAAAAGTGACATTCTATAAAATACAGGTTTCCTCAAATAGTGTTCCACCAGCAATCTATACATACTACAGTAATTTGCAATCACGGTCAGGGAAAGCTGTTGGCTCAAGCCCAAAATGTTTATGGTGCATTTTGCTTCCCCAAAGAACGAAAACACCCTGGAGTTTTATTTCAGATTTCCCTAAATGCGCCTTTATTGACACCAGGTACAATAGTTGGGGAAATACGTAATATCCCAGCCCAGACGCCATTCAACCAGAGTCATAAATTAAGTTAGAAAAGGTCTCCCCTAAAATGTATAGCACTCCACTAATCAAAGCCACACTGTTGCTCAAGAACGCGAAATCTTCCCAACAGCCAATTGAGTGAACAAGCTATAGTTGCTTTTTAACGAGTTTAACTGGTAATCTCAGATAAATGGAGAACTGCTTGAAGTGTCTGTCTTCTATAAGGCAGTAATGAGAGGATTTAGAGCATTCTGTGTCCCAAACTGCGTATAACCAAGAGAATGCCACAGGTGTGTCCCTATCTGTGACAGAGTGCTTCCTCAGCTATGGCCATCCCCCACTGTGGACACAACATAGATTTTTTTTAATTGGATCCAGGAGCTAGCTAAATTATCCAACTGCTCTGTGCTTAAGCCCCCAGCTAGCTTATATACCAATAATAATAAACTTTCCATAATAGCAGCTCAGCCTATGACTGTTTTTTTTTTCTCTTAACCTAAAAGCGCAAGCACTTTATTCTGATTACAGCCAGTGAAGAAACTCCTGAATTGGTTTCAGTTACCTTCTAAAAAAAAAAAAAAAAGAAAGAAAGAAAGAAAAAAAAATTGATCAAGAATTACAGAGGGGATCCAGGTAAATAATAATCAATTATGCTCACGCATATTTTCAGAGGAAAACCTGCTTATCTTCTGGTACTGGGAGACAATATGCTATCATATCCCATCCCTCTTTAACTGGTGGGTGAATTTTCCTCCTTCCTTCGTAATGTTTGTTTACCAGGTCAAAGCCACAGCCAGCCATAACCGCAGCCCGGACCGTGATAGCAGCATGGGCTGCGGGGTGGGTGGGGGGAGGTTGTGGTGTCTGCACCATCACGATGGGTCAGACTCCATTCCATACAGCTTCCGTTGGACCCTCCACGTCGAATGCCTTCATGTTTCGTTTGCAAAAATAAAACACGAGCCCTGTGCTGCCGTTGTGAGCATCCGAAAAGTGTTAAATTTATAAATAAAGAGATCAAAATCCTTTAGTGGGCAGAAATAACATCTTCACACAAAATACTCGGTTCCACCATTTGGACATATTTTTAACAATCCCACTTAAACTTGGCGAAAACTCTATTGAAAATTTAACCTTGTGCTCTTGAAGCCGAAACTGATAAAACTTAATAGCAACGAGGCACTACAACACTAATAAACTCATTATAGATCACATAAATGGGACGTCTCGTGGCTGCCAGACAGCACACAGAAGCCGGCGGCTTCGGCGGCACAAAGCAAAGGCAAGCAAGGTGGTACGGATGTCTGTGCGGACAGTTGGAGGGAGAGGCTATGTTAACACTTCACAGTAAGTTTGCTAAATTTACTTGATCAGGCAGTTCATTTAGAAATTCCAGGCGCTAATTATAGGTGAATGCAGACAAGCTGATATGGAAGAATGAGTTTTCCTGAGGCCTGAGAGCCACGTCAGGGCCCACTCTTCAAGAACGGATTCTGAGACCTCGAAACTCTGACCATTTGACCACCTTCACTTCAACCAGCTCCCTCCTTGGTCCCCCGGTGGCTTCTCCCCAGCGGGTCCCATGGAATCACCACCCCCCTCCCAGAACAGGCGAGCACCAGAGCCCCCACCTTGAAGTCTACTAGCCAAATACCAACACATGTGTTCAGTTTGGCTCCTGGGGAGATTTGAGAGAATCAACTAAGAGTCACCAACTTACAAACGCTGACGGAGTTCCATATGGAAATTTGGATTTCTGACTTCCCCTGAGAAATCCCAACACCTAGCAGCACCAGACCCACATTCCCGTGGACAACCAGCAGAGCACTCATTCATTCTCTGGGCAGTCACGAGCTCATCCGTGGACGGGGATGCTCTTGTCCCTGCAACATTAGAGTTTGGCAGCCCTAGTCTGTGCCATTCGGAGGAAAGGGAAACATGGTCAAGAGAGGCTTCTCCAAAGGAGAGCTGGAGGGTGAACTGGAAGCCCATGACTTCATGTTCCAGGCCCCAATACGTGGCCTCCCCAGCCAGCTCTGTCCCAATGCAAGGCCCTCTTTGCAGAGGATTAGGAAGTCCCGCCCCCTCCCCACCATGGCTAGGAGAATTTATCAATCTTGGAGGCACGGAAGTAGGAGGCTGGGGTAGAGGAACCAGCCATGAGGATCACACATCCAGAGACAAGGCAAATGGTGAGTGACTACCCACACGGGGAACCATGATTCTTAGTCGGGGGAGAGGGCACAATGCCGCTGGGACCAGAAGGAGCGGTAGGAAGGACTAGGACAAAGGAAGGAAGAAGTAGACGACAGAGGTGGAGGTGGTAGGGGAGACCAGCAAAGCGGGAGACTCCACACTTGGCCGGCACGCCCTATACTCAGCGGTGCCGGCGTCAGAGTCTGCTTTAGAGTTTGCCTATCCCTGGTCTATTCTGGACTCTCGCCATCCGCCATGCAGCTGGTCCTGCCCTATGCACATGTCCTGGGATCTAGTTAGAAGTGAGCAGTCTGGGCAACACCCCAGACCTCCTAAATCAAATACATGTTAGAGGTGCAGATCCGTCCACCTGACAGAGAAAGGAGATGGGCCACTCTGGGTTCCTGCCTCCACGAGTCCCGGGCTGTGCCTGGCGTGGGGCTCACGAGTCTGAACTGCAGAGGAGTCCCAGGACGGGAGACTGTGTTTCTAGCGGAGACACATTCCAAGTCCATCCACCTCGATGATGTTCTTCTAGACCATCAATAAATATGGCTTCAGTAGTCAGATGATATTTAATTAGCATTAAACTCTTTTATTTCATGTAAGTTAGAGCCTTGCCTGAGACACTTCATTTGGAAAGTAACCTGGCACTCAAGATTAAAATGAAATATTAGCATGTCAGCGGTAGCCTCCTTGTGGCGTGTTCCCCTTCCGCCCTCCAACCCTGCAGGGGAATAACAGGGCACTGTTCCCAAATTTCCCCCACACAAGGGACTTGAAACGGTAGCTCCCAGGGGTGAGGGGTCGGACTTTCTTAGGTGGAAAAGGGGCTATTGCCCTAGGAAGTGAGAAATGGAAAAACTCGTCTTTGTCAAAGTTGGAAGTAAATTTTCCTCTCTCTGTCTGAATTTCCTCTCTGCACCTCAAAGCCGCCAAGGCCACCACTGCCTCCAAGCCTCGACGTAGGCTAGACCCCTGTCCAGGAGCTGCCCCCGCCTCACAGGCTCTGACCTGCTCTTCAGAGGTCAGACTCCAAGGCACCTCCCCAGAGGAACCTTCCCTGACCTCTCAGTCTCAGCTAGGCCTGTCCTCTTTGCCTCACATCCCCCTCTTTCAATACCCTGCATGGCACGTGTCCCCACAGATCCTTTTCTGGTTTCTTCTTCTCTTTGTTCATTTGTTGTCTGCCTCTTCCAACTAGAATGACTGCAACACAAAAGCAGGGACTTTGTTCTGTTTTCTGCCATATTCCCAGGGCCTAAGACCGCGCCTGACTCATCAAGCAGGATAAAAGGAAGGAGGGAGGGAGGGAAATTAATAGATGATAGATTAGATCATAGATACACAGACAGATGATAGCTTCATAGGCACAGATGATGGAGAAATAGAAATGGAGGGTTGGGGGTGAATAGACAGATGATAGGAAATAGATGATGGATGGCTTGATGGATGGATAGAAGATAGACAATGGATGGATGGATGGATGGATGGATGGATGAAGGGATGGATGGATGGATGGATGGATGGTTGGATGGAGAGATGGATGGATGAAGGGATGGATTGATGGATGGATGGATGGTTGGAGAGCTGGATGGATGGATGGATAGATGGATGGATGGTTGGATGGAGAGCTGGATGGATGAATGGATGGATGGATGAAGGGATGGATTGATGGATGGATGGATGGATGGTTGGATGGAGAGCTGGATGGATGGATGGATGGATGGATAGATGGATGGATGGATGGATGGGTGGATGGATGGAGAGCTGGATGGATGGATGGATGGAGAGCTGGATGGATGGATGGATGGATGGATGGATGGTTGGATGGAGAGCTGGATGGATGGATGGATGGATAGATGGATGGATGGATGGATGGACAGACAGATAGACTGATAGACAGCCAGCCAGCTTAAGTGATCAGGCACTTTGGCTGACACAGAAGAGCATGGTGCCTACTCTCAAGACTTTTGCAGTCTGGAAGGGAAGAGTCAGGAAGCATGGCCACTCACAGCATTGTCAGATGTGACCAGAGTTAAGTGACAATTGGAGATCTTGAGGGCAGGACGTGAGATCAGAAGGACTCTTGCTCTGGGGATTGGAGAGACTGGCAAAAGGCTTCCTTAAGAGTGGGGGAGGCAATGGCTCCATGAAGGAATCTGAGGTAGGTCCTAAGAACCTGGCTGGACACAAATATTCCAAACAGGGCCACAGAGTGATTCCCAAAGTCTTGCCCACAGACCCCTCAGATGCAAGATGATTTCAGGTGACACACAGAAAAACTCCTTTAAAGAAATTAACACATATAATCATTTCAATATCTACTATGAAAAATATATAACCGACACACCAAACCAGAGATTTCATAGATATCATTATTTAGAACAAAGCTAAATATTATATTTAAATAAAAGAAATATGTCCTTCAAAAAAAATACATGAAGTTTACAAAGTCTACAAGCAGTTGTACTTGATATGGTAAAAAATCACAAAAGAGGGGCACCTGGGTGGCTCAGTCAGTCAAGTGTCTGACTCTTGATTTCAGCTCAGGTCACGATCTCAGAGCCCCACATCAGGCTGAGCCTACTTGTCTCTCTCCCTCTGTTCCTCCCCCTACTCGGGCTCTCTCTCTCTTTCTCACTCTCAAATAAATAAAATCTTAAAAAAAAAAAAGTCAATTGGGTGCCTGGGTAGTTCAGTGGGTTAAAGCCTCTGCCTTCGGCTTAGGTCATGATCCCAGGGTCCTGGGATCGAGCCCCACATCGGGCTCTCTGCTCCACAGGGAGCCTGCTTCCTCCTCTCTCTCTCTCTCTCTCTCTCTGCCTGCCTCTCTGCCTACTCATGATCCCTGTCTGTCAAATAAATAAATAAAATCTAAAAAACAAAAAAAAAAAGTCAAACAAGAGAGGTATGAATGATGAAAGCATGTGGCTTAGACCCAAGGGGTCATTCTCAGTATAAATTCTGCCCCCCACTGCCCTGAAGGGCCTGGAAGGTCTCATCCACAGGCGGCCTTGCTCTGCTGGCTCTGGTCCCCAGCTGGGCTCTCAGGGGCAGATGTGACTTCACAGCCCATCCCTGGGGTTGGGGAAGAGGCAAGGATGTGTCCAAGCGCACCAGGCCCTCCCCGGGCATGCATCCCCACTCGGCCAAAGCTATATGGGAAGCAGGAAGTGCTCCAGGGAAGAAATCCACGGGGTGGTCCTGCCTCTTCCAGGAGCAGCCACAGGAGCAAATCCCTCCCCTTCTAAAGGAGAAGACAAGAGACAGAGGGAGGAAGAGACAAGAGAAAAACAGAGAGACAGAGAAAGGAGAAATGCTGACTAAAGTCCTTATCAGGAAGAAAAATTTTTAAATGCATGAACTCTATTTATACCCTGGATAAACAAGATCATTACGTGTTCGTTTCATAAGTTGAGCCTTGATTCCAAGATCACCAGTGGTCACAAATGTTTGGGTTTCACATAAGCATGTTGAAAAGCCGTGGGTCTTGACCCTCTGACCAGGAAGCTAAGCTTGGCCAACACTTTCACACTGTGATCAAGGCATAGAGCAGAGAGTTGAACAAACTAACATCTTATTCTCGAAATCGAGTATAAGCAGAAGAACTGATGAATCTGCTAATTGTTGCGTTGTTCACACCGGCTCCGGACGCAGGCGCATGCCCCGTGCAACCCAAAGTGTACCTTTTGTACACGTAGGCAAAGAAAACCGTGTAGGAGCCTGATGGATGCAAGTGTGGGGGTTTTGAAAAGCAGTTATTTTTATTATTTTTTTTAAAAGGCCAGCTCACTGTGGATAGCTCACAGCCCTGACCCGAGGACCGTGGCAAGCTGGGCACAGTCTGGACACCCCGAACCTAGCGCCATCCCTGTTCTACCCGTGTCCTTCTGAGGTCACTGTCACGCCCAACCACGAGAACAGGAACAACACCCAGGGCTGCACCAGGCTGATGGGTATATTCCTTTTCCCCAGCCCCACTTCTACCGCCCAGGTCAGCTCGGATAGTGTGAACGGTCTTCATGCCCATTTCTGGGGTACTCCACAAAATTCCCTGACCTGACATGCAGCCTCTCTCACCAGCAGGCCCTCCCCATACCTCCACTCTTGCTAACTTATACCCTAAGTTCCAACATAACAGAGTTAGCTGTCATTCCCCAACACCAATCCCGTCCCCAGTCTGTCCCCAGTTTCTCCTGCTACTGCCTCTGCCCGGAATGGCGCTCAGCACTCCCCCTTCCCCCCACCCCTGCCCCAGCCACAAAATTCCTGTCTTGGGCAAGAAAACTCCTCTCTGACCTTCCCCTCATCTCTGTTTCTGACAATCTTCTGGGGCCCCAAGGCCCAGCTCCAACACCGGCTCTCCCTAAAGCTCTTCCTGAGCCTTCCAGGGGGTGTGACTTCTCACTTCTGAAAAAGGCCTGCTGTGCTGAGCCCGGAGCACACACGCGGCAGTTAGGAGCCCCTTTCCTAGCAGTCAACATCTCACATTGCTTTTACTTAGGGATCGCTCCCCCCCCCTCCAGTTGGAATCCGTGGCTCTCTGGTTAATCTCGGAGGTGGCACTGGTCACGTTCTCATTGTGATATGGCTTTCTGGGTATCTTTCCCCCTTGTGTCTGTCCCCTTCCTTGCTCCGGAGGGTAGCCCATGTCTGTTGGTTCAAACTATACGGAAGAATGACGTGCCTTATTCCCCTGTACGCAGATCCTTCTAGGCTCCATGTCAGTGAATGTTGGGGCACCAGGCTGATTTGCAGCCTGGTGATCGCTACCTCCTGGGCAGGCAGCATTCTTGAGGCCTTCAAGGTTTAGAACCTAACTGACTATGCTGTTCCCCATGCAAACTCCACAGAAAATCTGGACTGGGGGGACAAGATGGGAAACACTATGTGTCCTCCCCTGTCCACCTGGAATTCTAGGGGCTTGACCTAACTCATCGGAGAGTAGGTGGGTCCTTGTAGCACAAAATCCAATTCAAAGTCTTCAGCTGATGTCAGCTCTCAATTTCTCTCCGACTCTAAAATAATAACCAGTAGTAGTCCAACAGGCCGTTTCGAGGGGAATAAAAGCATAAATTGGCCTTAGCCTTGAAGCGAAACCTCAAATACAGAACCTTCTTTAAAATCCTGTTTCAGGGATGCCTGGGGGCTCAGTTGTTAAGCATCTGCCTTTGGCTCAGGTCATGATCTCAGGGTCCTGGGATCGAGCCCCGTATTAGGCTCCCTGCTCAGTGGGGGAAGCCTGCTTCTCCCTCTCCCACTCCCCCTGCTCGTGTTCCCTCTCTCGCTGTGTCTCTCTCTGTCAAATAAATAAATAAAATCTTTTAAAAAAATTTTTAAAAATAAAACTGCCTTTCAACTGTTGTCAAAGCAGAAGGGCACAGGGGTCCTGGGCCTCTTTCTGTATTCTTCTTCATGGCTCTAGACCCTTTGAGCCCAACTTCCTGAGCTGAGGCAGACGCGACGACCATCTCAGACTGCAAGAAACCCATCACTGCCAACCACTCCTAGCAGTCTGTCTGACTGTCTGTCTGTCTGTCTCTCTCACACACGCATAAGGACCAGGGAAGGCCGAGATAAAAGGAAAGTCAAGATACTTTTCTCCCCGTCTTTTCTCGCCCACCTGGCCCATTACCAGACCCATCAAGACCACCTGGGTCAGCGAAAGGGAAAAGCCATCCTGTCCTTATCTAACGGACAGCGCACCAGCGTGCACACAGATCTGTTTCCCACATAAAGTTAAAAGCTTTGTGTCCACTTTACTTTCTGTGCATCATCTTCCTTTTTCTTTTTAATTAGCATGCCTGAAACAAAAGACAATGATTTCAAAATATACTAGCAGTGCTGCAAAACCATCCAAAATAGAGTTGTTCTTGCCTTTCTCACCTCTTACAGAAGTAGGAGGGGAAGACGGTGATGGGATGCTTGGGACCACGGAGAGGAAAAGCGTCTCCACTGAGTTTTCCCTCCGTGCCCAGAGAGGGAGGGAGAAGCGGGGTTCTAGAATGTTCTAGAAGGGTTAGGCCTGGTGAAGGAAAACCCCCAAGTGACAGAATCATCCCGGAAGTAGCTGGGACAAGACAGACACGGCTGGCCCACCTTGGCCCTGTGTCCACAGGCCTGGAACCAGGAGCAGCAGAACAGCAGGGAAGTAGCTAAAATGTCTGCCTATGGGCAAAGGATCCAGTCCTAACTGCCATCCCTCTGCTTCTCTGGCAGCCAAGCCTGATGCTCCCTGCAGAGTGGCCTCCTGGAGAGCCAGCCCGTGTTGAGTGGTCCCCAGCAGATTGTCTTTACAAGAGCAGGTTCTCATCCCCATCCGCTCACCAGGAAACCCACCTGCTTCATCCCTAAGACTGGCACACCTCTGCTCCTTGTATAGTGGGAGCTGGAAGAGTCAAAGGGACAGTTGGCCCGAGGCTCTGGAAGAACAGGGCCCTGACGGTGTGACAGCTCACACACTCAGGATAAACTTTGGTCATCACGTGGGTCATGGTGAAGTTGGTATTTATTTATTTATTTATTTATTTTTAGCCAAGATGCAACCCAGATCCCTCTTATCACATTCGATAGCTGCCCATACCACACTGTGAGGGAAGGACAGACATCCACACCAGGCAGAAGTGAGGTACCACGGGTGAATGTGCCTCTTTTTTTTAAAATTTTGTGGTGTCTATTTGCAAAGCTGACCTAATGCACAGCCTCACAGCTCTCAACCTCTGAAGGGCCAAGAGGGACACAGGAGCCTTTGTCTAGTGGCAAACAAAGCCAAAGTCATGGCGGAGTGGCCCCGAAAGTGACGTGGGACGCTGGTCCTGCCCGTGAGGACGCCGGCCTACCAGGCCACTTGCTGGGACAGATGCCCGGGGACGTGGCAGAAGGAAACGCATGTCCAGCCTCAACCCCACGTCCTGCCCCCCTCAGAGCAGCTGGTCCCAAACCCAGGGAGAGGTGGCATTTCCCTGCCCCGCCAGCTCACACAAAGAGGAACATCTCCAAAAAGAAAGATCCAGTGCTCATTTTTGACACCTGAATTGTAGCTGGTCACTCAGACTTCTCTGGTCCTCTCCCCTGACTCCCTCACTCCGGAGTGACCCCCCCCCAAGAAAGGTCTTTCAGTGATAACCTGGTTGCAAAGCAGAAAGAGCCTATTATTAGCTCCATAAATGAATCCAGCGCCATTAAAGGGAAAGAATGTGACACGAAGCTTTTGTTTCCAGAAATAAAAGAAAGAAAAGCCAAAGGGAAAAAAAGGAAGAAGGAAGGAAGGAAGGGAAAGGAGAGGAGAGGAGAGGAGAGGAGAGGAGAGGAGAGGAGAGGAGAGGAGAGGAGAGGAGAGGAGAGGAGAGGAGAAGCAGCCCCAGCCGCAGAACCGTGTGGAAGGAGAAAGCGGCACCCAGATCGGGGGGAGGCTGGCTCGGGCTGGTGCTGGGTGGCGAGAAGGGTTAAATTTATGTTCCATTACAAGTCCCCTTTTTTTTGGTTTCATCTTCTCAGTAAAACACATAACTTAAAATGAAATCAAATATTAAAAATGACAGACTCTATAAGTGCTGTGAGTAACTCCAGGTCACGGAGGGAGGGAAGAGCCGGCGAGTTGTCAGGCACTATCTGTCAGAGTGAATTAGAAACAATCAACAGACACTGAAGGGGAAGGTGATTGTTATTAGGCAGCGGGGCTGGGATCGGGCTGCCCAGATGTGGTCGTGCATATCAAGGACAGGAAGCAGCAGTTTAATTCAGGAAGCCCTGGCGAACAGGGCAGCCTAGAGGAGAAAAGTCCTTTGTCGCTAATAAGCTGGAAGTTACTTTGATAACAGCAGGGTTAGACTTGAGAATAAAACACATTTCTTTCACTACCACACACCATTAATATCACAGAAATGCGGGTGGAAGAGCCGCTGGGCGAGCATGGGATTAGCCGCCAGCTCGCCTTGCCCTGAGGCCTGGGAGGCCCCACCTGGACCGGAGCCTCCCCCACCTGTACCAGGAACTCCCCAACCTGGACCGGAGCCTCCCCCACCTGGACCCAAGCCTCCCCCACCCAGCCCGGGACCTCCCCAACCTGGCCCGGGGCCTCTGCTCCTTCCGGGGCCAGGCTGCTCCTGACCAGGTCGGCCCCCCCAGAAATGTCTTCTGACCAAAAAAAGAATAAAGATGGTATGTCACAATTTCCCCGGGTCAGGCCCTCCCATCTCTGTGGCCTGTGGGGAAGGTTCGAGCCCGGTAAACAGCCTCCATATAATGAAGTCCATGTATGCAGCAACGAAAAACAATTTTATATGCAGACAAGGCCCGATTTCATAAGAAATTACTTATGCAGGCGTTCTGCAATTATCCTGTGATACTTTCAGGCAACAGTCTGACAGCAGTTGTGCAAACAATAAAGGGATTACAGAAATAAAAACAAATAATATTACACACACAGAAACTCCATGTTGCATGTGGACGGGATGAAGGGAGCCTGGCAGGGGCCAACAGGAAGTGAGGCCGGAGACGGGCCCAGCCTCTTCCCAAGCCCTGAGACCACAGGGAAGCTGACGCCCCAGCAGCCTGACGGGAGCCCGGCAGCTGTGGGGAGAGTCTGCCCCTCTCAGCAGACCGCTTGCCTCTCAAGGAGCGAAGGACGTAGGTCCCACGGGCGGAAGGGGCACAGTCATGGCACAAGGAAGGGACGAGCAATGGGCGGGCTGGGCAGCCTGGCCATTTTCTCTCACACCAGGTGGCCTCCCGGGACAGAAAGCATCTTGTCCTTCCACCACATTCCAGGATCAACCCTTAACCAGTTGCAGGCCAGAGCCTCCGGTCAACTTGGTGTCGAGTCAGGACTGCCTCTCCCCAAACAGAAGGGAGCTGGCGGAGTGTGTCAGCCCCGGACAAGGACCTGTCAAGACTCGGGAGGCCGGGAGCATTCACCTTCGATGGGTAGGAGGAAGGGAGGGTGGTTCTGTCACGTGCTCCCAGAGGGCACGAATCGAACTCACCCATCACCGTGTCCCCCTATGAGATGTGGTTGGGTACCCTATAACTCAGGGGTCAGGGGAACCCGGTGAGATGGGACGCAGAGAGGCTCGCAAGGGGCATCCTGATCATGCTTCCCAGAAAATGGGTACATTCTCCTCTCCTCTAGGCACCAAACAACCCTATGCAGCCAGGAGCTGCTGCCCCAGACCTTCTTGTGGGAAGACGACACGGGAACACAGAGAGGACTGAGGACCTGCCGGTTCTGGGTCCCATGTGCAGAACCCGCCCAGAGCCCGGACTGTCCTGTGGGCAGCCCCCAGGGCGTGGTGGGGGGGGGGGTAGTGCAGGCCATGCTTCTGAGCACCCACTGTGTCGGGTGCCGAGTGTGGGCCTCACAGAGCATGGGCTGAGCTCGGCCCAGTCTACAGACCCTGGCATTCGCAGAAAGGCTTTTTAAAACTTAAATTAGTTGCTAGCCTGAAAGAAAAAGAAAAAGAGGGCGCCTGGGGGGCTCAGTGGGTTAAAGCCTCTGCCTTCGGCTCAGGTCATGGTCCCAGGGTCCTGGGATCAGGGCCCCACATCGGGCTCTCTGCTTGGTGGGGAGCCTGCCTCCTCCTCTCTCTATGCCTGCCTCTCTGCCTACTTGTGATCTGCCAGATAAATAAATAAATTTTTAAAAATCTTAGAAAAGAGAAAAGAAAAAAGAAGAGAGAACTGGATTTTTTTTTTTTTTTTTTAAAACGTCTTTCCTTAAAAACTATGAAGGCCTGGAAAAAGGTCTGCCCAGGGCCACAGGTGGCTGCAGTGAGGAGAGCTGAGGGGGTGTTTTCTGTAGGGTCTGCTCTCCCCAGCCAGCTCTGTCCACACCCAGCCTCTGCATTTCCCACCTAGACCCTGCCTGCATTTGGGTTTATGACAACGCTTACAGAGAGCTGAGGCCTGTCCAGGACACTCATTAAAAGGCCGGGCCAAGGCCTCCCTAGGTGTCCCCATCCTCAAGAACTCACTCTGGGGCAGAGCCCGAGCCCTCCGCTATCTGAGCTGGCTTCAGCACTGATGATCGTTGTTCAAAACCCTCGGGGTTCTGTAGCCCCAAAATGGGCTGATCTGAATACCCAAGGGGCAGCCCTCAGCCACCTGCGCACATATCAGGACCCCTTGGCCAGGGCCCGGCCTCCCTGTGTCCTGAATACCTCAAACCCACGGTGGGCCTCAGGCCTGGCAATCCTCGTGTTCCAGGAAATCTGGAAAGCAGTGTGGATTTGGTACACGTGGACTGAGTTTGCCTAAAGCCAGGTACAACAGATTCTAATGGTTACAAACTGCAGGGGTGAGAGGCTCTCCATCAGTGCCCCCAGATGCCTGCTGACCTCTCCGGTTACCAGGAGCTGCTCTAGGTGCTGTGGGAGCAGCGGGACAGACAAGACAGACTCAGTCCCTGCCATGGCCTCCAGTGGCTCTAGGAGCAGCCCCCATGCTGCCCACAGCAGCCCGGGGTAGGCACAAACATGCCTTGGGCCTTGGTCTCTAAACTTATAAAATAAAGGTTGCTTTGATGGCAAAAGTTTCTGCTAGACCTGGGGTTCTAGAATCACCAAGAATTTTTACTCTGGATCTTGGTCTGCCTGTTCCTGGACAGCCCCAGAATCAGTAGGGTATGGGAGGTATAGGCGCCTCCCAGAGGCCCACAAGGCCTCAGCAACCCCCCCCCCCCCCCCCCCCCCCCCCCCCCGCCCACTCCAGCCTTCTACCTGCAATTCTGCCCACGCCCACAGCTGGGGGGCACAGGAAACTCCAGATGAGCAGCCGGGAGGCACTACCATGAATCACAATGTTGTCCCTGAGGGCAGGGCCCCGAGGGCAGCTAGCTCCCTTTCCTGCATCCACAGAGCCTACAGTCCGTAACTCCCAGCTTTAGACAAGTCACCAGGACATCCCTCTAGCAGAAAATAAAGGCACAACGAACAAGAGTGGGTTCATGTCACTTACAGAATTTTGGGCACCTAGGAGCATCCCGACACCTGGGAAGGTGAGCTTCTCAAGACACAGCTCTGGTCACAAGCAACACAGACATAAAACAAAGCCAGCACTCCTCACCATGGCCTACAAAGTCATGTCCAATGCAAGCCCTCTAACCCCATACCCTCTCACCAGAGCTCACGGTTCTCTAGCCTCACCAGCCTATAATCTGACCCTCAGATATGCCAAATTCTCCCCCACCACAGGACCTTTGCACTTGCCATTCCCTCTGTGGGGAATGCTCTTCCTTCAGCCCATCACCTGGCCGGTTCCTCCATGTCCTTCAGCCCTCTCACTTCCAAGGTGCCCCTCTCAAGTAGAGCTCTCCCGCTCCCTCTTTCCTACCCCAGACCTTCTTCATGGCACTTTATCATTATCTGACTTCTGCTTATCCACTGCTGCCTTGTTCATGGCTCCTAGCTACATAATAGAAGCTCTTTAAGGAGCTTGGCTAAGGTCGTAACCTGGCTGCTTCATGGCCAAGGGATCAGGCTCCAAGATCAGGAAGACGCCTGCTCAAACCTTGGCTTTACCATCCATCAGCTGTGTGACATGAGGGAGGCCACTTAACTTCTCTGACCTCAGCTTCCACACCTAGAAAATGGGACGAATATCAGCAGCTACCTGCTAGGCACAGGGTGACAATGAAGATAATCCCAAGACACTCTGGGGCCAGAACCAGCCCCACCCCTCCTGTTCTCCAGAGTCAGAATTATCTCTGATTTTCATTTTCTCTTGGGCGACGCGGCTGTCATGAGACCTCACCTTCCTACCTCATTCAGCTGCTACAGAGGCGTTGGCGGGGATCTTGATCTTTACCTCCATGAGCCTGGAGATCTCCTGGTGAAGATCAAATACGACGCAAAGCCCCACACACATATGCAGGGCTTATCATCATTATCACACAGAAATTACAATTATTCACTCCCTCCTCTGTGCTCCCAGAGTGCCGCTACCACAGCATTTAACTGAAGTAATTACTGCTGCGGGAGGGCTGTTGACTCACACGGCTGTGCCAGGACAACGGGGCCGCTTCAGGACAGCCCAAGCCACCGGAGGGCCAGCGCCCTAGTCCTGGGCCCTGCCCCCGCCGCCCGGCAAGGCAAGGGCCGGGGCCTGCCGCATATGTCAGAGGTAGGGTAAGGTCCTGTGGCCTCTGCGATCCACTGTCCTCCGAACGCCCTGGGGTCTTTCTGAAGGATGACTCCGAGGAGGGCTGGGTGGCCCCAGCTCCTGGCTCTGCCTCCAATCCTCCCTGGGGCTTCTTGGGAAACCCATGCTGTGGTGGGCTAGTAAATCGTTCTCCGATGCGTGTGACAGGTTCGGTTACTGACGGGTCACTTAAGGTTTCTGTGCAATAGCGCTTGGTGGGGACTGTCAGGTTGTCCCAAAGCTGCCCTTGTACAGCATTTCACGGAACATTTTGAAGGTCAAGGGTCCATTTAGAAAGATGGGGAGGGCATCGGTGGAGAGGACAGAAGCAAGGGTCCCGACAGGTCCCTTCAGGAGTCCAGAAGTGGCCCAGCCAACACGTCACGGCTCCAGACTACTCCGAGAGAGAGTCCAACTCCAGGGCCCAAGGGTCCCAGGTGCTGCGGTGGGAAGTCAGGACAGAGGAGCTGGTCTGGAAGACCTGTCACCCTTCCTGGTCTCCAGGGCCCAGAATTTGCTCTTGAATATAAGGTGGAAAATCCTACTTCCGGTGCAAAGGATCTTGAAGTCATTCCAAGATTTACCTTTTCCATGAGAGAAGAGCTTCCTGCCTTCTTACGGCCAATCCCAAGAACATCGTAACATTGTTCCTTATCTTCTAAGAGGCCCAGAGCACGCCCAGATGATTAGTTCTTTTAAAATACAGGCTTCCGAGGCAGAAAGCCTGGTGAGGCTGGTGTGTGGCCTACTCTCCAGAGCCTGAGAAACCACCCGAAGAAGGTCTGGGTCCATTCACACGAGAAATCAAGTCAATCCAGCGCCTCCCCCTCAGTCCCCCCTACCTGGTCAGACACGGCGGCTCAGGACTCTCTCTACTTCCCTGTCCAAGGCGGGTCAAGGGAAATGGCCAGCACCTTGCAGTGCTTCCTCTCCCACTCAAGAAATACAGAGCATGGAAAGTTCCAGAAGAAGCTGGTGCACAGGCTCACCCACCCCCCCACACCCCGGGGAAAGCCAGCCTCGCCCGTCTGCCTGACCTGAGGCCCTTGGCAGTGATGCTCCACGGGGCTCGCAGAAACTGTGAGCATCCACGCGGCAGAATTCCTACCATCAATGTAGCAGCTAAATATTGTAAGACTCCTAACTCCCCCATCTGTGTTTTGCCTCCCAAGAGGGAAAATAGTCTTCACAGACATTCCCTTATCTGGCAGGCAAATTCTAAACCTTACTGGCAATCACAGGCTTGTTTTCCCAACCAAACAGCTATGGAACCAAAAATTGCTCTGCCTGTGATATGCTGAGGAGGGAACTAGCCAAACAGCTCAGTCTGGAAGCCCAGGGCCGGGAAGCCCTTGGGCTTCTCCATCTCTGCAGAAGGCCCCGTGCTCCGCAGACGTCCCCGCTGCCAGGGGAGGCCTGACTGGCCGCTGAAGGAAGCCACAACGGCTGGTGTTCACCACTCCTCGTTCTTCACACGGAACACACCCACCAAGAAGCTGACGGAAAACACTCACCACGGTGTGAAATCAACACTTTCTAACTCAAATAAAGGGGGTTAAAAAAAAGGAGGGCGGGCGGGGAACTTCCAACCCTTTTGCTGCAAATATTTTCTCCTACAAGATCATGCAAGGCAGGGGCACCACGGTGGCCTTGGGCCCTGCCACCGAGCACGCCTTGGCACCCCGCACCCTCACTTTCCAGTCTATGGTCTTTCCCTGCGTTCCACCTGGTCCTTCCCAGCCGTAATGCCGGAACCCCGTACCTGGGCGATGGCTAATAAACCGAATCTGATGATAACTGTAGGAGCCTAATTGATAGGGGCCTTTATCGACTGGCCTTGATGTCTATCTGAGGTTCTCAACAGCCAAGATTTAAATGTTTCATTTTATTTTTAACTTTCACTTTTCCACATTTCAGCAATGTCAGGCAAAGAGGTATGGTTTTACTATCAGAAAGAATCATGGTGCAGAATAATTTATGACTTTAGCTTGGGCTTTCAGAAAAGCTATTTCAAATCTTCACTTTGATTTGGTTGTATCAAAACTACTCAAAATAACAGCGGGCCCTTTCTCGGAACCAGAATATGTTAGCGGCACCTCAGGATTGTGAACTGAAACCTCAGATTCATCCCAGAAGAAAACTTGAGAAGGGAATTAAGCCACAGAGGGGAAAATCACCTTTTTTCCCTGATTCCTTTGTTCCCCCTCCCCACCCATCCCCAGACACGCCCAAACCACAAAGGAAGGTCTCCCCACAACCCCCTGGGGAAAAGTCCCACCAGCCACCACTCCCCCAGAGCTTCCCAGCAGGTGGACTGATCCTACCTCCAGGGTGGTGGGGGGACAGGGAGAGGCTGGGAGGAATCCCCGGGCCAAGAGGAGAAAGCGAAGGGCCCTTTGGTTGGGATTTGTGTTAGGTCAACTCGACAAAGCAGGAGGAAATGATGTGTGTCCAGGGCAAAGAGTTCTAATATCGTAAGACTTACCTTAGCAGCTTAACTGCATACTTGTCTTAAGGACTGTCAGTCTGGTAACAAAATACCCCAGAAAGGATGTAGCTGATCCAGGCACTGACAGATCGCCAGAGGGGCGTCCCGGTTCCCTATCACAAAAGGAAATAGAGAAAGAAATGATGTAAAGTGAAATGTAACAAATTCACCAAATCAGAGCAATATGCAGAGGTCAAGGAAATTCAACTGAAAAGGTTAAAGATGAAATCAAATCCGGTGTAGGAGAATGAAAATCTATCCCAAAGCAAGGCCACCGGTGACGTGCTGTAGACAAGAAGCTAAATACTGCGTAGCACTGGGATCTTTCATTTTCATCAGATCAATAAAAGCTTATATTTATCAGGATTCCAAGCAGCTGCCACTTCTGACAACCTCCACTTTATTTTCCCACTCCTTGTGCTGTATCAGGGCAAGGAGGAGAGGAGAAGCAGCTTTTAATGCTATTTACACCTGAAGACACAATTCCATTAAGAGGTTCTGTTTTGTTAAAGAAACAGGGATTGATATGATTATATTGGCAGGAGCGCGGGAAGCCCCTTTGTTCTTCCCCCCCATGTTCTCCCCTTTGCAATCCAGACCGGAGCCCGAGCCCGAGCTCTCGCGCAGAGATTTCCTGACACCAAGTCTGTGTGAGAGCACTTTTTTGTTCAAACTTACCATTTACAAAGAGAGGCGAGGCTTTCTGCTAAAACAGTTACCACTCTAATCATCTGTACAACAATATTTGCTATCAGGCATTCTAAATAGATTATCACCAGTCCATCTGTGTCATTATTGATTTATAAGGCTTTAAGCAGCTTTAGAATGGAAGCTTTCCCACTGAAGGGTTTCTTGTATAAATCAGAGCCGTGCTCAAATATAGCAGCCATCACTCAAGATATTGTTCTTAAAATCATAACAAGAAGGAGAAAATGATAAATTGCTTGTAATATACTGATCCAAACTGATATGCAAATCTTGTTTTTTAAATATATTACTTGAGTAAAAAGAGGCACATTAACATATGAATGCTATATGCAAATGATAGTGACAGAGCAGATGTTGGCGCATGTAATTGACCTATATGTGAATTGCATCAGAGCCTTAACTCTATTAATTCACTACCCAGTAACTAGATATTGTCCAAAAAGTACATTCTTTGAAACCATATACTGGAAGCAAAGCTGACAGGGTTCCAAGGATTCTGAAACAAGGTCACTGTCACTAGTATTTTGCTGTCATCTGCATTCCCCTTCTTATGGATGACATCATCACGGGGCCGTGTAAATCGATCACTTAATAGCATTTAGAAAATACTGCAGTGGGGAACAGGTTATAAAAAAAAAATGCCCCAGTTTTATTCTTTTTCTTGGCAGAAATGTCATACCTCTTAAACTGAGGGTTTGTGCATGAGTGCACTGTGAAACACACAGATGCCATTTTATTCCCCGTCTTTATTTTTCCACTTCTTCTCAGAATGACATTAAATTGTATTAAATAGCCTTTTGTCCACAGGGCACAGACCACCCCGCATATGATAATGTATTAATGCCCCACGTTCCAGCCACTGAGCTGAAACATTCTGAGACTTGGAGGATAAGTATGAAGCACCATTGTGTGTATAGCCTGCTAACAACTGTGACACATACTAATAGAAACATACCTAATAAATTACTGCTTTCAGGTCTAGCAAGCTGACATTTCTCTGCAAGGGACAATTTTATATTTGTGGCGCAGAACAAAATTGCTTCATATGAAGCCACTGTGGATTAGCATAAAAATTAACACTTAAATTTCGGCTTATTTTCCACCCTCTCCTCCTGCCACAACAATCAATTCCTCTTATAAATCTGATTAGATTTTATGATGCTTATTATTCAGAGCATGTCTCAACACAGCATTCACAGGCTTGAAGACTATTTGTTTAAATAGAAAAAAGAAGCAGATAAATCTATAGGTATTTTTTATTACCCCATTCCCCACCAGTTTCTTTCTCATATTGTAACATCAGTAATTGATTGCACACATTAATTAACATGTAAGGTAGAAATTCTGCATTATGCATGATTTATTTTCCTATCTGGTGAGTAGGTTTGTCTGCTGCCCTTGTGTTTCTAGGACATTGGGCTCGATTCTGGTCCAGACATAAATGCCAATGCTCATTCCCCCTGAAAGTTATTAATGTCAGATATGAAATGAGATTTTTTATTTCACCTGCTTACTAATCCACAAAAGCTGTTTTGAGTGATGCAGGCTTAAACGCCAAAATTTGAAATGATATATTGCTACATCTGATAACATGCAAATATGTTCATTAGACATAATTTAGCAGGAGAGAATAGCAACACTTTTATAACAAGTCTAGGTCAAAAATGGTTGTTAATTAAACAAGTCATGAAAAATGGCATTACAAGGAGACTGTCCAGCAGACACCAGACTTTCTAATGATATGCCGCTGGTAGGTACCCAATGCTTCCCACTAAAACGGAGAAGGGGAAAAAAAAAAAACAACTTTCTGAGCATTTCACATAATCTAAAGCAAGGTTAACAGAACTATACCCACATTAGGAACCTCAAATTGATCCCATATTCTTCTTAGATTTTAATGGTAACACACTCTACTTCTCCATGTGAAGATGTGATTTCACTTTCTGTCTTAGTGGCTTAAAGTGATTGATATGGTTGACTCCTTCACGAATACACCAGAAAAGAAATTAATATTATATCCGGCCATGCTTCTATCTGCCCCGAGTGTTCATGGCTGTGTATGTTAAATCCAGAAGAGCGATAAGCATAGGGACGATTGGTCGGTGAGAGCAGGGTTGGGGAAGGAGGTGGATTGAGGATGAAGGCAAGGCACAGGGGAACTGCGGGCCTGTGTCTCCCCTTTTCCCGTAGTCCTTCCCAAGGGGACGCTTCGGTTACCTAGGGAACCAGCTGTAGCAAGAACTCTTTTGATTGGCCAAGAGTTGAGATTCAGATGGGTGGGGCTCTGGTAAGTAGGTACTCCAGGCCACCTTGTGGTGAGAGGCTTGGCTTCTTGGAATGAGGCTTCCTGAGTACCTAGGGGAAGGACGGTACCTTGGGAGTGAAGTGCCGTCTAACGGAAGGCGGGGGGAGTTTCTAACTAGCCACCCGTGCCGCCTTCTGTGCCGCGAGGGAAGTAGTCATAGAGTGGCAAGGGCTGAAAACATCTGGGACCAACAGATGACCCTCAACGGATGCTACCCAAGCCCACATGGGTGAAGCCATCTATGAGTTGGTGTTCCACTTATCCAAAGGATCCTTGTAGCTGGACACTTGAAGCCCAGTCTGTAAAGCAGGGAAAACCCCTCTACACGTCTGGAGTCATGCACAGTAAAGGAAGTTGAGTGGGAGAGCGAATAACAAATTCAGCAAACCGAAAGTAGTCCACATCTAAGCCACGGGAACAATCAATCTGTATTCATGACACCAACTCAGGCACAAAAGTTATGCCTAATCCTCACCCATTTGGTGGGGGCAGGTCTGTCCCCAAATACTTCATGTCCAAGTGTAAAATACTCTCGCTCTCATCCTGGCTTGCAGACAACATGACTACTACTGTTAGAAATCTCACCTCATCTCTGCATTGCATTTTATGGTTTCTGTGCTTCTCAATACAGAATCTCAACTAGTGAACCAGGCACCATGGCATTCATCTCCCCCATCTTTCATTGATAATGTGATATTCTACAAAAGAAAATAGATGGAAACTTGGTGGAGGAAGAAAAGGAAATGCTCATTCTACAGGACACTTTGGTATCTTTTTTATCCCATGGAGCCCTTCCTTACATCCATTACCCACTCTGCATATGCCCCTCGTGAGTTTATCTGGACAGACAGCCCCTCTTGTCCTCCCTGTCACACTGTAGTTCTGGTTCCTGGACATGACTGTCTGTTGCTTCCCCATGAGGGATTCTGACAGGTCTCACATTCTAGGAGGAGGCCAAGGATGGGTCAGGGTCACAAGACTTGTTGAGGAAGTCCTGGGGGGACCCTATAAATTCTCAGGCAGTAGGGAAGCCCTGGGAAGGAAGATCTCAAAGACCCCAGCACAAAAGTGGTATTTGGATACCCCAGTCACGGTCGACAGGTTTAATGGTGTGCCTCACAGGCCAATGATTCCTTCTTGGGGGCCCCTGGTACTATGTACCCGACTTCACGTGCCTCCATATCCGATGATGAGGGAGATAGCCAGGGTCAACCCGGGGTCACGGTTAAACTATCCCACATTTCCCCAAAGCCTTGAATTCATTTCAAAGTGTTTCATCTGTTGAATGAATGAACTAACGCATCCATGAACAGATAGGAGAAGAAGTGAATGAATGTGGAAAGGCACGTATAAATGGATGGATGGAGAGATAAGGACTGAAAGAGTTTTTTAAAAGCAATAAATGCATGAATTAATGTGTAAATGCAAAAATGCATATGTAGAGGAAAAGTGCTTCAGGAATGGATGAAAGAAAGCCACTGGTATCTTTTTCACAAGCAGGTATCCACACAGTTCTCCTGCAGGCCCACCCAGGGGCCTGATGGACAACATAAGAGAAGAAAGATTAAGCAATGTCTTGTTCTTTGTCATGGGGTTTGGTCGCCCGTCCTTGGCTTCCTTCCCACCTCTTAAGATAAGCGTGTGGGCCAGCCAGTAGGATTCTGCACAAACTCTCCCAGGCTCATGAAGGAGACGAATATTCCCGCCCCCTGGCTGAACCTGGAGGATGACAGAGGTCGGTGAGCTGGGTCTGACCATGAGACAGCTGGCCCGGTGCAATCCTGCACCTGCTGGACACTGACAGAATCTTCCCGGGAGACAGGAGCCACAGCCGTCAGGGGCACACACCCTTGCCCAGTGCCCAGTACTTGCCGGCACTGAAAGGACGAGCCACACATCACCCGCGCCTCGATGTATCCACCTAACGAATGGGGACAACGCATCCAAAAGAGTGTCGGGCGCCAATGACTGCTCAACAACCAGCCATCATTGTCTGAACTGCTGAGCAGTTCTGCCCTGTGGGTTCTGGGTCCCCTGGTTGTGGAGGGTTTGCTTCCAGGTGGACATCCAGCTCTACCAAATGTATCGGCAGCCAGGCTCTCCAAAGCAGGGGACTAGCCGGTAGGAACCCTCATGACTCCTTTCAAGTGTATATTTTATGTCTTCCACCAAGCTCCACTGACCTGCCTGAACATAGATATTTTCTACTTAAAATGACTATACAGGGTTCATCTTGGTAATGCTTTGCTCTTCTGTAGAACTTGCTTTCCTATCTACACAACCAAGAACTTCGTCTAGATCATGGGTTTTCAGCACTTCTGAGCCTAGTCCTTTTCCGAGGAGGTCTTCCCACATGCGAGCTGATGAAGACCACAGTCAAAGCTGCAGAGGAGAGCCCTGAGTTCTCCCCTCCCTGTGGCTCTCACAACCTCTCCTTGGAACTTCTGGGGTGTCATGGAAGCCAGTTTGAGAACTATTGGACTGGCGACTTCCGGATGGCCAGGAAACTGTGACTGTTCATTGCATGGGGAGACGTTCTGGATGCCTGGGAGTCAGCTGGACCGCATGCCCACTGCAGGACAGTCCTGAACACCCAGTCAGCCTGGTGTTGCACGGTGGCATAGAAGCTAGACAGATGCCCCCAGCCCTGACTAGCCTCCAGCTCCTTTCTTCGATGTCCAGCTCTGCCATTATTTCCAAGCCAGCTCCCTCTGAGGCAGGCACTCAGACTCAGACCCAGTCTTCTTAGGTCTATGGCTCCTTAGGCACATGTCAGGAGAGCGAAACACCCTTAAACAGACTGGTCATGAGACTCTCTCAGAGATCATCTCCCAGAACGAAGACAGGAAGTCATCTGAAATGTCTCAAAGCTGACTGACTGCATTTTCCTCTTTCCTCCCTCCCACCTTAACTGGAGGAGGGACACTTTGACCCCAATTTCCGTTACCTGCATACCACCTTCTCCTTATCCCATCTGCTTAGACCTGCACCATTACCTAGTTATGAATCTTCTTGAAATCGACTCACAGGTTTCCTTCCATCGATTTGTTCCAGATGGAAATTTTGTATAATACTGCCCGAAATAAAAAAACGTATTTATTCTTCATTTAATAAGTAAAACCAATGTCCTGCCATATCAAAGAGGAAAACGCTCGGCCATGTTGAATCTGATGTCATCTCCTAGCAGCAGACGGCAGGCAGTGCAGGGCAGGGAAGGGGCACACCAACTTTGGGGGAGGGGCTTAGCCATGAACCCTCCCCGCCACTACATTCCTGACTCGAGCACCCGAAAAGCTGGCTAAGTCCCAGTTTCCTGGTCTGTGAAATGGGATGATAGTCATACCTATCTTATAAGGTTGTTGTAAGAATTGAATTAAGTGAGATAATTAATTAATGATTAATTAATTGAGGTGACAGGCCTGGCATGTAGTTGGCTGTTGTTGTTGTTGTTATACTAAAACATAAGCCAGGAGGAGGGGGAAGATCTCATAGACCTGACCGTCTATCATGGGTTTGCCACAGAACGTGGGCTTGCATACACTGAACTAGACAAGCTGAGTGACACAGGGACAAGGCCAGGGGCTAAGCAGGATAGCCCGGTCCTCACCCAGCCCCATTGCTAGCCCACTGGCAGCCTCTGGAGTCCCATCCCAGGCACACAGCCTGGACTCTCCCAAGTCTACAATTTGAGGATCACAAACACAGAGGTCCCTGAAGGACCTTCTGGCCATGGGTAAGTCAAGTCCCTGAGCCCAGCACGAGCCCAGCCATGCTAAATAACGACTCTGCTCCAGCTTCCAGGCTGCGGCAGGCGCTGGTGAGGGGGTTGGGGGGAGAAAAGGGCAAGAAGTAACTGAGACATAAGGCCCAGGGTTGGCACATGTCGGGTCCCCAGACTGAGACCCCTAACTGGCAGAAGGCCTCGAGTGTGGGGGATGGGACCTGAGAGTTGGCACAGGGATACACATCAGCACAGCTCCCAACCTCCAAGGTACAGCACCCTAGGCTGGGTCTCTTCCTTGGCCTGCTTTCCGAGGGTCACCCATGGCCTTGACTCACTTCCTCAACATCTTCTGCTTTGTGACCATTCACATCCACACATTACCTTAAAGAAATTCCGAAGAGGCAAACTTCATAGGGGACCCTCGGGGGTGACCAGCCTCCTGCCTCCTCCCCAACCCACCCCAGCATCCGTGGGTGAGACTTTCTCAGGAGCAGAAGCATGTATCTGTGTTCTGAGCAGCATCTGGGTCCCCCAAGAACAGGTCTCCATCTCCCAGTTTTTACAGCAAATCGTCCCTCCACAAAAGGGTACCCGTTTTACGGATATTAACAAGAAAGCCACACCCTCAAGAATCTGGTAGAAACCTTGGGCCTTCGCCATGGCAAGTTCACACATGCATGTCAGAGTGTTTCTCCCATTGCCTGGAGGCTCTGAGCCTCCCCTGGGACCCCCAGTCAGCAGCCCTGATGCCCATCACCCCCCCCCCCCCCTTGCCTCTAGATGGGCAACGGCCTGCCCAGAGTAAAGACCTTCCTGCAGGCACCATCCCCCCCACCCCAAGTGAGAGCCTCCCCCAGGCCAGTCCCTTGCACGGGGAGAGGGAGGTGCTAAAAAAACTCATCCACATCAGTCAGTAGTACTTGTGATGGTTATCACAGAGAGGCGCTCGCCCACCCCCCAGAATCCCTAGGTGTAGAATTCCGGATGAACGACACAGACAGAGGTCCGTTTTGTAGGCATAAACACGTGTTCTCTAAAATAGGCAATGTTGAGTCTCTGGTACAAAATGAGGGTATAAAGCCGACACTGTTTACAATCGGCTGGATCCCTTGGACTTGGGAGCCTTTTCCAGAAACAGTCATGTGAAAGGCACTTTCTTAGGAGTGTGTGCTTGTCTTCGTCCCAGGCAAGCTAGCGGGATGCTACCATAGAAGGTTCTCCCCAGGGGCCCACATGTGTCCCCACGGGGGTGGGAGGCACCAAGGGGACAGACCCAGGGAAGCAACCCCGGGACCCACCCGAGGACCACCCGAGGACCTGCCCCTGTCCTCATGTGAACGGGCTCATCCCACCAAGACCGACCAGCCCTGCAGCTCGCACAGTGGCTGACAAAACTCAAATCATTTCTTCAGGTGCTCACCGCTCTATAGTCTTTATGAAAACAAACCGTGTAAGAAACCAACAACAACCACAAAAAAAATGTATTTCTCATTTCTTTGAATTGTTCTGCTTGGCAATTTTATTGCGCATTAGTTCAAAATAAGCTACCAATAAAGTTGGATAAAATTAAACTCATACTGGAGTCTTTCCCTCAATAATTGTGTCGGGTTGTTTTTATTTTCATAAGGATTTGAAATGCAGTGTTATCTGAGGTTCAGAATTTCACTGTCTGGATGGTCCCAACTTAATCTCCTACCGGGCTTATGAATTCCAGTCTCCGTTCTTTTAAAATTAGTTGAGTTCTACTGTTAGCTTCAGACCAAGAGGGCTCTGTGGCCGTTTTGTCTTTTCCTGTACAAAAGCGCGACAGAACACCAGAACCTTCCATAGTGTAATTAGGCTTTAGAAAAATCACGTGATTTATAATTTAGCAGAACCTCAGAACATGGCCTGATTCTCACCCTGAAAGTCAACACTGGTTTGCGTATATGATTTCAGGAAGGCACTTGTCTTAAAGGGAGCATTTATGGAGAGGCCAAAATGATTCACTTTAAGATAGCAAAAAAAAAAAAAAAAAAAAAAAAAGACATCTTAGGAGTAAAAATAATGTGCAAATCGTAATTTGATTATAGCAAAATCAAACGTGGTGTGTTGTAGGCAAATAATAGGAATTTTTATGCAACTAAACATTTTTCTGGCCATCTAACCATGATTTATACAACTAAAATGATAAATTTAATCCCATCACCAGTAGATCAATTGCAGGTATAACAGATAAAACCTGAATAAATCATCGTATCACTGTATTGGAAACACAAACAGCAGATAGAAGCAGGAGTTCAGACTTTAAACTGAAATCTGTTCCAGGCATTCCAAGGACATTTGCAGTGGAGAAGTTCAATGTATACACAAAGTCATCTGATCCAAATAGGCTAATGATTTTATTGGTCAAAATCTTAAAAGTGAGGTTTATTTTTATGAGTATGCATTAATTAACCCAGCATGGACTATCTCTCAGACTATCTTGCCAGGGACTTTCATTTAAACATGTTTATGTGAAATGTTTGCATTCTCCACATTTGCGGCCCACACACAGATTATTTCATACTTCCTTTAGAGCACTTAGAAAAGTTAAAAGGAGTTATTGTTTTTGATTAATGCCATTTTGGGCAGTTTAAAAAAAAAAAAAAAGGCAGTTCCAAACCCTAACTCTGCATAAATTCTTTGACATTGAAAAACAATGTCCTGTAAATTCTAGGGCACAGAGATATGGGCGGGGGGCTGTTTTAAGGTGGCCTGCTGAAACCGAACCTTGGTCCCTCGGGTGTTTTGCATGAAACTTGTTGGGATGGAAATGGCTCGACCGGTGTACAGCTATCAGTCCTAAAAAAGAGAGGCAGCCCTGCTCGGGGCCGTGGCGCGGGGCCGTGCAAGATGGCAGTCTAAAGCCTTGCCTGTCATCTTTGAGTAAGAAAAGGAAAATGATTTCACTAAAAGATATTCCTCGTTGTGTTGTTTTGTTTTAACTAAGTTTGTACTTTCCACCACTGGACATTTTACTGAGACTCTAAGTTACTCCATGATGACTCACATCACGGCAATCTCAAGAAACTAGTTTTTCCTTGCCAATTATCCAAATATTCCATAACTATAAAATTACTTAAACACATTCTCCGTACGACTGTAAACATCTTAGCTAACAAAGCTTCGAGTGTAAACAGTGTGATGCATAGAATGGGTTTTTAAGCGATGTTATAAAAAGTGCTCTTAAAAACTAAACCAAAAATGTAAAGCTTCCATCTGTTTATGATTTTTCCACTGCTGAACGGCTGCTGTGTGCCAGTTCACTGAACCGTGGGCTTGCTAAAGAGATTTCTGGGGTCACAGATTGAAAAAACAAAGAGCACGTCTTTAATGGTGGGATTTTTTTTTTTTTTTTCCCCCCTCAAGTCGTCCTGACATGGCTGGAACGGAATGAAGTGTGCGACGGCAGGAGACAAGGGACGGCAGACGCACAGGGTGCCTGTTGCAGAAGGAACCCTCTCTCTGAGAGACTCGTGTTTTCTAAAGGATGTCATTTCCACCATTACCTTGGGGTTTTCGGTGATGGTCTACCGGCAACCTCAATACTCTCTTACTTCCTCACAGAATTTTCTTTGGAGCCTTGCATGTACAGGTTAAAAATAGATGGCAAATTGCACACCACGAAAAAGCATTTGGGCTTATTTCTGTGTACATACGCAGGTATGACACTGGGTAGTTTAGAGACTGCGGTCTTCCCTCTGCTCCAAGCCCTGGTCCAAGGGGCTGCTGGGCTGCCCGGGCAGGTCAAGGACTCCTCAAAGATGCAAGAGGAAAACCGTCCTTGGCCTGGAAGATTGGTCTCTGATGCACTGGGAAGTTGAGAAGGGGAGGGAGCTGAGAGAGAATGTGCCTGGAATCCAGTCCCAGCGCTCTGATGACATTGCTCCAGGGGGAGTTGAGGAGGAAGGAGAAGCTGGGTCCAGTGTAGTCTCCCATCAGGGGTGGACTACTGCCCAGATGTGTTCTGGGGGCCCTCTGATCACTAACCCTTGTCCCCTGAGGCCACATCGAGGCATAACAGCCACAGGGACACAGGGGGTTTGGGCTTCTTGGACAGATAAGCTGCCCCTTGTTCCTGCAGAGATGGAGCTACTAGGGCCGTGGGGGATGGAGAGATTCTCTGACCTCCCCCCCAGGAGAGGTTCAGAATATTTGACCAGATGTCCCGAATCCCACTGCTGCCCCTTAGACAGCAGACATCTCCAGAGCTGGGATTGGTGTGTAGTGGTCTGCCAGGGGCTAGGGTTTAGCTGGAGTCCTGTTTGCCTTTCTGGGGTGACAAATGCACATGAGACCTCCTGCAATGCAGTCATCTAGCTCGCACGGTGGGGTACCCCAGGGGGACTCCTTAACAGATATGCAGGGAAGAACACCTCCAGTCCATGGCTCCCACCCACCCACGGCCTGTCTCCGCATGGCTGCCTTGACCCGGTCCTCCCTCTCCAACCTCTCTTCCACACCCCAGGGCCACGCTGCCCCTCCTGTCTCCCAACAGTGCAGAGGCCTCATACCCTCACCGGAAGGTGGGCTTGTCCATCTCTGTGAGTGGCTCTGTGAGTCAGAGTGGGAAGGCCTGTCATGGGCAAGGGCCCCTCACTCAGGTCCCTGGTGAGGCCAGCACATCCGTGAGCAGATCCCTGCCCAGGGATGAGCAAGGGCCTATGGGTGCCACACCCTGAGGCCAGAGGGCACTGCTTGGCAGGATGGGCACCCTTGAGAAGCAGACCTGAATCCACACACATGCTCCCTCCTCCTATCAGAGTGTCAAGCCTGCACCGTGCCCCGCAGACCAGTGACCAAGAGAGACACCCCCCACCCCTGGAATGAGTGCCCGGCCCCACGAGCTCTTCCAGGACTCCCACGGCACTTGGAGCTTCAAGAGGCCCCGTCAGACCCCGGACAGCCCCACGTGCCCTCTGGCTCGGCGCCCGCGGCTGCAGTGGCCCAAAGCTCACCCAGCCAGTGGGCCCCGTGGGTTGGCGTGATTCTGCGCGCATTCCAAATTTAAATCTGGGACGCCTCTCCCCTTCCTTCGCTGCCTCCAGAACATGGGGAGGCATCTGCTCGGAAACAGCTGTCACCCAAAGGAGGGGGGCGGCACATGCGTCTCTCCTGCGCGCACGGCCGTCAAAGCCACACATCAGCCTAGGTTACTTAGTTACAGAACTTCACAGCCTGGGGGAAGAAGGCAGGGCCAGGGAGAGAGCCCCAGGCTCCGGGCCCTGCACCCCACACCTGTCCATAGAGCTCTGCAGGGGACGCTGTATCCCCGCTTTGTCATAGGGAAACTGAGGCCCCGTGCTCCAGGTCGCTTGGCGGCTAAAATAACACGGTAATCACGATAGCAAACAAGAGGAGCTAATCCTCACTGGCTTGTGATATCGCTCACTGTGGGCCAGCTCCCCTTGGTGTGGCTTAGGTTCGAACCCCTACCACAGCCCCAGTAATGCCATCAACACCGCCCTCAACAGATAGGAGGACGCTCGGGGGAAGGAAGGTCCCATAATTCGCCCCAGGCAAAGTCACCAGGTAGTGAGAGAACCAGGAGTCAAGGCCAGGCTGTCTGGCTCCCTTCCCCTGCCACGATGCCACCCTGTCTGTCACTGACATCGCGGGCATCACTGGTGCATAAGGACAGCAAACACGGAGTCTCACGGGGAGCTGGCTAAGTTCTTTCGACTTAACACAATATTACATTTAATTTCTATTATTCAGTTTATCCGCAAAACACGGATATCTGGAAAATGAGGCTCAGAGACCTGCAGCTTTCTGAAGGTCCACCAGGGAATGGCAGCAGGGGGAGAAAGGGTGGCCGGCATGCCCCCGTCGAGGACCCATCCCGGGCTGCAGCATGCCTCCTGCCAGGATCCGGGACGGGATTTCCGAAGAGGAAAGCAGACAAGCACTGGTGTGTCGTGCTCATCAAAGTGCTAGAGATGCTGTTTGGGATTTGCTGCTCCTGCCAACCCATGTGTACTTCTCACTAAGGCTAATCTCGATTATAATGAGGGTTTATACTAAGTCTAGAGAAAGGAGGAAGGCCAAGCCTAAATCTACAGTTCATGCAGACGGAGGTGGGAGTTACGACAAACACTGACCATATTTAGGAGAAGTTGGGAAACTGGGGGCGCCAGCCCTTCGGCTCAGAGACCCAACTCCGTGGGCCAAGCAGCCCGGCTGGGAGCGTCCAATGCCAGCGCTGGCTTCCCAGTCTGTGCAGAGCCACAGGCAGGGGTTTCCATCCATCTCCCTTCAAGGGGTCCAAGTTCCAAGAGCAGGAAAGGGGGTGAACTCGAGGGGCAAAACAGAATTACAAAGAGTCACAACCCGGCTGCCATACAGAGAGGCGGAGGTCCCCAGGACCAGGATCCAAGCACAAGACCTGGGACCAGGGACCTGCAAAGCCATGATCTACCCTTCCCTGAGTTCCCACAGCTCAGATACAGACAGCATGAAAAATGCTGGAGGGTCAGGCTGCACTTTCCTCGAACTAATCACTAATGAAGTTTGGGGTAAGCTATTTTGAAAGCAGCCCACACAGCATAACCACACGCCGTCATCAGCTGCCATCCTCAAATGCAATTTCATTCATAATTAAATATGAAAAAGCCACCACCTTAAAATAACATCAGGGGTCACAGCTGAACTCCCCGGCATGGGTTTTGGCCTCTGCTGACCTCTCCGAGATGGTCCCCAACACCTCCCAGGCGGAGGCACACACACTCACTCCAAGCCCACGAGTCCACCCGCCCTGACCCTCCACCTGCCGGACACACCTGCGGGCCTGCCTCCACACCTCTGCCCATCCCACCTTGCCTTCTGTGCACACCCTTCTCCCTCCTCTCTGCCTCCAGGTGCCAGCTGGGACTCAAGGATCAGCTTGATTGGGCACCATAGCTCCAGAGAAAGCTCGGACAGGCCAAACCTGACAGGCCCTTTGCCAGCCTCTGAACTCTGTAACAATGGCTTCTATGAACCTCCAGCAAGGCTGCTCATGCATGCTTGGTGTTCTCTTCTCTTTGCCCTTCCAAGCACCATTAGGATTACAAGCATGGACATCCCATTCATTCATTCATTCGTAATATTTACTGAGCACCTTCTATGTGCCAGATGCCAGAGAAGCGACAGTGAATGATCAGATATGGTCCTGGCCCTCCTGGAGGTCACCTTCTAGACACAACAGATGAGAAATACAACAATAAATATGCAGTAGATTTTTCTAGCTGGACTCAGTCTGCCATGGTCAAGTCCTGCCCTACACTCATATTGGAATCTAAACCAGTGTAGGACACAGGCTATGCTGGCCAGCCATGGTTCTGGGCAGGTCACCTCCTCCCTGGTCCATCCATGGCTCTGCTCCAGATCTCCTCCTGGATCCTCATTTAGGAGATATTCACTGGGTGGGGACAGTCAGAGCTGGGTGGACGTCAGCCCCCGAGACAGCCCCCTCTGGTACCAGCAAGAACTGGGTGGATGCGGCATGAGTTTCCTCACCTCATCTCCTCCCCAGTGCCTGGTGGGAGCTCCTCTTGAGGGAGTCCGTTCTCTCAGCCGACACATGCCCTGAGGCTGTGAGGGCCGCTTTCTGCCCAGTTCCCTGGGCTGTCCTGGGGCACGGAAGGAATCTTTCTTGCTGGAACTGCCCCCAGACAATGGTCTTTAAAATACTTCTGCTGGTGCGCTAACCACCTGTGCTTAGGGCGTGGGCTTATTCTCTGTCCTGGTCCTACATGGGTACCCTCCAGGCTTGCCACCACAGTTCAACATTGAGCCATCCGGTGGCCAAGAAGACCACAGGGCTCAAGGTGGGGCCAGGCTTCCAGAAGCTCATGGACCTCAAAGGAGAGAGATGCTGCACAGTGCAACGCCAGACATGACATGCACCTGGCAGGAGGCAGCGGCTTTACGGCAGCTTTGTTAGTGAGATCCACGATCCAGCTGAGCTCCGAACATGCATTGTCATCTTTGATCCACAACAGCCCTATTAGATCAAGAAACGAAGGCTCCAGGAGGCCGAGTGACATGTCCAAGGTTCCATAGCGAACCATGGAACCAATGCCGGTCCCAAACCTGCTTCTTCCCACCTGTGCTAAGTTGTGCATGTCCTGGCCTCTGCTGCTTGGGTCATGCCCCTAGTCCCAGCACACCCTATGGAGACCTCAGGGTCTCAGCATCACCATGGTCAGGCTGCTGTGTGATGCTCCCACAGCGCTGTCATCAGCACAATAAGCCCAGGAAACAGCGGAGGAGATGGGGGGTGTCTGCGGGGAGCTGTGACCTCCCCACGATGACTGCGGAAGCGTGTCCTCACCTGCTGTCACACCCACACACCCAGACCCTGCTCCAGTTCTCACGGTCCTACTCTCCTCATCTGACAGGCGGGAAGTCACAGTCACCTGCCACATGGGAATTGGGTTAGAATCCCAAAAGTAAAAGACGGGTTTCAGGGGCTGGTAAGTTCCTTCGTGGACTTTCTGAGTACTCAGGGAATAAGCTTTTAGAAACATCTTTCTCCATCCCTCTCCAGGAATTGTGCAGCTTGGGGTCCATTTGGGATGTCAGTATCAAATCCCAAACCATCAGAATTATGAGTCTTTCTACATAAAGAGAGGAGAATGTTCTGGAACCCCAAGCACTCACTTTCAATTGGCTAAGCTGCTTCTTTTTCTGGTTGCTATCACACTCAAATGCACGCACGGCACTCTCATTTTATTGAAAGTTGTGGGTCTGTCACCAATCATGTCCATCAATAATCAGCAGATTACCAGCCTGCTTGTGCAGACACTTCTATTTTCAACCTGAAGGGTGGTTGGGGGTTTCTTTTAATTTAACTATCCTCATTAAGGATTCATTAGCACACCAAAAGAGCGATGTTTTAAAAAAAAAATCATCTTTGCAGGAAGGAATTCAGCAAAAATAATCACTATTCCAGGCTCAACAATGAGTCCCTAATGAGGACAGCAGTCATCAGTTAAATAAACATATCATTAGGGTGAGAATGGATGTGTCAACACAGACACAGTCCACTAATTTGGGGAGAGGAGAGATAGGTCGCCTGTGGTTAGTCTCGGTGGGGTCCGGGTGGAGGGTGGGTGTGTCTGGGCCAGAGTCATAGCTCATCTTTCAGAGATAGGGCTCAGGGTGTGGGTGAGGTCAGGTCAGGTTAGGTGGGAGCTACCAATGAGACAAATGACAGAAGGTGGACAACGGGACACTGCCCAGGGGATCAGGTAGCCTGCAACAGTGGGCACGTTTTATCCAGGAAAGATCCAGAAAGCTCCAGAGATAGCACAGATCAGGAAGACAAGAAGAGGAGACTCTTAGCCAGACATCCCACCGCCATGTTGTTCCCAGAGGCCAGCCCCTCCTGGGCAGCCAGGGTGGGCACAAGGTATCCACCCAGCTCTCCTCAGCAGCAGCCCCATGGCGAGGCTTCCTCTGACAATGCAGAATCCAAGGGTACTCCCTGAGGAGTGGCAGATGCCCTGTCTGGGGTCCACAGTCCTCTAGAGATGAAATTGGGGCTCTAGCCCGGGAGAGGAGGCTGGATCACGGAAGCATGAGCTCTCTCCACAAAGACTCTGAGTAGTTTTAGGCATCAGGCAGCGTGCTAAGTGCTGGAGTGCAGCGTAGAACAAGGGGCATTTGGCCCTCTCCCTCATGGGGCTTAAATTTGTTGGCGGGGGGAGGAATTAAATTAGGATAATTACAGGATATAGGAAGTGTTACAGAGGCTGAATAAACAGGGTGAGAGACAGCCAGCAATGGGGTCTTTCTGACAAGAGGACATCTGAGCCGAGGTTTGGGAGAATGACCGTGACAGCAAAGGAGCCAAGGGCAAGAGTAGGAAGCAGGGGCAGCGGCTGAGGGTGTGTATGCGTGCAACAGAGGGCGGGTACAGCACGCTCCTCCGAGGACGTTCCTCTGAGAAGGATGGAAGGGCTGAGGTCACGGGGGGTACCCTTGCCCGCAGAAAAGACAAGAGCCAAGGATTTGTACTGGGCTCCGGGCTGGATGAGAAAGTCCCCAGAGTGCTCTGCTTTCTCAGGCAAGTGAGTCTCAACAGAGGACAGCAACATGAAGGAGACATCGCGGCCATTTTGGAGACGGAACCCTAGAGAACACGGCACCTTGAGAGCCACTTCACGTCTGTCATCACAGAGGCTCGGAAAAAGCACCAGCTTGACTGTGCCATTTTCCACCGTCAGTGGAGGTGCACGGACTATCACAGACCAGGTGGTTATCATGAGCTCCCCCAAGGGTACAGGTTTTTTTCCAGGTGCCCACGATGACAGGGAAGGAGGCCCAGGCCTGAGGAGGGTACAAGGAAGGAACAGAAACGCCAGACCCGAGCTCTCAGCTGGGTGAGGATGAGCAACAAGGTTGGGAAAGGGACAGTGAAGCACTGTGTCAGGGCTGGAGACACAGGTCATTGACAGTCAAGGGATCACAAAAGGTGAGTTGGAAAAAAGAGCAGCGATGGAGAGAGGGGAGGACAGGTGGAGGCCAGATTTCAGTGCAGGTACCACCCACTACCAGTGGCCATGGGCTGGATGGCCAAGATCCAGTGGAAGAAAACTTGCTGGAGATGAGAGGGTCAAGGGGGCAGGGTCCAGCCTATTGGATGCATGACCTTGACACTCTTGGGCAATGACACTGGCCAACAGAACAGCAGCAACTCCAAGTGAAAGCATACCTCAGGAAACACCAAGACCAAAATGGTGGGCTATGAACAATTTCCTTACATCCGCTCCCTTGCTCCCTCCACAAAGAAAGCCAACTGGATATACGCATTACTGCAACAGGGCAGAAGAGATCTCAGATTGTGGTGGTCAAGGACCATCTAAGAGGAACCAGTGATCTGTCACAAAGATAAACAATATTCTTAGCTTCTGGTGTCACTGACCTCATGCCTGATTTTCCCAGTCTGTTGCTGGGAATGCAGGAGACCCTGAGACCTCGAGCTCTGAACTCTTCAAATCCAAGTGTGGAGCCAAGTGGTACAGTTACATTTGGGAAACCATGGCTCAAGCAAGGGCACCTCTGACCCTCAGGTCAGCTTCTGCCCAGTAAAGCCCTCAGGGCTTGGAAATGGGCTCATTAGCAACAACCAGGCAATTACCTGGACAGCTGCTTCTAACCCTTCTCTGATCGGGAATGGGAGCCTACAGCCGAGAGCCACAATGCCACTTTCCAAACACCTTTGGTGTCCAAAACAAGGCCTTGAATCAGGCCTCACAACTCCCAGCTCCAAAGTCCAGGGTCTTCTGAGTCCGTCGGATTCTCTCCCAGCCCAGAATCCTGCCAGGCTCTGCTCTCCCACAGCACACGTGGATACAAAGCAAAAATTCCACATCCAGCCTGTATCCACAAGACCCAGTGCATGGGAAACTGCCATCAAGAGCGGGTTTTGCCCCAGTTCTGTAACTTCTGTCTAAGCTGCTTACGTGCCCAAATTTATTTTCACATAATACCAATGGCCACAAACTTAAATATGATCAGACACAGTACAATTAATATTTAACATGTGGGCACCCAAAGCCTCTTGGCGATATGATGAATACAGTACACAATATATTACTCAGTATTTACCCAACTCAGAAAAATGAGTAGTGGTGCTGGTGCTGTTGGGGAGAGGAGTCACTGTAAGTGAGCCGAAGTAGTATTTATTGATGCCTACTGTATACCAGGCAAGGTATTGAGTACTTTCAAACACAGCATCTCATTTAAGTCATGAGATTATAAATATCAGTGAAAACACTATTTTGCAATATTTTAGTCTATTCACTCCATCAATATTTTTCAAAATCGAGTAGCACAGTTCAATAATACTCAAATCCATTCTCTGATTTTTCTTCAGAAATTTCATAGAGAAAGTCTCCCCCCCCAAACGCCGACCCTGTAAAGTGTGCCCCAGAGCGAAATATCTTGCCAGGGTCATAAATCTCCATTAAAAAGTGTTTGCTTTCATGGAATATTGACGACCTCAGAACTGAAGAGCAGGGACCGCACGGTGTGTCTGGATGCAGCAAGATGGCCTGATAAACTGTGGTTTGGGCCCTCCCTGGGCCTTCCAGGGTCTGTCCAGAAGACAACTTCAACAAGTCCTTCTAAGGGTCATAATTAGAAGCTCCTTAAATGTGACCGAATTTCCACTTTTACAAATGTTTTATTGTTATCGGTTGGTCCCACTTTACAAAACAGAACTCCATTAATATTACTCCCTTCGAGTTTCTGTCTATAAGCAGACATTCTGCTAGACGGGCCTGAATATCTTCCCCAGCTCCTGTTCCCCCGGCCCCTCACCTCCCAAATTCCAACTAAGCATATTTTTTACTCAAAGGGCAAAGTTGGACTAGGATTATGCATGTTTTCCGTGCAAAGGATATGTTTTTCAACAAGCAGGACCACATTCCTGCAAAGCCAAAATATTCCCTGTAAGCTGATTGCTCCGATCCGTGCGGACTTTTCTCAATAAGGCTCTGTTCTCCTGGCTTGTGGTCGCGTGACCCGGCTTTCAGGTGGGGCTCTGGACAGGTGTCTGTCTACTGAGATGCCACAGATGAACTCTGACCCAGCCCTTCCCACTGCTAGGTGCCTCTCCCACCAAGCTGCTGGCCTCTTTGACATACCAACTTTTTATAAAAAGCATGCCTTTTAAAAATTGCTTCACCTTAATAAGATCTAAAAGGAGAACCCATGTGTACAGTGCAGTCCCTACAGTCTTAATTCCCATAGCTAAGTCTGGACAGCACCCCCAACATCCTATCATTATGGGGGAGGCAGGAGAGGAGAGGGAGAGCAGAACCCACGAGAACAAGATTAGAGCAGCCAATATTACTAAGTACTTCAGGACAGTCTCTCATTTTTAAAGGCCACCAAACTAGATCCGAAGTATGCCAGACACCTGATGATGCTGGCTTCAAGAGCAGCAGGAAAACCCAAAAGGAACCCCTCTCCACATCGATGTACATGGGACAATTGTCCAGAGAAAGGCATGCCTGTCCCCTTCAGCATATACTGGGTCCAGCAAGCATCTCCCTCCTATAGGGAAGGCTCACCAGATTAGACCTTTATCAGAAGCACACACGTGGTACAAATAACTATTTGCATTACAAAACGGTTCTGAGGGTACTCGGGCGATTAGCTGAGGCTGCATGGACGGCCCGAATAATGCATCACCATTTATTGAGTGAGCAATTACTAAGAGCCAAGTAATCCATTGTGGAGAACTCCCAGTGAGCTCTGAGTGCAGATCAAGAACAGCCCGGGGCCCGGGACGAGGTCTCACAAAGCCCCCTCGGAAAAGCAGAGGCGCATGAGTTCCTCCAGGCCTCATTGGGGGCTGCGGAGCTTTTCCTGCGATCAGGCTGCCAGCCCCAGAAGAGGGTAGAATTTCCCCCCAGCAGCCGCAGCCTCAGCACAGGCTCTCCCAGCTTAGCGTGTTCTGCTCACTCACTGCACGCTCCAAGGCCGCGGGGACCCAACCGATGCCTCCCACATCCCGCGGGGAGGCGCCGGAGATGTCCTCTGTTGAGGCCACGTGTGAGTGATGGTCACCAGAATAATAATGCATTATTTCATTTCATGCACACCACCCCACGAAGTGCGTTTCATTTCCACCCTCCTCCCGAAGCAGACAGGCCGAACCTTCACAGGAGTCACAGAGGCTCCGGGAACCCCGCCCACCGGCCCCGCCCACCGGCCCCGCCCACCGGCCCCCTGACCGTTAGATGCCAAGTGGGTCTCAGAGCCGAACCCTCTCTGCTAGGAAAGTTCACCGGAAGATCCAAACCGGCGCCCCAACCTCAAAGGTCATCATGACTCCTACTTCCACCCAGTGGAGGACAAACACCGCCAGAGATGGGAGAAGGGGGTACCAGAGTCTGGAAGACTGAGGACAACCAAAACCAGGCTTCCTGCGCCGACACAGGGAAACCCAGACCCAGACCCGGTTCACTCAAGCTGCCCCCCAAATCGGGTGCACGGCACCAGCGAGCAGGTGGACTTCCAAACAAAGCCCTCTTTAGGAGGCTGGGGAATAATTACAGCATGCAAATATCATGTGATTTTTGTCACTGATCTTTTAACATGCATAGCTGGGTTCATGTGTCTCCAATTCAAAATCCCAAATTGAAGACTTATGTGGAGATAATTATAAGCGAAAATCGAACACAGGCCTGGAAAACACCCTGCTTTCCTCATAAAATACCCGCATGCCGAGAAGAGCCCAGATCCCCAGAGGCAGTCAGGACAGCCTGGACCTCACCAACCAGGGCAGGGTCGGCCCTAGAGTGGGCTCAGTGTCCCCAGCCTCAGGTCAGTGTCCTAGCCCCAGGCCCCTAGGAGCCCAAGCCAGAGAGGACACACGCCACCACCCCCACCCCCCCACTTACAGCAGCAACACACCTTTTAACTAAAACTTGTCCATGAACAGGAGATGAAAATTGCATGAGGGGAAATAAGTGTTGTCGGGTGTTTGTTTTGTTTTGTTTTCTAAGTATCTCAGCTGAAAAAAAAAAAATTGTATGTCTTCCAAGGGCCACCTCACAGAGTCGTCTCAGGTCTCCCGGAGAGGGGAGGGCCCACCTGCATCACCAGGCCACCGTCTCCCTCGTTCCTTCTTCTCAGAAAGCTGTCCGTGACCACATCTCAGAGGCATCCTGAGAAGAAGCCAAAGGGACATGCCGGGCTGCCCCGAGCAGCCTCTTCTTGAGCAAAATGGGACAGCCCTGCTTCATCTCCAAATCAGTATCCTCCTTCCTCTCCCCCCCACCCCCGCCCCCGACTCTCTCTGCATTGCCCCGGCCTTGGGCTTCCCGAGCCTGGGTGCCCCCCGCCACGTCCACAGGGCAGTGCCGGGGGGAGCTCCAGCCCCTCCCCCGGGGCCGGCGGAGCAGCAGGAGCTCCGGGGCCCTCGCACCGGGCTGCCCTCCTCGCCCAGCCTCTTCAAAGGGGCTGCTGTTTCTCAGCGCTGCCTGCTCGCCTGAGCATGGCAAGAGGTCGCCATCTGACCCCGGCACTATTAAATCTTTTTAAAGTGTAATCTTTGGGGGATTTCGGCTGTAAATAAAGAACACTCCACATGTAAAAAATAAACTCACACTCATGACTTCATGAGTGACCCCGAGTTCAATTTCTGTTTGTGATTTAGCAGAGTGGGGGACAAGGCCTGCCGCGTGCGGTCTGCAGGCCAGGGAGCGGGCTCCCCGAGCGCCCTGTGGCATCACAGCCAGAGAGGCCACCCCTCTCCCCAGCTGGGAAATGTGCCACCCCGGGTCACCCCTCCAGACAGCCAGCCACATGGCCCAGAGGCGACACAGCTGGGCAGCCCCACAGCTGTGACCACAGCTTAGCTCCTCTCCACACTGGGCACATCTGGACGCTGTTCACGTGTGACGACCGGGCTGGGCCTTTTCCAGGACTTGCCTCCAGCGCCATGCTCCCACCCAGGTCATGGTCCACAGAGTTGGACTCTCCCAGGACGATGTCTAAGGCTCTGTGCCCACTCAACGCCTCCACCCCCAGAACACTGGGGTGCTCTGTGGCAGGAGAAGAGAGAGAGACACGGGGCTCGAGTCAGGGGATGCCCCAAACGCAGGGATACCAATGATCTACCTCTGCCCTTAATATTCCACGGTGTCTGTATGCGCAGCCTTCCCGGGGTCTCGCCACAGCCACCGGACGCTGACGAAACAGATACTAGGTGCCTGTTTTCCATTGTACAGATGAGGAAACCACTCAAAGAAGCCCCCCAGCCAGGTATCAGCAGCTCCGTGTTGATGGACGCCGCTCAGCGCTGCAGCCACATACCAGCTGCCTCCCCTCCCGGGTTCCAACACCCAGCTGAGATGGCCAGGCTGAGGGGGAGAGCCAGCCCCAAGGGTGGAGGTACAGCCATCTACAAATCACCTCCAACTAGAGCCATCTTCTGTTCTTCAGGGATGGCAGAGTGTGGGGGAGAGAGAAGGGCTATATGTGCAAATTGACACCACCCCCCCCACTCCGGCTAAAAAAATTCCTCATTGCCAGGTCACTCTTATTCCCTGTGGGTTAGGAGACAGAATCCTGACACCAGAGCGGGGGGAAAAAAAAGTCTCTGGAGTTTTCTGGAGTTCCAGGAGCTGACGTGGAGGAATCTAGAACAAGACATTCATACAAGGAGTCCAGCTCGCTATCTGACTGAGGGCAGACAGGTTTCTCTCCCTGAACCTCCTTTCCCTGCGTGCAAAGGAAAGATCTGGAAGGTACATAAGGACTGCTATTCACCGGGAATGACTTAGGGTGAACCAGCCTATCAGGAAGCACTGGAGAAGAGAAGGAGTGTTACAGAAGGAGACACGGTATCTATAAAATATCAGGAGAAGAAGATCTGACTTGGTTGGGGAGTGGAGTCCACAGGAAATGGTCACCTGTATCTTTGTCAAGGATGCCCTTGCCTGAGTATCTCACTAGAATACAGGGCAGGCAGGCCTGTATTGTGCTGTGTAGACGCTCATGACATGATGGATGGATAGATGGATAGATGGACAGACGGTACGGACAGAAAGATGGCCAAGGGTAGATGGACCATGAGTGGATAAATCATAGATAAATAAATAAAAGGAAGAGGATGGGACAGACGGATGGAGAGGGGGCCAATGGGAGGAGAGATGGTTAGGTAGATAGAGGGACAAACAGAAGTAGATGAACAGAGAACAGGAGGGTTGGAAGGAACATGGAAGACAGTGGGTAGAGAATGGGGAACGGATGGGTTGGAGGATTGAACACTGGCCAGGGGAGAGAAACTCTCCAACAGAAGATAAAAACTCTAAGAACTAGTAGTGTCCCCTCCAAGCATGGCCAAGACCATCACGCCACACCAACCCCAACATGGAAAGGAGAACAGCCTCTCCCCACATGGTGCCTGCTTGCTTTTTTATGCCATCCAACCCAAAAGCCCTGCCCCTCCATGGAATGGATTCCTTATGAAGTCCCCAGTCAAGTCCTGATAGAGATAGTATGTTTATTTTTTAAACAGGAATGAATTATTCAGCACTTCTAAATCCAGAACACATCAAATCTAAAACGACACACACTGTGCTTTTCCCCTCTCCCTGCATACACTTAGAAATATTCCGTAATTTCTTTAAAAGAATAAAATTATTGATTGTGGGTGAATTAGCAACTCAAGAAAGACCCAGATGCAACAGAAGGTGGAGGTGTTACTGGGCTGGAGTTCAGTGCGTGAGGAGGGGGAGTCTATGTGGAAGTGAGAGGATAGGCAGAAAGGAAGGGGTGAAGGGTTAGGGTGGGCTTGGGGAAGGGGAGGCATTTGTGCAATGTTGGACCTGAGTGGGGAGAACTGCCTGTCCACACCAGCCCCTGCCTCCAGCAAGCATCACAGGTATGGATTCTGCCAGCAGATGTGGCTGGGTGACAGCACCCGGAGACCCCTTGAGAACATTCTAGCTCTTGCGGGGTGAGTGGGTGGGCTCTGGTTTGTCAGCAATGTCACAGAATGCTGGCACTTATCCCTCAGGGGCCCTCAGCTCTTGGCTCCACTTCTCATGGCTGGTTCCTGTCAATGGGGGAGCAGACACCTCAGACCTAGCGCTTGTCCTGACATGTGTGCTTCCCTTGAGGAACCAGAACATTCCAAGTGCTTCGAACCTCACCAAATCTCTCCCATTCGGTCCCCACCCTTTCCAGCAGGACCCCCATGAAACCACATGAGGAGGGAAGAGCAAAACCAGAGTGGCCTCGACAACTCGACAGGGCTGCACCCCATCGGGGAAGTTAGCCCTCCACTCTGACCTGCCGGTCTGCAGACATTTGGAAGCCCCTGTCTGGGAAGGAAAAGGGGCTTGGGGTTGGGGGGTGAGAGTGTGTACGGCGGGACAGTGAAGGGTCCTCGTTCTCCTCAGGCGTTGGGCGACAGAAAGCTCCAAAACGTGGTGTGAGCTCCCAGAACTTGGAAGATTTCCCCTCCAGAGCATTGATTAGATGGAATGAAGAGGGGAATTTCAGGGGAAAGGCAGCGTATTATGAAGACGGGGGCCACTCCCAGGGGCTTGACCAAGGGCCAGGCTTTAAAGGGGCCCCTGGAAACAAGCGTGTGATTCCTGCATCCCCCAGCCCAGGAGCTGAAACGTCCCTGAGGCAGCAGGACGAAGTCCCACGAAAACAGAAATCTGTGAGAACGGGCAGAAAAGCGGAGTGGTGTCTTCTAACTGCCCCTCCGGGAGCCAGGCCTCAGGAAATAACCTGAAGTAAGGAAGAAATAGCTTTCTGCACAGAGGTGCTCATCACAGGATTTTTTATATTAGGGAACTATTGGAAATAACTTGAATGCCAATAATAAAGAAATCATGAAGTAAATTACGGCCCATCGTTCCAGGGCAAGCAGCGGCGATGAGGCACGGCGGTCATAAACTACGTGGGCATTTAGCAAAATACGCATCACGTGAGGCCAGGGAAAAGAATTTAAAACTGTGGCGACAATTATGACAATTATGAAATGACTGTACAGTGAAAAAATGTATGTGAGAGGGGAGGCTGAAAAGGGAGGTCACCGAAAGGTGAGCACATGGTTTGTGTTGGACTGGTGGGAGGGGGTGGTCTGGGGTGGGGGGGGCGGCAGTGGCTCCATTTTCCACTTCCTCTGTTCACCAATTTGCAGCACTGGACTGAAATTTCCTCTGTCATCTGGAACTACAAATGTGGGGAGCAGAGTCGCAGCACAAGCCCCAAGTTTTCTGAGGGTTCCAAAAAGAGCAAGTTCAGATAAAAGTGGCGAGGCTGGAGGCTGGGGGGGTGGGTGTTTGCAGGAGTGAGTGGGGGCTGCGGAGAAACAAGGCACAGCCTCCCAACAGCGGAGGCAGCTTCCTTCCTCCATCACTACCCGGAGGACGAGGCACGGGGCCCTGGAGGGGAGCCTCCAAGGATGGCCCACACCCAAGGGGAGCAGATGCCGAGATACACGTGTCTTTGTCACCAGAATGAAGGCCCAGGAGGACAGGGTTATTTCTGTGTGCTCACTGCTGCACTCCAAGCATGTGACACACACTAATCCCACGTTGGTAATTAATACCTGCTATTTAATACATAGGACATAGATTGATGGTTTGGAATATACTTGGATTCGAGGATATGTCCAGCACAGGCTGGCCCTTCCATACTATACACAGATTGAACGACAGGCCTGCATTCTGCTTTGAGCCAAGTCAAGAAGAGATCTGAATGCCATTTGATGGGGGAAACTGGTCTGGAAATAACTGGAAATAACCTGGAGTAACCCAGGTCAGGAAGGGGAGACTTTAGGTTTCCCTGGACCCCGATTTACCCAAGACCATGTATGCCCCCACCATTCCATCCCCAAGGCCACCCCAAACGGGCTTCACACATCAGGCCAGACTCTGCTTCTCTTCCTCCCACCCCCAAGATGATGTGTGCTCTTTCCAAGGTCCAGGGGCTGAAGAAGACCGTAATGAATGAGAAAGTATAATTTACTCAGGAACAATGCATTTCATGACTTCCCTGAGAAAGACCAAAAACATTCCTTAGGAATAGAGCATAGAGCCCAAAGACTTTGATTAAAATTGACAAGAATGAGTCCATTATACTTCTATTTTAAAGTGAGATGCCACTAATCCAGTTCGAAGCAAAGATGAGACATGATAAAAAAAATTCCACAAGTTATCTAGATTTAAGGCAAAATAAACTACAGTGGTCACCGTCGTGAAAACGCGGCTAGCTAACGGGATGTGACTTGAGGTGTTCGACCGATGTGATTTTTTTCATCATCAACCTCCGGTTGTCCCCCCTTCAAGTCAGCTTCTCCCACGGAACTCCATTTCACCAAGGTTGGTAGAATGTTTGCAAAGGAACAGATGTCAGAACATGGGGAGTGCCAGTAACGCTGATGGGAGCCAGTGATTTCTTCCCCGTCCAATGGCAAGAGGATGAAAAATAATCAGGACTGTATACAGTCATGCGAGCTTTACTGAAACAATTAATGGCTATAAAAAGTAAGAACATACAAAAGCTATCTGCACTCTTTTTCCCCCCCAAAACATCACTAAGGACAGCGCCTTCTTTCATTTGATTTCACTTTATTTTACTTTAATTTGGGAGAAATTTGACTACAAACTGAGAGGTCTTCATACTTTTCAACCCTCAAATAACCACACAAATACAGCTGACGATATTGATTAATGTTTATTAGCTCGTTCCAAATATACTTGCCTCTTAGTCAATTCTGCCATTTAATAATTTTGCTAAATCTCAAAAATGGAGATACAATCTTGCCTGTAAGAAGGCGGCCCTGCTAGTTATTTACAGATTGTAACATTTACATAAGAGTTTGGTTTAACAAGAGATATAAATATAGATAAAACCCTTAGGACTTCATTCTTTAAACTGCCCCTGTAAAAAATCTGCCCTGCAATTTGCAAACTGAATTTTGTGCAGACTATTCTTGGAAGCCTTTGTGAATTAGGGAGAACTAACTCAAAGCAAGGGCTGGCTAATCACAATTTTGCAAATTGTACGTAGCAATCATCCCCACATTGTGAAATTCAGATCTATAAAATGCTGATGTTTTAAAGTTGAAAAATAAATTAGCTCACTAGAACTATTTCGCAAAAAAAAAAAAAAAATCAGTCTGAGGCTTTACAACTAAATTATTTGTTTAAAAAAAATTAAAAGATAGTCACATTGGTAGCAAATAATAAATAAAGGCAGAATATCACGCCAATGTGTTCCTGCCACAGTCGTCCCTCCGAGGGAGAGGGCTCCCCGCCGGCGTCCCCGGCTTCAAGTCACCTCCTATAAATACTCACCTGCCTGCAACACGTAGATGCCCAAACTCCCCAGAATACACTGGTGGCCATGCGGGGACTTCTATTTTAAGCGCCTCCAGTGTTATCTGTCTACGATCTGGAAAACGCTCTCAGACAGGGAAGGGATCCGTCAACACAGTCTTTGATATGTCATCTCTCCGCTTGCTTAAAGCTGATTCACGTCTGTCCAGTCAAAGGAATTGGCAGTGAGCATCAGTTTATTTGTTAAAACCAATGCCATTTGGGTTACGAAAACTGTAATAATGCCGCATCCGAAGGAAAAGAGTTTGCTGCCTCGAATCCAGCGGGACTGATGGTGGAGTCACCCTGGGTGAAGAAAGCTGACCTCAAAAGGGGAGTCTGCTTGACCATGGAGGCCAGGTCACAGGGGACCAGGGCGGCGCCTTCATTCCCACGGAATGTTCTACAGATCGCCGGCCTGAGAGGTGAGCCGTGTCTGCATGCACGTGCATAGGTGTACACCCGCACGCACATGGGCCAACACACAGGTGTGCACATACACGCTCACATGCACACGTGCACACACGTGCACACACACACACACACACATACACACACAGTGTTCCTTCTGTGAGTCCCAGAGCCCCATGCCGCAGCCTACAAATGCTAAAAGAGGTGAACGCAAAGGCTCATCAGATCCTGTTTTCTCAAACCCCAAGACCTCTCCCCAGCCCTTGGCACTAGCAGAGTTTTGCGATAGTTTCGATTACTTGACATAAGCCCTCCGTTAAAAATACGCTAATTTCGTTGCAAAGACCTCTGCCTGCCCTTAGCCATGGTCTGCTCATTTCATTGGCTTTTCTTAGACCGGCGTCCGGTTTGCTCCGTTCCTGCCTTCTTACCGGACATTACATCAGTGAAATACGTGCAACCGAGGTCTGATTCGGATAACTTCAACCTTGTGAGCTCCTCCTGACTGGCCCCAGCCCAGCTCTGGGCACGCCGTCAGCACGCAGCTGACCCACACAGGCTGCTGGGATCGGCCTGTGAGGATCAGGAGGCCCCGGAGGATGCTGGCAAAGATGTTTTTGCTTTTCACTTAAAAAATGACCACAGCATCCTTGGAAAAAAGCAGGCCGGATGTGCCAACATGTGGCCATTCAGCTGCGTCTCACTGTGGAGATGGCGGGACACCAGCCCTACGCCATGGAGCTCGCTAGCTTACCTCAGGCATTCAGCTGCTGAGCCTACATCTCTGGCATTTTGTGTAACATTGCTTCCAGAAAGCAAATATTTATATTAGTAAATACCTTCAAGATACGATCTGCATTCAGTCTATAGGTAGCTGCTAGAAACAAGAAAATTGTTGCCTAAGTGGTGAAGAGAGAAAACAAGACGTTGTGGGCATCCAAGAAGAATTAAGGAAGTGCCTTAAAATGTTACCTTTCCGCTCTTAATTCTGATCGTCAACTCAGCACCCAGTTATAAGAGAAATCCTCCAAAGATCATGGTCAAAGGTCATGGAAACTCAGCCTACCCTCCCAGAAGAATGCCGGCCCCCCTTCTAGCGGACAAGATGCTCGAGCAGGTGCCCAGTTCCACCCAGCAGCACCTGAGAAGATTGTGTTCAAACACTCGTGCCCTAAGCCTCCCAGAGCATAGCCCCGGTGGGGATGAGGTGGGAGCCAGGGCCAGCTGTTCCCTGGGTCCTGGGACTGACGAGAAAGGTCACTTGCCATATGTCTGCTCTGACCCCAGAGATACCTGCAAGAGGTTCTCCTAACACCTGCGGGGTGGCTGGAGACCATGAGACTGGGGTCAGGTCCCAGCTGGGACAGGAGCTGGCGGACAAACCTCAGGTAAGAACCTAAGCCCCCATTCCTCAATTTCCTGGTAGGGAAAACCAGAATAATGATACCTGCCTTTTGAGATAAGAGGGAGCTGGGCTCCCAGAGAGAACCAGGATTTCTATGTTACAGTTGCCTTCACAATGGAGGGGCTGGGGTTATTTTTTTGTTGGGGGTGTTATTTTTAATAATAGTATTTTGATATATATTTTCAAAGTTAAGTTATTGAGCTACAGACTATCAGAGCTTCGCAAATCTTAAAGACAGTGGGGGCTAATCCTCACAATTGAGGGAGCAAAGTGAAGCCTTGCCTGGAACACCTGCTCCCAGCCCAGGCTTTGCCCCCAAACGCCAAATAATTAAGTCTTTATGCATGAGAACTAGGCTCCAGAAACTTCCCCTGTAACTTTCCAAACTACCTCAACACACATCAGGATGCTCCCACGACATGAGAAACATGGCTCTGCAACGTGATCGTAGCTCACTCTCTCATGCCCAGACTACTACACGATACCTGATTTCTGTGGCCCTGGTCTCCGTCACCCCTTCCCTTGGTCTAAAGCAGCTCCAGAAAACATTTAAAATATGTGCAACAAGGGGTTAATGTCCAGCATATGTAAAGAGCTCTCAAAAATCCATGACAAAAAAAAATAGAAAAATGAAAAAGAACTATTAACAAGCAATTTGTAGAAAACCCTGAAGTGGGCAATACACGTATGAGAAGATAGTTGCACTCCTAAGGAGGGAAATCCAATTCAAAAATACCAGTTTTTAGCCACCATATTGGTAATCACTTAAGGGAGCAATTATATGCAGTGTTGGTGAGGTTTTGGGAAATGAGTCTTATGCATACAATATCAGTAAACACATATATAATCAACATATACAGTACTATTTTGAAGGATTATTTGTTGATATCCATCTACAAATTTAAATACCCATATCTAGTGACCCAGAAATATGAGTTCTAGAAATCTGTCTCACAAAATACTTGAACTTGTCTACTGCAGCACTCTGAGTATAATGTAGACGGGAAAATGGAAACTGCCTTAACGTCCATCGACAGGTATATGGTTACACAATGTGGATACGCAGCATTATGGAGGATCATAGAGAAGAATTACGTGAGGGAACAAAAGAGACAGAAATAGAACAGAAAAGAGCCGTGGGAGGACTCGAAGAGCAGAAAGGCCCCTCTGAGAGATGCCAACGAACCTGAGGTTGCCAGGAAGGAGCGGGCAGGAGGGGTGGCAAGTGGATGGGACAATACACCCTCCATGGTGCCATGACCAGAGCTAGGCACACTGTGGGCCATCGGGAACCATCCGTCTGGACGAACACACAAGCAAATGGTCACACAAATGGTGAACACACCCAGCCAGCAGAGGAAGGAGCGAGAGCGAGTACAGTCAGGACACGCCAGGATGCCCATCTTGGCCCATCCTCTTTTCAGAATGAGCCAAACCCGTGCCAACCACCTAAGCCAGGCTTCACCCCATTTGCAGGCATGAGAGAACATGGGGTAGGAGGCCTCCTAGGCCTGCAACAGAACACTTTGCATGGGCTCTTTGCACGCCCAGTGAAAGCCACTTAGGTCAAAATGGAAGGGGGACCCCAATGACACGAACCCAACATCGAGCTCTGCCTCCCAGAGCTGCTGTGCAAAGCCCTGTGCTGATGGGCAGGCAGACAAGGTAGAAGGTAGCACAGGCTGTAGCCTCCTGAAAATGGGGCCCCTCGAGGTACAGGCTGTCTGGCAGGAGGCACCTGACCACACAGCTAAGGCTGACCCACAGTGGAACCACCTTATGGGCCTCAGAGCCCCTGGAACAGGGAGCCTGGTGAACACCCTGACCTATGCCAGTGGCCCCCATGCCACGCAGCCCACAGCCTGCACAGGCCTGCCTGAACTCTACCCGACAGGGAGCCCTCAGTGAGCTTTCAGCTCAGTCTGCTGCCTTCCAGCAGGGGCCTGGGGTCACCACCTCTTCACTCTAAAGTCTGTGCAGTGGAGGGCAAGACCCTTTGCCAACTTGCAGCCTGACAAGACAGTGTGGACCCCCAAGAGCAAAGGGAACATAGGGCCCCATATGAGGCAGTGTTCCCCATAGGAACACTTAGGGCCCCAGTGAGGCAGAGTCACCCCAAAATGACAGCATTTGAAACAAACAATTGGGGCTGACATTTCCAAAAAGAGTATCAAGGTCATCACCATGGCAACACCAGACCTCTGCGAACCTTCTCACACCTATGTTATGGCCTGGCACTGCTTCTTGTCCTGGCACTCTCAGCTGAGAACAAGGGAAAGGGTGTTCTCTTCTCAGGCCTCAGACTTCCAGTGCCTTTCTTTGGCCCCACAGAAGACCTTTCCGTTGGGAGACTCCATTTCACCTACAGGTTTTTCTTAAAGGGGGTTCACTTATACTGAGGCTGGTGAGAAACCTGGATCCAAGGCCAGCAGTCCCACCAACCCAAGGACTCTTGCAAAGTCATCTTTGGCCGAGGCCCCAGGAATGCTGGGATCTCCTGCCTGGGAGGGGAGGCCGTGAGGCCCTCACTCCTGTCACATCGGAAGACTTGGGGAGGCTGTGGCCTGTGTGTGAGAGTGAGGCGTTCTGGGGAGGGGAGCCTGGAGCTCCGGGGAGCCAAGTGTGTGGAGAGGGCAGGCCTCTCCCTGACTCTTGGAAACAGGGCTGTGTGCTGCCACGCTGGGGTTCCAGCCTGACTTGGCCGAAGGCAGAAACCAGCCAGAGGGACACCGGGAGGGAGGTCTGAACAGAGGCCAGTCCCCATACCGATTTCCCTGGGGGGAGGGGTCCCCCTTCCCCACTCAAAGTTATTTAGCAGCAGCAAGAGAATCGGGAGCTGGGGAGGAGGCCTTCTCCAGAGTACCAGAAGCACCTGGGTAGTAAACTACCTAGAAGCAGGCTGCCCTGTTACCTGGGCTAGCCTGACCTCCATTCAAGGTTCACACGGGTGCAAAGACTGTCTTGGCTCCAGGACAAGGTCCCCATGAGGCCCCCAGGGCTCCGTGCTGCTGTGGCCCTGTCCCCCTCCCTCAGCCACATCTGAGAACCACAGATGACTCTGCTAGGAGTCTTACTTCCTGCAGGCTCTGGAAAGCTTGGATCTTTCCCTTCCGTAAGGACGAGAAAGCTCTAGAAAGCATGGCTGTCATTATCCCTGGAAACTAGGGAAGGCCCGGCCCTGCCAAAAGGATCAAGGTATGGGGCTCTTGTCCCCATTTCATAAAGAAGGAAACTGAGTCCCTGCAAGGGAAGCTGACTTCCTGAGGTCACGGGGCATTGCTGGTCGATCCCAGGCTCCTGGCTCTCAGGCACATGCACACTTCTGCCCACTGGGCAGCTCACAGCCTGGTCCGCACACCGCACACAATCCCAGAGCTGTGTCCCACCACACACTCTGACCGGGAGCAGCCGGGGACGCTCCACAGGCCCCTGTGCAGGTGCTTAACACTGAGTACCATGCTCAGGTGAGAAGGGAGAATCATTCGAAGACAGACTTTTTTTTATACTTTGTTTATTATTATTATTATTATTATTATTATTATTATTATTATTTTAAACTGGCTTCATGCAAAAAAAGAAAAGTCATTCTTACAGAAACACCACAGGTCTAACTAGGAGAAAAAACAAAAAACAATGCCAAGAAGCCCTGGGAGCTTGTTCGTGTGGGGGCTTTGGATGCTGGAACTGGAGAGTACGGAAAGTACTCTGTGTGTTTGGAGCAGGGAGGGGAAGAGGCAAGGGGGCAGACGAGTCCCAGCCAGTGTCCACAGAGACAAGCTTTCTTTCTGGAAGGTGTGCGGCCCTTGCTCTCCCCTTCGACTCCGGTCTGCCCTGCTGGCACAGACCATCCTCCGGCAGTCAGGGTCACCCCCACTCCCAGGTCCCGGGAAGAGCCCACGGCCCCCCAGGCACCTCCCCCCTCTACCCACTCCCTGGCAAGCGCACTGAACTCAGGGGTTCAAAAACATGAATGAAGAGTGAGACGCGAGATTCACTTTTTAAAATGTTATTTTAATCATTACGTATTTACCTTCATGCATCTCAGGGGAAACACAGGTACTCCTCAAGCCTGTGGGCTCATGGACAGGGAAAGGACAGGGCTCCCTCACCTTGAAGAGAGAGAGAGGCTGAGCGATGTCCACATGCTTCGGGAAATACAGACGAGAAAGGGGTGGGTACGGCAAAAGCCAATCAGAAAAGGGAGTAAATGAAGTGAGGCCCGTCCACTGGGCAACCTGAGCGCCTGCAGAGCGGTGTGGACGCCCAGGAGCCGAGGAAAAACTGTCTTTGAAGAGACACGATGTTCTGGAGGAAAATATTCACGGTCATCCAGGGGAAATCAGAACCTCACCCAACTTTGCCCTGCTTGCGCTACAGTTTCGTGTTGTCTCTTATTTGAACTGCACACGGGGGCAGAGAATGGGAGCCCTCATCCTTCTGGGGTGTGGGGCCCCTCTGTCCAGTCCTTGGTATGAAGGGCGACTGTCTGCAGCTCTGGGACAGATGGACTCTGGGTCTCCCACCACCCCTGCGGGGGGCATCAGGACGAGGACACGGCTTCAGGAAACTCAGAAAGGCCCCTCGCCACGTGACACAGACTGTGACTAGTGGGGTGACCCTTCACGGACGGGGTCCCCGGGTCTGTCCCCTCCAGGCCCCACGAAGGGAGGGCCTCTCTCAGGCCTCTCTCGGGCCTCTCTCTGATCACCCAGTGAGGGCACTGAACGTCGGGCCTCGTTGGCCCATCTCTCCAAAAACCTGTGAGCGCGGAAGGCAATGTGGGGCCTTTGGGGGCCCCAGAACGCACGCATCAGATAATGAGGCCTGGGTTTTACCAAGTAGCCCTCTGCCACTGCCCATCATGATCTGAGCCTCCCTGTGGCCCATTATCTGAGTACTTGAACCCTGGATAACAATGAGTTCATAGAGAATGAAAGTGCTCGGCTTTAATTGTCTGTATTTAGTCACGCAAACAGAAGCAATGGTCTGAGAATGGCTAGTTAGCCGCTGACAGCCTCAGCTCCAGAGTTGGCTCCGAGGAGCGCTTACAAATTGTTTTGATGGAGACTCTACCGGAGCAGTAAATTTCCTCTTAAACCTGCTTGCCTGGAACAAGTTTCTCTCCTTGCTCCGACTTCTCTCTCCCTTCCGCGCACCACCCCCCACCGCCCCTTTCGCCTTAAATGAAATTCCTGCCGCTGCTAATATCCAACAAATAAACATCATTAAGAAATTGAAGGCACTGAAAGAATGTGTGGTTTATGTTAAATTTTCCCCTGTCAATCAATTCTGCATGTCTGCATGAGACCGATGATCGTATCATCACGTTAGTTTGCCTGACTTGTTCGGCACAAAGAAGGTGGGAACATTTTCTCAAGCAGGGATGTCAGCACTTGAAAAATCCATCACCATCTGTGCTCATTTTCTGAAAGGGAGAAAAACAACCCCTGTTTAAGAATACACCAGAACAAATAACTTGAATGTTTGAAAATAAACCACAGGGTCAAAGAAACTTCATAATGAAACGGGAAAGCCACGACATCGTTCTGTGTTTTTAGAACGCGGGTCTCGTGTACCTTCATCCCCCACATTCTCTGCTCTAAAAATAGATATTAATATTACCCACAGAGGGACCCACACCATGTGAAGTGCATACAAACACGTTATTTAAAAGCGCCAGGCCTTTTGGGGCCGAGGCCCTGGGAGAGGCCCGTGGGGACGGAGGGCCTTTCCGCTCCCCCATCTCCCAGGGTTCAATGGCGAGGCCTCTGCATTCAACACCATACGCCAGGCCCTCCCCACCCCTGACCTCCTCCCCTTCACTCCTCCAGCAGCCCCTTGCTCCCCCGCAGGATGATCACCCGATAAAAAGCCAAAGGAGGGGAAAAAACTTCGCATCACCAAACTTTCCAAGCAAAGCCTGTCGAAGCTGACCTACGACATGGAGGCTGACACGGGCAGACAGACGTGCCTGGAAACACCCTTAATAAACTTCTAAGCCCAAAGCCTCCTGATCTAATTTTTCTTGCTGTATCTCGCTATTGTACTTTGTCGTGAGGAGGTCTCCCATAAATAATGTAGTATTCTTATGAAAGTTTTTAAGGCACCGGAGTTGGACAGCCGCATTACAAATGATAGCCAACACAAAGAATATCAATTAATCAAATGGTAAAACACTACAAGAACTCACAATACACAAGTAGCAGAGGGAAAGATAAATTGATTTTTGCTGTAGCGCTGGGCCTTTTCAGCAGCACAACTGTGTGACAAATACCAGTTAAAAAGTGTGCTGAGGCAGCAGAACCATTTAATACCCCCACAAACAGTTATCTCAGGCAACGTCCAATAACCAGACAGTACAGTAGTGTGACCTACATACTAACAAAATCATTTTTAGACACGGAAGCGCCTCTGCACTTGTCCACTTGAATACCAGTTAGATAACCCGGATCTCTCGCAGCCTTGCCGGAAGTTTGGTTTTCCCCGCTTCTCACCCGTTTCTGCAGCTAAAATGTGCTCGTGGACACAACCCAGAAAGCAAGCGGGAGGTGAGCCAACAGGTCTCTCCTGAAGTTATTTCGTGATGTCAGCTACCTCCGGAGTCCACGCGTTTTCCTGGAGTTTTTGTGTGTGTTTTGACATCTTCCCATTTCTCCCTCTGAGTGCCAGTGGACGGTCTGTCTTATTCAAAAACTTTATTTCCCTAGGCCAGCGTGGTAAATTCTTTCACTTGTCTGAGGACTCTTGTCCACGCAAGTCTTGAACATCAGCGCTGTTGGGGGTGGGGGTCTGGCTTGGTGTGACAAGTCAGCCAGGGGGGATGTGGGACGGGGATAGCAGTGGACCAATGTGAGGTTGACGTGCCCTGTAAGGCCTTCTCAAGAGCTGCTCTCTGTAAGCGGGCCTCCCTCCACAAGGACCCAGGCGCAAGCCTCTCCTCAGGGAATCAGGGGGAAATGGCATGGGGCAAAGCCACACAAGGGACCAGCTGCCTAGAGTCAAGAGAGAAAGATCGGCCAGGTCTGAGCCCAGCTGTGATCACGCAGAGACTTCAAGAGACTTCCAGTTGCCCAGCTGTCTGGAGAAGAGAGACCCTAAGAATCCAGAAGTCTCTGAGAACGTTGAAGACTTTACCAGCAGGCCTCGATTCCCTCCAAAAGCTGACTACTGATGACCACAGCTACCGATTTTTAATTAACCCAATGAGGGCACTCAAGACCTAGAAAGTTCCAGCCTCCCCTCCCCCCCATACCACCACCACAACCACAGAGCCAGAAAACCAAGATGGCACCCAACCCAAGAATTCCTACCCAGCTGGAGTTGAGTACCAGCTTTGTAAGTCCTTTAAGAAAAAAAAAAAAAACTTCTCTTTGTAAACCTTTCTCCCAACCCTATTTCGGTCTTTGGAACTTATGACTGATAATCCTCTTTGTTTCAAGAAGGGCATGGTTCATATGAAAAAAAAAAAATATTCACAAGATTACATGGAGAGATCGCCAAGTCGCCCCAAAATAATGCCACAACGGTCAAGTTCATCTCAGTCCACGTTCTGAGTATTTTTAGGGTACTGTTACCCTTTATGCACCCAAGCTAACAGAGAAAAGCCGAACACCTCTCTCCCTGGAAGGCAGCAGGTGGAAATCCCAGATTCTGCTCCCGGTTCTAACACTAGCCTTCAAAGGTGAGAGAGGGCACCTCCCTCGAGACGTGTTTCGTAACTTCTCCGGACGCCGCCATCCATCAGCCAGGGCCCGTGTTAATACAGGCCTTCACATAATGAACGGTATACTTTGCAGATTTCTGTTTCCAGAAAAGAATGATTTAATATCATAAAATAAAGCTTCAGACCTCCATGCCAATTACTGTGTTTAAGTCATCGAAAGCCACCCAGGAAGGTTAGGGGAGCATGCCAGTGTTAAAGGAATGTGTAACCCATCTGCAAAAAGAGGCCAAGTTATGCTGCTTTCTGGGTAAGAAGAGCAACTCGCTAAAAGCTTCAACATAGTGAGAAGAAAATGTCAGACGCCACAAGCTCATTGCATTGGCAATAAACACGAGCCAATAACTAAATCATTGTCGCCGGTTCTACTTGTGGGTCAGGCTGAGAAATACTGAAACACATAATCAAGTTCTTACTGTATTTTAATAGAAAAACGAAAACCGGAGAGATCAGAGCCTACGCACCAGTCCTAAAAGTCAGAAAACGGAAGGAACGGGGAAGAAGAGGGGCTCCCAGGTGAGTGATTAAGGTCTCGGTGGAACGGGCACGGTGGGAACAGAAGGGATGAATGCTCACCGTCCTGACGAACCTCCTGTTAGTCCTCTCCTGGGGGTCTGCTCTCAGAGCCTCAGACAGAACTTTCCAATGAGGAAACAATTAAAATCTAAAACCCTGAAAAACATCCCTCCGATAAGACCAATGAACCTGAGGGAGCAGAGTGCTTGTAATTATTTATTTTTATTTTTTAATTTTTATTTTTTTGCAGGTCCTCTGGCTCTGGGAACAGTGCCTACCTAATCACAACAGCCCAACATGACAGCCACGCTCCACTCAGCAGTGGCTAGTTTGGGGGCTCAAAGGAAAAAAAAAAAAAAAAAGAATGGCAATACTTCACAGATCAATCAAAAAAAGAAAAGGTGGGGGGGTGGGAGGTTGGGGGCACCAGGTGGTGGGTATTGTAGAGGGCACGGATTGCATGGAGCACTGGGTGTGGTGCAAAAATAATGAATACTGTTATGCTGAAAAAATAAAAAATTAAAAAAAAAAAACAGAAAAAAAAGAAAAGAAAAGGTAAAGTATTTAAATTATTTTAACATCAAGTGTTTTTCAAAGCTATAAATATATGTGAGGGAACTAATTGTAAACTTCTCTCAGAAACCCAAATCCAAATTCATGTTGCCATGTGAATTCGATGATAATAAATTACATCCTTCCAAGTAAAGCATCCGCTGTAATAAAACACCCACCCCAGAGAACTCAGAAGTCCTGATCCCAGCTAAAAGGATTCATGCCTTTAGAATTCTGGGCATATATATTATTTTTCTGTCTGTTCTCTCAACTTCTCTCAATTACTGATGTTCTCTACGTAATGAATTTTCTGGGGGTTGATGTGTGATTATGGCTATATTTTTATCTATATGTTTTGTGGTTCTTGTACTTAAGCTCTTTGCTCACAAATCCTTTATTAAAAGTACTAAATTGTAAAAAGCACATTCATATTTCATTCAGTGTTCCGCACAGAAATGTGAGTTTTTGCAGCAAACACAGCTGCATAGAGAAAGTTACCATAAAATAGCACACCAGACTATAGATCTCTGCACTTTGAACATTTCAGCTCAGAAGTAACTTTACTGAAACTAGGCTTTTCAGAACACCTCCATCTTCTCCCTAACACAAACTCCTAACTACCTTCTCCATTTTACAGATCAAAATAACAGATTAAAAAGCCACTATGGGGGCGCCTCGGTGGCTCAGTGGGTTAAGCATCTACCTTCAGCTCAGGTCATGATCCCAGGGTCCTAGGATCGAGCCCCACATCGGGCTCTCTGCTCAGCAGGGAGTCTGTTTCTCCCTCTCCCTCTGCTGCTCCCCCATTTGTGCTCACACGCATGCTCTCTCTCTCTCTAACAAGTAAATAAGATCTTAAAAATATATATATATAAATAAAAATGCACTATGGATCTCGTGCACTTGTAGGCAAAAGCCAAAACCAAACCCAGAGATGTTTCAAGCTTGGGAGACCCTACTCTGAGATCCTGCATAGCTTCCATTTGTTCTATCAAATTATTACAGGTAAGTGCCCGACAAGCCCAAGACATGCATATCAATTTTTACACTCGTAGGTCTTTAGACCTTAACTTGAAGTGAGTAAGCAGAGGACGGTGCAGTAGGATGGCCCTGGTGTGAAGCCAGGACAGCAGAAAGACAAGAAAGGAGTCCCAGTCCGTCCCAAGAATTCCAAGATATTGATTCAAAACAAGAGAGGAGAGAAAGGCAAAGCTGAAATCTGACCAATGCAAATGAACATCTCTTCACAAAAATGTCTCTCCGGGGAACGCACACGCTGGCCTGGCCAGCTAGCAAGCCACTGACCTTTTGGGGGGGAAAAAAAAAAGGAATGTAGAATTAAAACTGCCAATAAGGCAAAACAATTACTCAACACAGAGATTTCATGAGCAAATGAATAAATGGGTGAATGATGTGAACACTTGTCAGTCGTAGTCAGCATTATAAATGAATCTGATATTAAGATTTGGAAGAGAAGAAGCCGACGTGACCCTCTGCCAAATCAAATCAACACGCACGTTAAGAGGACTGTTCTGTGTCCGGGCCGGGCTCCACACTGTGGTGGACAAAGCCAGGGGAGGGCACCCGAGGGCATCAACCTCTGCCCGCTCACACGGGGCGCTCAGGAGCAGCTCTCAGCACCCTGGCGGGTGCTGGGAAGAGCGGAGAGAACATCAGGGCAGCTGCTCTGCGATGGAGGGGTTGAGGCCCACGGGTTCCCTTAGGGGCTTGAGACCAAGGCCCCCCGGGCAGCCAGAGCTGGTGCCCCCGTATGAGGACCCACCTGCACTGATTCTCACTGTCAACGCACAGCTGCACTGGCCAAGCCCTTAATCAACCAACGACAGAGGACTCTCCACCCTCCCCATACAAATGGGGAGCCGAGGCGGCCCAGCCTGGGCCCTCTGGGGTACCAGCTCCCCTCCAGGCAGAGTCTCCACTCCTGGCATGTGTCACTCCCCACCCCTCGCCTGCTCTAGCTCCTTTCATGTCTCCTCCACCCCCCTGACAGGAGTGGGGAGCTCATTACCATCCACCCCATCTTGGGAAGCCAACACCCAGAAGGAAGGAAGTGCGGTCTCAGACCCTAGAACAGATGAGAAACTAGTTCCCGGCCGCCCGCCTCCGGGGCCTCCGGTCTCCCCACTCTTCTCTGGGTACTTTCTTGGCTCTTGTTCAAAATACTGCAGAGCTTCACATGAACAAGGGTGTCGGGGACAGAGATGTCTGTTTGCCTCCAGTAGCTGCCCAGCCCAGAGGTAAGGGACAGCCGGGAGCCCCCTGGAGGCCATGGAGCCCTCCTCTGACAGAGGCCGCTTTGCCAACAGGCAGGCAGATAGAAACCTGCCTTTGCTCCTACAAGTCCTCTCCAGCCCACCAGGAACACTCGGGCCAGTCTGTTGCCTGTCAGTCTCCTCACACCGGGGAGGAAGACCCCAGATGCAGGCAAATAGCCCACCGGGTCAGCTGCTCTATGGGAGCCTCTCTTCATGGCAACCGAGGCCCTCTCACCCACTGCTTTCACACCAGTCCGAGTGAAGCAAAGCTCTGCTCAGGGACCTCACCTGGTCACCTCACCTGTCAGCCCCAGCTGTCTCAAGGAACTCGCTCACCCCGCCCCTTGGCCGGGGACAGGCAGCGGAAGGCCCTGAGAGCCCACCAAGCCAGGATCCCCTGGGCCGAATCAGCAAAGTGAGGAGGGCAGGTTACACATCTGGTCCCAGCTCCGACAAATTCCCTAGGCTTTAGTTTTCCCATCTGGAGAATGGGTTCGTGACTTCCACTTCCTCCTTTCAGGGGCTTCTGGAAGGCTCAATGAAGAAAGCCTAAGTGACCCAGCTTTGAAAAGCATCTGTCAATTCTGCAGACCACCTCCAGGGTCTCAAGCTGTGTTTCCTAAGAAGAGGCCCTAAGATAAACCTGTAAGAACAGGGGTGTGTGTGGGAGGTGATCTTGGGTAGTGCTGGTCCTGGGCCAGTGGGGAAGTGGCAAAGGAAGGAAGCCAATACAAAGTAGGTAAGGAGGGCACTAGACAGACAGCACCTGAGCCCCATTCCCACTGAGCTGCTCCAAGACCCCGGGCAAGATCAGGTTGTCCCCACCAAGGCAGGGAGAGGCTGGGTGTCTCCCTGCCAGCTCCTAGCCCAGCACTGACAGAGGGCTGCCGCAGAGGCAGGAACTCGGTGCGCTTCTGACTGTCCACACTCGCGTGGTGAGAGGAGCCCCAGGCAGAGTCCAGATGCTTGCCTTTGGCAAAGGTGGTGGGGGACCATGTGGGCAGTGGGGCACACCGGTGTCAAAAACAACGGGAAATGCACTCTGTTTTCACAGATAACCCCTCGGTTGTCAGCCTTCCAGAGCAACTGTGAACCCAGCTGATCATAGAATTGGAGTGAGAAACACCTCTGGGGACTGTCATGGGGCACGCCTCCCTTCAGCCAGCCAGAGCCTCCCATCCGCAGCCCGGGACTCATCCTTCGTCACACAGGACCTGTTGGGACACAGATGCACTAGCCACTGAGCTCCCCAGTGGGGGACGAACGGCGTGACCAGGACCGGGTCCCACCCTCTAGGAGCTTGGGATCAGGTCTGGGAGATGAAACAGGCACGGTGACAGTGAGGACACCAGGGGCAGGCCCTTCCCCCATTCCAGGAGATGTGGGACACCTGTCAGGCTCCAGAAAACATTTCTCCACCTGGATCTCCTGGATGTTAAAAAAAAGTAAAAAATAAGTCACACATAACTAAAGCACCTGAAAACAAAATGCTTGCAGGCAAAAACCTCAAGTGTCCATATAATCCAATGAGTCAGAACCACTGATTCTTTGAGCATCCCTGTTCATGGAAGTTTTTCTACCTATTCCAGCTCCCAACGCCTGGAAAATTATGTAAAAATCTCAGGTAAAACAGAGAATATTTTATAGTCTAGTGGGAGAAAGGGCATAAACTTACAACAGCACCAAGAGTGAAGTCATAACCTGTCCTTCCTTTGCCAGATCTGGTGAGCTGTGTTTAGGGCATCTGGACATAGTGAGTGTCCCCTACGTGTAGTGGCGGAGGGGGCCGGGGCGGGCAAGACAGCGCAGGGCAGCTCAGCCCTGCCCTTGGGGTCCCAGAGTGGCAACGTAAAGAATAGCCTTGGGCATAGCAATCTCACAGGAGAGTGTGGGGACACGGAAGAGGGACACTCTCCAGCCTGAGCCACTGGGAGTTTTGTCTGGAGGATGGGGACAGGTTAACCTTCTGGACAGAGGGCACAGCAAAGGGATCCCTGCAGAAGGTGGAAATGCCTAGAGTATGAGAAGACCGGCTCCCAGGAGTCAGCAGCCTGTGGCTCTTGGGCTGCAGACTCATCCTTGGCTCTCTAGAGCTGAAGACTCCAAAAAAGAATAATTTCCCTCGAGATATCCCCCGGACTGAGTTCTAGAGCTGGGGTGTCCTCAGAGGCTGTGTGGACACAGACACCCCACTTCCCCCACCTGAGTCCCCACCTCTGCAGACCTCTGCAGTCCCCACCTCTGCAGACCTCCCACCTCTGCAATCCACCGGTAGAGGGGACTGAGCACCAGAGACAGAAACCCTGGGTCCACCCCCCAGGGCCCACCTGCTGCAGAGTTAGAACTGGAACCCCTCTGGTTCTAGCATTTCCCACGTGGGTGTGGGCCTAAGTCCTCCCGCCTGCAGGACACACAGAGCCTTTGACCTCCCAGAGACCTGCAGAACATGAGTGCAACCTGTCTGGAGACTTCTGAAGAAACCGGGCCCACCGCCTAACCCTGGTGACACACCCATCCTGTTTAAGAATGACCTGTTCCACCTCACCCCCCGACCTGCTTCAGAGTGGTGGAGAAAATACTCTGTGTCAACAGTTATCAGAAGAAATGATTTGTGTACTGTGCTCAAACATGCTCTACATCGTGACTGAGCCATCTCCATGGAAGAATCTCAGGTTCTGGTACCTCGACAGCCGCTCTGCGGAGCCCCTGCTCACCCCTCCCTCCGCAGCCGGCAGGGGTGGGGCTGGATGTGCCGAGCACAATAGCACCTGGCAGGGACCTGTCTGCACCCAGCCTGGTAATTCCCATATTCCCCCAGCGTTTTTTTCAGCATCATACATTATATTTAAGTCTCTCCAGCAATACAAATTTCAATTTGGCCAAGCTCTTTAATATTAATAGTTGTCAATCCAAATGCAGAGTGCATAATAAAAAATTTAATCGAAACGAATAGCTCACATATTTCTCTCCCTCCTAAATATAGTTACCAATTAGACAAAAGATTTGGTTATGTAACTTTGTAGAATTAAGGCCACCTAGTAAAGACCACCAGTTAGGGCAGAGAAAGCCAAAATGCCGGATTCTATCCTGTTAATTACTTTTAAAGATAAAACACATCCAAGTCCTCAGCTCCTTTATTCGTTGGGCACAAGCAGTGGCTATCGAATCCACCGGCATGCCATCCAGGGGTTTGCTTAGAGATAATTATGATCCGAAAGTTATCAACAATGATAAAACCATCATTTCTATAACACTTTACAACCGACCAGGCCCAACCAATGGACTTTCTCAGGTTGGGGGAAGGCGGTGTTAGCAGCACCACTGCCCCATTGCACAGAGGGGATAACTGAGGCTCAGAGTGGGTCAGAGAGCTCCAAGGAGCCACAGTCAGCGTGCTCCTGGAATCCTGTGCTCTGACCCCAGGCATGGTGCTCACTGCAGATCCTACCTCCTCGGACATGAAAGCAGCCACAGAGGTTAATCCCGTAGAGCGTGAGAACCAGGTGCTGCTGCCCACTTCCCTCTCTCTGCTGAGACCCTGCACATCGCCACTGGACCAGGGGAGCCCCGAGCCCCAAAGCCCATCAAAACATCACAGCCAGAATGCATCCTCAAGCAGGGCAGGGATGAAGGCAGACTTCAGCATGTGACCAACTGGGCCCCTGATGGGGGTAGTCCCAGTGCCAGGGTTCCACAGGTGGGGGGACCCCCCTGAGAGCCCCACATTTCAGAGAATCAATGAGCAGAAAGGGACCCTGCCTCTCCCATTAAATCCACCCCCCTGGTTTTGCAGTAGCAGAAACAGTCCTGGAGAGACTAAGAGATTTGAGCAAGGTCACAGAACCAGTTAGTGGCAGACCTGGGACCAGAACCTTACATGCATGCTCCCGCCTGTGCCCTGGAGCGTGGAGGAGCTCCAGAGCACTGGACACAGCCCCGGCCAGGCTCCCCGATTTCGGAGCCAGCCGCCAGGCACTCGGGGCAGTCTCTCAGTGCAGATGCCTCCAGGCCTCTTCCGTGAGCAGCTCTGAGCTCGGCCCTGAGCTCCATCAAGCAGGAAGTTTAAATGAAATGGCTCCCAAGTTCCTTAAATGGTTTAATAAAACATATACTGACTGCAATGTGCCGTTTATAGTGGGAAACTATTGCCCCTCAGTTGGGAAAAATGACCTCCAGTCGGTAATATTACTTTCAGCTTCATGATTCTGGTCCGCTGTTGGCTATTCCCTCAACCCGCCGGGCAATTCTTTTCCATAACAAGGCGGACTGCAGCCACCATGCGTCCCACTGCCGGAGGTGGTGGAGGTGGCGGGAGGGGCCTCCTCATTGCCCCTTCTGTGAGGGGACGAGACACACAGCAGGCCCATGACAGGGACACATCCAGAGGACAGGAACACAGCTTGGAGGGCAGAGATGCCAGAAAATAAGTGGAGAGCGTTCAAAGAGATTTGAGGAACCAGAAAGCAGCACGGCCCCCAAGCTCCCGCGTGCGCGCGTGTGCCTACTCAATGCCACTCAGATCCTACAGGGACAGGGGAAGGGTGGGGCGGTGCTGAACTCTGCACATGCGCAGCATAAGACTTGGAAAACGCAGGGGGCGGGGGCAGGGAAGGGGGCGGGGTGTAATGTGAATTTCTAAACCTCTACGACATTAATAACGCTTCTAATCACAAATGCCATTTCCGATATTTGGTGCTGAAAGGTTTTTTTGTCTCGTCTAAAAAAAGTACTGGAATTTGACTGCCAGAAACTGATGACCTTTTATCCTAAAATGTGCGTTGAGATGGCTTGTTGAGCTCATTAGTATTATATGGTGAATTAGATTAGACATTTTATGATTTTTCAAAAAAGGCTTTTTTGATATAAAAAAGCAGCAATTTCCTTTTTTGACATTTTTCATTTTTAAGGTAATAAAAATGGCACCTGTGTACCATGGCATAATGGATTAATTAAGGAATATTATGTTTATCCTAACTCTTAACCGACTTGTACATCTCCATAAGTCACTCATAAAAATTAATGCATTATCTTATACCATGGGATGATAGACCTATTTTTACCAAACCTGCTCAGAATACATTGTTCTAAATTGGATTATTCTGAGAAATTGTGAATACCATATTCTGGTACCATCAGTCCAAATTATATTGTTATTTTAAAATGTTTTATTGTTATATATAAAACCAAAACCTTCTTCCTACTGTGGCTTTGAATCGACAGGCTTTTCTGGCTCTTAGAAGATCAAGCTGCTCCCTCCACCCACACTCCCAGGCAGGCTATTCTATATCTTCTCTCATTCACAATGGATTTGTTGTTTAAAAAACACATGCGCTGCATCAAAGAATCACTGGACGATATTTTTTGGCTATTTCTTTGTGTCTTGGTGGTAGATGTGAATATAAAAGAATATTCATGCAAGATTCATAAAGGCCCCAGATTTCTAAATCAACAGATGAAAAATCCCTAAAAATAATAATGTCCAGATGTTGCTTATTTAAATGAGCTGTTGTCATTTAACGTTGCCAATCACAAAAGTGATAGAATTTGTGAGTTTCAAGGTATTCATAATTTACAGAGGATTATAATTTTTTGTCAAGGGAGCATCCAGGGCGATTAAAATCAGCAATTTCAATAAATACAAATGATTCTCTCACGGAGGCCACCTTCAAAACTTTGGCCTCACACCACAAAGCCCACAGTCTCTTTTCCAGGCCCCCTTCAGGGGAAACCGTAACTCGCCAGGCCGAAAATGCAGATTGTTTTTAATGTGCTAGAACTTCAGAATTGGAGGGACTCTGAGCAATCATACGGATCTCGTTTCTCTTTTTATTGGTGAGAAAATCAAGATCCAGGAGCTCAAAATGTTTGACCCAAAGTCCCTCAGCTAAGAAGGAAGAAAGATCTCCCAGCATCCAGTCATCCAAGATCCAGGCTGGGGCACTGCCCACCTGCTCAAAGTTGGGTTCAACAGCCTGTGATCCCAGGGCACTGCCTTGTCGAAGGCCTTGTGAGACACGGAGACCTTCAGGCCCCTTTCCAGACCAGCACACCTCCAGGTCTGGGCCTGGGAACCTTGCAGTTGAAGCAGGTCCTCCCAGTAATTCCTAAACCACCACCACAATATATTCCCTGGCCCCGTGCTTCCCAGATTTCCAAAAGAATGTCTCTCGAGGGGCGGCCTGGGTGGCTCAGTGGGGTTAAAGCCTCTGCTTTTGGCTCTGGTCGTGATCCCAGGGTCCTGGGATCGAGCCCCGCATCAGGCTCTCTGCTCAGCAGGGAGCCTGCTTCCCTTCCTTTCTCTCTGCCTGCCTCTCTGCCTACCTGTGATCTCTGTCTGTCAAATAAATTAATTAATTTTTAAAAAAAAAAAGGTGCCTTTGGAGTGAGACAGGATGACTCAAGGTCCCCACTCTAGAGCTACCAGCACCAGGAAACTCTCAACCAAAGGGTGGGCAGGAGAATCTGTGTCTGAGAGACCGAAGGGTGGGTGGTTGACAGAGCCTGGCTTGATACCAGTGAGACCTCCGTCATAGGCATGAAGCCCCCCACTCTATGTTCTGGGCCAGGCCCAGCCCTCGGCTCCACTGGTGCTTTGCCCTGTGTGACAGAGCAAAGGAAGAACACTGTCTTTCTGCAAGTGAGTGACAAGAGGGGGTGACCCCCAGGGGGACACCCTGGGCATGCCTCCTCTGATCCAGAGGTAAGCTAGGGGCTCGGCTTGACTCAGAGTATGTAGCGATGCCTCTTTGGTTCCTAATGGGTGTCCGCATTGTGGGAAGCATGGACATGGGGGAGGAGAAGCAGTGGGATGGCTGGTGAGCAGGACGTCGATGTGAAAAACTCAACTCAATTCCTAACGGGCATTTTCCTGAGGCCAGGAGGCTCCTGCATTCTAACCCCTGAGCTGCCTGGACAGTACGTCCATATTGTAACAAAGAACATACCAGACTGTTGGGGTAGCCTGAGAAAGGACCCCCTAGGGGAGTTTCACCCCACACAGGGCCACTCCTTCCCCTGAGCTGTCACCCACTCTGCAGGTCCCAAGATAATAGCCAAGTATTGTATCCCTCGGCTATGGCCCGGTGCTCCCCGGCAGAGACGGGAGTGGCGAGGGGTCCCCGTGTCCCCAGCGTCTCTGGCAGGGAAGGCTTCCTCTCCTCTCTCACAAGATGCAGCCCATCCCAGAACAGCTTGGCCATCTGACTGAACAACCTTTTGAAAGCTCAGTCATAAAACTGTCAAAGGTTCAAAAAGGAAGTGGCTTGGGGTCAAAAACGTTCTATTAAGAAAATGACTTCTGTAGAAATTCCACTGAGCGGGATGTAAACTTTCCCGTGCGTGCCTTTGCCCAGCATGCTAGCAGAGGAAATAATGGCCACCAGGAGACGTCAGTAAGCAGGTGCCCAGTCCCAGAAGAGTCTGCAAACCGGCCTTCCCTTGGAACCCCCCTGAACACGGGACGCCGACAAGGGAGGATGCTCGGGCTTGAGATTGTGCTGGGCTCCAGGGCGGCTTGGGACGGGCCGTGGGGAGGGTGTCGGTGTCTGAAGTGTGGAGGAGGCAGCGCAATTCTGGCCACTGGGGTGACTTCCCTGGCAGGAGGCCTCGCGGGGTCTCTCAAATGCCTCACCGGTCCCTGCCGCCAACTTCCAGCTCCAAAGCACGAGGTTCACACCCAGGGAACCCAGCACAGGTGCGCCAACAAGAGGAGGGCTAAAGGTCCCACAGGGTCCTGCAGGGTCACACAGGGCCTGGAGGCCATGGGGAAGACAGCGTACCTCCCTTCCCCCCAACTCTGCCCCGAGCACACGAGGTGAACAGGGAGCAGAACCAGCTCCAACGGGACGTCTGGCAAGCACCTGCTGTGTGGGTTGCCTCCCTGGCTCCGGGGGGTGTGGGGCAGACAGCACGTGGAGGGCCGGCCCACACAACACTCCACGGTGAGAAGCAGCAGCCGTGGCGGCTAGATCCGGACCCCGGAGACTTCCACCCACCAGCCCTTTTCCTGGCTGGCTCCCAGACTCTCCTCCCAGACACTTCTGCACAGTTCAGGGCTGAAGGAAGAGGGCCTCCCCCGAGAGGAAGCTCCCTGGCCATTGTCCCCAGGAGGACTGGGCCACTGGGACAGTGACCGAGAAGGACAGCCCTGGTGACTTCGGGGCTCTGAGCTCTGTCACCTGGCCCATCGGGGCAGCGAGCATTTAGACCTGCTCTGCTCTTTTCCCAAAACATCAATAGGCCCAAGTCTTGGCTGCCACACTCCGCTGGCCTTCCTGACGGCGATGCTTGTGTCCCTACACAGGCTTCGTCGACACTTGGGACACACAGCATGAGATAACGACAGTCCTTATTTCACGGGATCCTTTCAAGACTTAAATGAGATCATGCATCTACAAGGCGAACCGTGCCTGGCACTCAGGGAACAGTCAGTCAACAGGCAGGCCCAGCTGCCCACAGAGGACTTCACCCCACACTGAGGCCGAACCCCCCAGGCCTCCCCACAGGTATGAGTAGTTAGAGGCCAGAAGACATGCTGGAAAAACTGGCTGCAGGACAGTACAGGCTGAGGGCCAAAGAGGGCCACTCCTGGCAGCAAAGAGGACCACGGAACCTGCCCGGTTTTCCTCTCAGTTGCAGAAGCAATAGTCCCCATCCCATGATTACAAGTCTTGCCTTTACCTCGGAGATTTACAAACATGTTTCTTCTGCCCAGAAATATTGTGCAAGGGAAAGTTGGACAAGGAAGCTTTTTGAGTGGAGCAGATGGGCCTGGCCCCGGACGGAGCGGACGGTGGGTCCCCGAGCCCTCAACCCCACACCTTCACGGTCTGTGTACCCACTAGGGGCTGATTTGAGGACGTTACACTGGGGGTTTGCACAGTTCAGCCCCTGGAACAGCAGCAGTGACGTCGCCTTGAACTTGTTAGAAATTCATGTTCTCAGACCCCACCTCAGACCTTCCATCAGAAAGTGTGGATTTCTGTTTTCATAAGCCCTCCATGTGCCGGTGACGCCTGCCAGGTGAAGATCCCCTGGGATCCCCAAGGCGGCAGCTCACCCCGATTGTAGGGCTGATGGGATTGCTCCGGGGTGGGGTCCAGACTTGGATGGGTCGCCGACGCCCCCCAGGGGTTCCTGGCAGGCCACAGTGTCGCTTCGGGGGCAGCAGCGGCATGGCCTGGGACCCCGTCGGGTCTGTGGATCTCTGTCCCCCAGACCTAGAGTTGGAGCCCACACATTAACCACGATCCCAGCACTGTGTGTGTATTTCCGACACCTGGTCTATCTAGGTGGTTCTGCGTAAGACCTGGAAAGAACCACGGACACCATGTGGTCCAAACTCTTCACACTCACCCTGTCCCACCACCACCAGGTGGGAACCTGAGGCTTCACAGGGCACCCTCCCTACCGCAGCTGCTAGAGGATCTGAAAAGCCTCCTCGCACCCAGGCTGGCCCTCCTCGCCATGCCCGTACAACCCCCAGCCAAGAGTGCTTGCCTCCGCCTTCCCTTGGAACCTTCTCTCAGCCTTCAGTCTGAGGCCTCCAACGAGGTGAGGGTGTGCAGGGCAGGGATGGTGCCCCACAGAGGGCAGCAGTGGCTGAGTGCTGTCTGGGGTGTCAGCGGTTCCCCGGGGCCTTCTACAAACTCCCAGCATGCCTTCCAGGGAGCATGCCGCTCATGAAGACTTCCACCGCTCTCATTACGGGAGGCTGGATCGTATTGGGGATGTTACATGTCTAACAACTCACATCTGGGGGCCTAGCGAGGAGAAACAGAAACCTGGGGGTGATCTGAGCATGCACCAGACTTGGGTTTTTACTGTCAATATTCTCTTCAGCTATGTTTTGTTAAGGGACAGAAACTCAGCAGTTAAGCCCCGCTCAATGACAAGAGCGTCATTCTGTGTTATGAACTGCTTTTAGACATGAAACAATCCACACACATGAATATGAGGAAGACTGGAGAATCTTCTTGGAATATTCCATGAAGAAAATAAAAAATGTCTTTGGGGTAGGGAAAATTCACCACATCTACCTCTCTACCATTGGCTCCTGCAAACACACACACACACACACACACACACACACACACACACACACACACCACTCCACCTCTGCAATGTTCCCTTCCCTCTGGGCTGCATGTTCCTTAGTCCTGGGGTGGGGCCAACGCTCATATCTTACCCACCAGGGCTGAGCACGGGGACTCAGGTGCTGAGTCAAGGCTCAGCCGCTAGTCAAGAGAGTGACCAAGAGATCAGGTAAGTCAGAACCAGAAGAGGCAGGACACCTAAGGTCACATGTGTTTGTGGGCCATCCTACTGGGCTATGGGCAGCCAGACACCATGACCAGACCCAAACTTAATCTTTAAACAGGAAAAAAAAAAAAAAAATCATAGATATCGCCATTTCCAAAGCCCATTTTCATTCTACCCGCCCACTTACTCTCAGGCACAAAGCCATTTCTAGACCAATTCACTCCTTCGACGTTTCCTAAGCACCTAGTAGGTACAGGCCCTTTGCATCAGGCACCATGGCACATTTGTAACCACAAAACCCCAAATCCAAAGTCACTGCTATCCTTCTCACAGTATGCTAACATGCCGATCACATTATCATCCTACAACCCCGATTATCATACTTTCCTTTGTGCAAAATGAGTTGCGCCAGAAAGCTGTAAGGGTAGGAGCCCAGCTCTGCTGGGCTGAAGCCACAGCCAAGAGTTCGTGGAAAATGCTGCTGTGTTTCATACTGCAAAAGCACGAAGCCTACTGATGAAATACAGTAGTGACAGGGAGGAAATGTCATGCATTCCCAAACAGAGCAGGAGAACCACATCGCCGTGCTGGGGACAGACCCAAGGCCAACCATTCCCTAGAGCCCTCCAACATCCCCAAAGCTTGGATTGAGAGATTATTTCCTTAATGCACACAAATATGTAAGATCAACGGAGACTTTCCTCTCCAATGGAGAAAGAACAGATCACTGTTCATGCTTGGTCCTCTGCATTAAAAAAGGCCAGAAGGTTCCGGGTACCAAGTGCACCCATCCTGGGGGACAGAGAAGGATGCAAGGAGGGGAGGAGGCAGGGAGCGACAACTGCATGATCCCTCAGTAGCAACAGCTGACCATCCGAGCCCGAGACGTAAAGGGGATGCTAAGACAGTCCGTGGAAAATGGGACAGCAGATCCCTCCACGTCTGGAGGAAAAGATTTGGGGCTGGCCCAAGATCTCTATGCTAGGATTCATGCCACAGAGCATGTGATCTCAACAGTGAAAGGGAAAGAATCAATCAACACGTTCTCCTGTATACCCTGGCTTTCTTTCCTCTGGGTTGGGAAAATAATTCACTTTTTTAATGCAAGAAGAAGTTATCAATTTCTTTCTAATCCCGAGGAAATGCTGCATGTATAGACATGCAGGCATCCCAGAGCCATGTCCTGCTTCAGCAAGGTTGAAAGCCTATCCTGCCAGGGGGCAAGGGCACACGTCTTTGCATTCAAATATAAGAAACCAAGGAAAGCCCATCTCCCTCGCACCACCTCGTGTCCTCGTTTCCTCCCTAAATTTGCCACTTCTCCCAATGACAACACCACATTTTAATATAATTTTTTTTTCAACCAGGACCTGACCTCGGACTTGCAAAAACTCTAGCAAGTGATCCCCAAACAGAGGATGTTCCCAATGATCACATTTACGGCGATGGTGACAAGTGTGAGACATAGGGGTCACGGGGACAAGCACGTGCCTCTTGGTTTGGCCGTGTTCGGCTGTGGCACTGGGGCAAGTTAGCTACGTTTGGTGAACCTCAGTTTCTTGGTCTGCAGAGTAGGCTGCTCGGGGGATTAAGCCAGATGAGGGCTCGAAAGGTCTTAGCCCAGTGCAGGGCTGGCCAACGTGTTCCATAAAGGGCCAGGTGAGAAATATTGTAGGCTTGGCAAGTCACACAGTCTGTCAGTCCGGCAAGGAAGCAGCCACAGGTGATCCATAAATGAATGGGGGGGGGGGGCCTGGCTCCATAGAAAATCTTCTGCATGAACACTGAAGTTTGAATTTCATCTACCTTTCACGTGTCATGGGACATTGTTTCTCTTTCAATTTTTTTTTTCAATCAACTTAGAAATGTAGAAGCCATTCTTAACTCAGATGCTTACAAAAACAGGCAGAACCACAAGAACCTACCAGCTCACACCCAGCAGGAGGGCGGCCCTCAACAATTCAGAAAATAAGCATTGGGAAGGATGTGGAGACACTGAAATCCTTGTGACCTGGGAAGGTAAAATGGTACAGCAGCTACGGAGATGCTTTAAAAAAAAACTACAGATAAAACTACCATATGATTTGGCAATCCCACTTTTGGGTATGTAGCCCCCAAAATTGAAAGCAGGGTCTTGAAGAAATATTTGTATGCCCACGTTTATAGCAGCATTACCCACAATAGCCAAGACAAGGAAACAACCCTAGTGTCCACTGATGGATGGGTAAACAATATGTGGTATGTACACACACACCACACACACACGCGCGCGCACGCACACACACACATACAAAGAGAGATGCACACATACATGCAGAAACACTTGCATACACATAGACACACACACATGCACACACACAGTGCAATATTATTCAGCCTTAAAAAGAAAAGAAATCCTGGGGTGTTGGAGTGGCTCAGTCAGTCAAGCATCTGTTTTTAGCTCAGGTCATGATCTCAGGGTCCTGGGATCAAGCCCCACATCAGGTTCCTTGTAGGGAGTAGTAGTAGAAGTAGTAGAAGTAGGGAGCCTGCTTCTCCCTGTGCCTCTGTCTGCTGCTCTGCCTACTTGTGCCCTCTCTTTGTATCAAATAAATAAATAAGAGCTTAAAAAATTATTGAAAAAAAAAAAAAGGAAATCCTGTCACTTGCCACATTGTGGATGAACCTTGAGGACATTATACTAAGCAAAGTAAGTCGGTCACAAGAGAACAAGTACCCTATGATTCTACCTCTGTGAGATACCTAGAATAGTCAAGTTTACAGAGACAGAAAGTAGAACGGTAGTTTCCAAGGGCTGGAGGGAGAGTTACAGGGACTTATTGTTGGGTGGGTACATAGTCTGCTTGGGACAACGAGAAAGCTCTGAGGATGGACGGTGGGGAGGTTTGCACAACAGTGTGAGTGAACTTAATGCCACAGATCTGGACACTTGAAAAATGTTAAATGTTTAATAGAAAGAGATAGTAAGTGTTACGTATATTTCATTACAATTCGTAGAAGTTTTCTTACGTGTTAAAAAATAGGCAGCAAAAAAAAACGGGCCATAGTTCACCAACCCCTGGCCTAGGGCATAAAAGTAATGCAGTAAGCATCACCCCAAAAAAGAAAATGAGGGGAAGGATCCCAAGGTTGTATGTGAAAAGAGGACTCAGAGGCAAGTGAAGGACTTTCTAAGAATATTCATTCAAGTCTACCAAGCACCCGCTCCGGCCCTGTCATCACCTGGGCATAGACAACAAAAACAGAGGCATCCCCAGGCTCTACAGCCCCACCCTTCCATCCGGCACCGGCACCGACTGCCTAAGGGAAGCGCACATGTGCATACGTGCGAGCACGCCCTAAGATGCACCGGGGACCCCGCGTGGGCCGGGATGAGGAGGCGAGGCCACACGGGGCCCCGCAGGGCTCACACAAGGAGACACACCCTCCCTGGCGTGGTCAGTGATCTTGTCAGGGACGGAAAAGTTCAATGACTACAAGGGTGAGTTTAATTATATGTTGTCGCTGACGAGCAGTGGTTCCAACGGTACAATTACACATGTATTTATCAGCAAGATCCTTGCATACATAATGGACCGAAAGCAAAATGTTAAATTTCAGTGGTCGACGAAAATATAAAACGGGGCCATGATGCGAAGCGGTCGGCTCACAAGGGGTGGGAGAGGAAAGCCACAGTGCTCCCCTGCCTTTCAGGAGCCAGCGGTTCCCACCCACCACGACCACGTGGCAGCCATCCCAGGAATGCGCTCCCCGAACACCAAGTAAATCCCAAAGCCCAGTGGTGTGTCAACATTGCTCCCTGACAAAGGGGAAGCTAACTCTGGAAACTCACCACCTTTCAGAAGCTCTGTGAACTGGCTAACCACCGCGGGCCCCAGGGGTACCGGCGAGACTGCACGCCGGGCAGCGCCGGGGAGGGGGTTCCTCGCTCTGGTATGAGTCTGAGGGGAAAAGGCTCATTATCTGAAAATGGCCTATACTTTCCTTAAGCTGGAATAAATAGAGAGAGGGGGGGAAAGTTGACTAAGCAGAGAAAATGTGAGTGAACAGAACCAACACGTGTATAACAAACACTTACTTGGAGCCAGACGTCGTTTTAAGCACATTTCTTTGATTAGTTGTGTAATCTGCTATGTTGTCCTGATTGTCATTCCCAGTTTACAGATGACAAAACTGAGGCACAAGACGAAGTCCCTTAACACACGGGGGAGCCAGGGTTCAAGCCAGGAGACCTGAGGTTCCAGAGTCCATAACTTTGCTATAGGTTGCCGGGTCTAGGGGTCATTTGTCTCTCTTCCTGTTGTATGGCTTTTACACGAGGGAGGCCATGATGTTTGTTGTACAGTAAGTTACAAGTCAAGCAGGTGGTGACTTTTACCCTCATCACTGGGAATACATTTCCAGCAGATAATGTCTGCTGTGCCAGGCCTTGGGAGCCCCACCACCGGGAGCCTCAGCCTGTCTCCTCGGGATGGCTGACCCCACATGGCCAGGTACTGCCCAGTCCCACAGAGATCAGGCATGGAGAATCTGCAGAGGACGCATGAGAGCGTCTAGAAGAACAGGAAATATAATATAAATTAGAGTCTTGTCCAGGACACAGACAACTAGTCATCTGGACAGAAAGTCTTCTGAGCCTCATAAACTCCTTGTTGATGTACCACATTGAAAGGGGTCATCTTCTCCTGCTCTGCCTCCAGGTGTTCAGTCTCAGTCTTCTGTGTATGTGCCCTTGTGGATGTCTAAAGATGTTTATACAACAAGGCACCCATGTGGTTTCAGCTTACAGAGATTGCCCGGCACAGTCCTAAACATATTTTTCTATTTTAAAAACTGGATTAAAAGCAGAATAAGAATGTCTTTGTACAACTGACCATTTAGATGTAAAAAAAAAAATTGTTTAAGAGGGCAAGGGGTGATGAGATGGTAAAAAGTGGGATTTCATTTGGACTGCTAGGCTTACTATTCTAAGATCTGATTCAGGTTTGAGATAGAACTCTATCCATTTCCCCATCCACTCACCCAGCAATCCATGCATCCATCCATCCATCCATCCATCCCTCAAACCATCTATCCACCCATCCATCCATCCATCCCTCCATTCATCTATCAATCCACCCATCCATCCACCCATCAATCCATCCTGCCAGTCATCAGTATTACTGAGAACCTACTATGTACCAGAGACCATTTCAGGAACACGGAAAGCCACACAAGGCCCCATTCTTACCAGGTTTATGCTGCACTGAGAGAGACAAACCAGAAACGAGTAAAGTAGGGGTGGGTCACCAAAATGCTTCCTACACCAAACATCACAATGTATTTAAAATCCTCCTAAAACAAAGGTAAATCAGAGCCATTTCCTCATTTGTTGTTATCATCAAGAATCTGTTGCAAACAAGAGTGTCTTCTATGGAAATGCTAACCGTACAAAAATGTATTCCAATGTGGCAGAAATCATTTGAGGGCAAATACTACAAGCAATATTTTTATGACAAAAGCTTTATTTTTCGCCTTCTCTTCCTTGATTTAAATATATACATGTATGTGGGTGCACACGTATCAAGATTCAAGTATTTCAATATAAATTTTGTATTCAAAATACTTTTCCTGATTTCAGTTGATTGCATATTTCGAGCCAATATTGCAGCAGTAATTTTTGTTCTGAGTCAAAAGCAAGGATCTCTCTCTCTCTCTCTCTCTCTCTCTCTCCTGTGCTCAACAACCTCTCCTTCCCCCCCCCACCCTCTAGTTCTAAGAAGCCCAAATATTCAAAATCTTTCAGAGCTGAGTGGTATCAAGGGCAAAACCTGTTCCTCCCCATGCATTTTCCTGCTGAAGCTTTTGGGGGCTGCGGGGCCAAGGTGCTGGTGAAAGCTACGTCACAAAGGCATCAGAATAGAAGGACAAACCTTCCCATTTCGATTTGAGTGTGTAATTGTTTGAATACATCTCGCCTGCGCTCCAATAATGTCATCCTTGGTTGACACAGATTTTAAAGCCCTTTGAAAAGGTGGAATGTTATCAATCACGGTCGTGATTATAATGGGATTTAAGTGGAAGAAGCTAAGATTCAGACCCTTGCTGGGGCCAGGCTCTGGGACAGAGGAGGGAGGAGAAAGAAGGAAGAAGCCTGGGTTTCCACCAGGAAAAGGATGCAGTGTGTAACCCTCATCCCCACATCTTCCCTGCCAAAACCAAAGACGTCCCAAAGAAGGACCCCAAAGCTCTATGGGAGCTCCAGCTGGAGCGAGATCCCCTCCCACCCAAAACCCATCTTCTTGTGTTCCTACCACATCAGACCGATGGATGGTTGTGGCCCCCAGGGGACGGCTGGTAATTTCAGGAGATATTTTGGTTGTCACAGCTTCAGGGAGCTGGGTATACAATTGGCATCTGAGTGGAAGAAGGCCAGGGACGCTGCTGAACATCTGACCGTGCACAGGAGGGCCCCTGTAGCGAAGAGTTACCCAGCGCAATGTCAGTGCCAAGGCCAAACAACCCGGCCTCAGATCCAGAGAGGCTGAGCTGGAAATGGAGGCTGGAGGCAAACCCCAGGAAAAAAAACAGCTTGAAGCTGCTTCCACGGGCTCTGTTACCCTCTTATTCACCAGCAGACCAAGGCAGGTGACAGGAGAGAAGAGAAAACAGGAGAGGAAGAAAGGACTCTTCGAGTCAAATTACTTTTTTGCCTTTTGATCTAAAACACACCTTCCTTATTACGTGTCAGAAGAGACTGGAAACCCAGCAATTTCTTTCCTTCGAGGCAAAACAACCCAGGATCGGCCGGTGGCGGGTCTTTGAGACTGTCCCACCTCTCCCTGACAAATCACAACACTACTTACAGATGTCACATTCACCCACCGAACCCAATCACATGCCCGGATTACTAAGGCAGAGAATTGTGAATTTCATTAAATATGTTAAAGGGGAAAAAATCAGCTTTGAAAAATAGTAATCCTGTCTTTCAACAAAAATATTATAGGAAGCTATGAATTTGGTAGATCCGAATAGGATGTTGGTACATGTTTTACTAAGGTAATATAATGGCACGCTATTATTAGATCACATTAATCATTACTGTGCCAACGGCGCTGACAGCCCCACTGAAAAGGATTGAAAGGCCTGGTAATGGATATAAATTACCCATTGTGTGATAAAAGGATTTTTACTAAGAAGGTAAGAATAAAACAGCAAATTTCTAATATAACTGTTGTGTAAAAACCAAAATAAAAGTAATCCATGGTCAGTAATATCCACAAAATCAGAAGTAAGCACTTTCTCAACAAGATAAAGTCACAATAAAAAAAAAGATATATTCAGTACAACATAAAATTAATTTCTGAGTGCATAATTCCGCTATCAATTTCCATGGTTGTGTAGTGACCTCTGAGGCCCATGGTCAGGGGGAGGTGGGCTTGGCTAATGAGATCCAAGGCTGAGTTTACAGAGATATATCTCGGGGAGCTCTGATGAGGAGGCTGCGGGCATCAGATACAGGCACCTGCCCCTTCGTTTGTGCTGTAAGTTTTTAGCAGCTTTGAGGCCAGGAAAACCCTCCATCACTAAGTCTGTGATCTTGAGTCTGAGATGACAAACATGAAGCTGCTCTGGGACAAGTTTCCTCCGAGACGGGGCCAGGCCACGGAGCCGCCCCGTGGGTGATGAGGCAATTGGCCACAGGTGGTGCCTCAGCCTCACCAGCTCCTGGTTCCATCTGCCAGCTGGTGGACAGCGACTCTTAGGGATGTCACACAGAGAGAAAGAAGTCGCCCTTAGGGGGCTTTGCCCCTTCTGGGATCCCGTGCTGAGACTTCCGGAACATGTCTTGACACCATACATTCATCCCACCTAGAAGCCCCGGGAGCCACACTCCAACCCAGGGACCCTTGAATCCAGAAGCTTCTCCACGACCCACCTCAGTCCAGGCTGGGGGGAGAAGGGAGCATCTGGGAGAACTCTCACCCAGCGCAGGGGGCTCCAGCCCAGCGAGGGCAGCCTGGACAGCCCACACACTCACAGACAGACACCACTTCAACGAACTACAGAACGATGTTCCTTACCAGGCAAGTCTTAAAGCAACGGAGCTCCCTCCTGGCTGAAGGGTATTCTTAAAGCCGTGGTGGGTCGGAACTGCAAAAATAGGACGTGTTAGCAAGTCTCCGTGTCGGACATATCGACGTCAACAAGACAGGTAAACAGCATTCGTCCAAGGTAACCATTTGCCGGGCTAGTTGAGAGTCTAACAATATTTAATAGCCCCACTGCCCCAATTCATTGAGCAATTTAAAAATGGGAACTATGTGACCCTTGCCGCAATAAACCCAATTTGCTCAGCTCCTTTTAATGGGAAATTGCCACCTGCAAAGAGAGAAGGGGGCAGGGCATCTAACCATTTCTTGTCCAGATGGGACAGAAGAAGCAAGCAAATAAGCAAATAAAGGCTGGCTCGCTCTCTCCTCTCTCTCTCTCTCTCTCTCCCCTTTAAATTCTAAAGGTTAGGGATTAAGAGGTTCTTTTTCTCTCTGATTTAAGGAGCTCCCTTCAGGAGACCACAATTCCACGCAAATTTCAATGGACCACAGGTGATCCTGTGTTCCGAACAGGCGAACAGTTCCAAGGCGGCATTCAGTGCATCCGAACCAGAACCAGACACTGACCCAGGCTCTGGGGCGTCGTGTGGCATCTGTCCCCACTCCCGTACCAAGATCCAGAAAAGGACCAGTTAGGCGTTCGACTTTCTCCTGTCTCATTACTGAAGAAAGCCTTGCAAGAGGAGCTCCTCCACTATGACACACTCGGACAGGATGGGGAGCCTGAGGGGGACGCCAAGATGCCTGCCCACAGGGGTCAAGCCAAGCCTCAGCCTGCGATCTCTAGTCCGCTCCCTGGGTCCAGCCTCTCCCAGTCCAGTGCAATTCGGAATCCAATCATAGAAGGATTTTACAGGACGAGCAAAATTTCCCTCTTGAGAAGTTACATTTGGCTGATGCCGAAGTTGTACATTCGGGCATCACAGAAGCGGAATTCCAGTAGGGACTCAGGGGCGTGTCTATGAATGGGAAACCAGAAGACACACTCGGGGAACCCGTGGTAGCAGCCCCAGCCCACAATGATGAAATCTGCACATGAAGCCACGGGCATCCCACAGTCCGTCCAACTCCAACACGGATTTCTGGCAACCAAAAAAGTTGGCTGACTGAGTGCGGAAAGCCTTTCCTCAAAGTGTCACAGGGACACTGCTGTTTGTAAACTAATTCCTACCTGCCTACCTCGAGACACAAAGCAGAAGTTGACACCTCAACCATCTGCAACAAGGTAAGAAATCACAAGTCTCTCTCGCCCCCTCCTTGCCTCTCCTCAGACAGATTAGCTTCTGCAATTTGTTTTTTTTTCTGTATCATTCAAAGTTAAAATCGAGAGAGAGAGAGAAAGAGAGAGAGAGAAACAAATGCTTGACGCTGTGCTTTCTCTGGTCTGTCCCAGGGATAGGCACAGCGGGTCCCGGCACCCCAATGGCTCTGTGAAGACTTACTTGCTTTGCTCACAAGACCGCTTTTAGGGAGGGGATTGTGAGAGGCCAGGGGAGAGACTCAGCCTTATGGTTTGCAAAATTCTAGGACCATTCTCCAGGGGCTGTTCACATAAGAAGTTTTCTGGATGCCAGTGATGGGAAGAACACGGGAGACTTCACCTGGGGTGTCCCACATCCACATGACCCCTGGCTTCCCACCATGGATCACATGCCGGCCATCTGCCTTTGGGGCCGTGATGGGAGCTCCTACGCCCTGAAACAGTCGTGGCCCCAGCGCAAGCTCTGCGGCTGCATAGGGAGCTGTGCCCTTGGGAGGGCTCTCCCGAATGATGGGCGGGGGGGGGGGAGGGGCGGCGCGGTATCCAAAGGTGGCTGGCCCGCCTCGGCCAGGCCAGGTGAGCCCCACAAGCTTCCTGCTGAGATAGCGGCAGAGCCCGTGCTCAGAGGCCATACTGGAATCTCAGGAAAGAAAACTGACTTAGTGCCACTGGGACCTTTCTGAACCATCTAGAGGTGACTCCCACTGTCCCATGTCATTATGGCCACCGCAGGTGGGCAAAGGGGAGCACACCAGACCACTGATGCTCTCGATGTGGAGTGGGGAGGAAGGAAAACCCCAGCCCAGTAAGTCTGTCTCACTCAGTGAAAGAAAGAGCGGTCTTGGTGCACGTAGGAACTTGCATTTAGAGAAAACGCGGTGACATAACCAGAAACAGGTCCCTGACGGGAGGCCTCCCCTCGCCCCTGCCTCCCACATGAACCCCCGCTGAGGGGATGGTGGAGAGGGCCACCCAGGAGACAGTGCCCACAAGCCCAGTGGGGTGTAGCTACCACCAGATCCGAGGGAAGGCGGGAAGGGGCAGATCACAAAGGCAGCAAAAAGCACGGCACGAGCCAAGGCCAAGGTGGGGAGCAGCCATCTCACAAAAAGAATCACCTCCACGGACAGGTTTTGGGGCCTGAAATCCCCCCTGCTGTAAATGGATAACCCCTGACTGTCCTGTCAAACACGTGGGGCCACCCTCAGCCGGCGGCACCCGAAAGGGAGCTCACGCCTGCTCATTCAGTGAGCAGGGCCGTGGTGGGCACAGAGGTGGAGGCGGGAGTGGGTAAAGGTTCAGAGACCCTGACATGCGAGGGGTGCGGGTTCTAGGAAAAATGCAGGGGCGGGGGTGGCAGCAACTTTGTAAAGGGGGAGGGAGGACAGGGTGTTGGGGGGGCTGGGTCTGTTAGAACCTGGGGCACTTCCAAGGCCCCTTTGAGCAGCCCAAGGGAAGGGAGGGGGTGGGAAGCTCTGATAGAAAGACTTTAAAGAGAAGTGGGGAGGACAGGAAGACAGGGGGGCACAGACAACAGAAGAAAGTGGGAGGCGGCAGGCAGCTCTGGCCCGGCCCGCAGTGCACTGGCACTGCGGCCCCATCCCTACGAGTTCTACAGGCCAAGCAGTCCCCACTCAAGGGCCCAGCCTGTTCGCTGAGCCAAGGCTAGAAGGAGAAAGCTGCATGGACCCCTCACCAAGGGATGGGGGCCCTCTCTTCCTTCCCAAGTCCTCCCAGGGGAGACGCAGAAGCTCTGATAACCTTCACTGGGTAGAAGCCCAGTCTCCCAGACTTGGGCCCATGGGTGCTGAAAGGGAGGGTGCCTGGCGAGTCAAGACAGGAGCAGAGACGAAGCAACCCTGCCACGGCCGGGGCCCTTGGGAATAAGCCCCAAGTTTGATGCAAAGACCCTTCCTCTAGGCCAACATGTTGCCTTCCCATGGTCATCACACACCTGTCTCTCACTCAACACCATGGCGGCTGGAAGGCCATCCTAGCAACAGGTTACCATTTACCGATGTCCTGCCAAGCACCAGATGCCCTGCGGAGGGTGGTCCCTGTGTCTCTTGCCAGCTCACAGGGGAAAGGCTGTGTCCCATTCACCTCCTAGTCCCTCATCTCTGGCAGAGGGCTGGAGCTCAGTATCTGTGGCGTGGGTGGAGGGAGGGAGAGAGAGAAGGAGAAAAGGAAGCAGAGATGGAAGGATGGAGACAGAAGGAGGGAAGGCAGGTGAAGGTGGGAAGGACAGAAGGAAGGAAGGAAGGAAAGAAGGAAGGAGGGAGAGAGGACAACAGGGCAGAGGGAGGGATGGAAATTGATGGAAGAAAGGAAAGGAATGAAGAAGGGAGGGAAGCGAAGCTGGGAAGGAGGGAGGGAAGAGAGAAGCGAAGGTTCTGGCTCCTATGGAACGAAGGGCCAGCAAGGGAGGATGGAAGAAAAAAGGGAAAGCTGGTTCAATTTCCCTCTCCAGGTGGGTGCTCTGTTACAGTGTGGCCCCTGGCGCACAGCGCCTTCCGGGACAGACCGAGGACCGGCCCTCCCAGGGCTCACTCGGAGGCCCTGTGGCAGGAGTCCTGCAGTCCTCTGAGGGCTCTGGGCAGTCTGGGGCAGATGGGAGCCAGATAAACTGCTTTCCTTCCAGGAAAGCATCAGGAAAGGATTCTGCAGCGGCGAGAAAGCCAGCTGGACTCCCTCAGCGCTCTGTGGGAGAAGGATGTGGCCAGCGGGACACGTAAGTGGAGCTCTCTGGAGATAACACCTCAGCCCTTCCAGGATAGTGACTCACAGTCCTGCTGTCCTGGAGGGAAGCCCAGAAGAGGGGCTCCAGCCTGTTCCCCAGCCTGCACTACCGTGGGGACACAACTTCCCTGCCCGGTTCCAGTGCCTCTCCTAGCCCCATGCTCAACACCCTCCAGGCCCACTAGGGGACAGGGACCCTGCCACCAGCCAAAATTGACTTGCACGTTCCATTCCCGAGCACTGAGTGATTCTCACTCTCCTCCTCTCAGAACTCTAAGGGATGACATTGGCCCCAAGTAACAGAGCTGTTGTTCCCAACAGGAAAGGAGTCCAGGTGAGAAGTGCTCCCTGGGGAAGAGGCTCAGGGACTTGGTCTCATTTAGCCGTCACCTGCCAAGTGCCTCATGGGTGCCAGACTCCTGTCTGAGGGGAACTTCTATTTTAGTGAGCAGCTTCCAATGAAACATGAATAAAAACAAAATATAAGGTTAGTGAATAATATGCTTGAAGAAGAAAATAAAGCCAGGGAAAATGACGGACGTGGACAGAGATGGTTTGTGATAAGGTGACCAGAGAGAGACCACTCTCACCAGTGACAACCAACAAAAAACAAACAAATAAGCAAAACATCCTGGATAAATTGAGAGAATGAGCACAGTGAAAATCTGAGGAAGAACTCTATAAGCAAAACAAACAGTTGGTGCAAAGGCCCTGGGGTTGGAAGGAGATAGTGCATTCCAGGAGCAGCAAGATGTTCCATGCGCCCAGGACAACATGGATAGTAGGCAGGGAAATGGGAGAGGACTGGCATTTCTTCTCAGACATGGTACGAATTTTGGGTTTTATTCTGAGCCATTGACAGGTTTTGAGCAAGGGAATAACATGATGTGATTTACATTATAATAAGGACCATGCTGACTGCCCTGGGGAAACAGACCAGAAGGGCTGGCAGTGGAGCTCCCTATGAGACCAGTGAGGAGGCTGCCACGGTTGTCCAGGTGAGAGACGGTGCTGGCTTGAGGTGGGGTGGGAGCCACGATGATGGCGGGAAGCAAGTAGATTCAGGATGCATTTCATAGAGAGCCAAAGAGACTTGCTGAGTAGACACGGGGAAGAAGAGGGACCTGGCATCATCCTATGCTCATCAAGGCCAGGGACTCTGATGACACAGGGCACCCACTCCCAAACCAGCCCTCGCCAAGGGCTCCTGTGCAGTAAGCATGTGTTTCTGATGCTTTGATATCTGGGACCTTACTGGCTCTGCAGGAACTGCCCCTCCCAGGACTAGCCAATCCCTAAAGGGAGCAAATGACCCTTCTGGGAGCACATCTCTCACAGGCAAAACCCCCGACCACAGCCCACGCCCCCTCCTTTACCAGGCTCTCCCACACTGGGGGACTATCCCCTGCCCTAATCACCCCGGGGTCAGATATCAGACAACCAGAGAGAGCCTACTGAAATGATCCAAACTAGCCAGTCCCACCTCTGGCCACCCTCCCTGCCAAGCCCTTCCTTCAGCACCATAAGGGTTCATGTTCACATTTTCCCCTGGCTCCCTGTCTCCAGACCGTTCCTGCTGCTTCCCTGAGCAGTCCCTCATGGCCTGGGGCACCCCCTCCTCTTAGGAACTGTGAGTAACAAACAAGTCTTCCCAAAGGCATGCGTCTCCTGATCCCTTGGCCTCACCAAACTCTCAGGGTCACCTTGCTTGTCTGCCTGCTAAGGAAGGGTCTCCCCTTCTAACATCTGCCAGAAGAGGGGCTTGAGGGGCTGTGACTCATCAGCCACAAAGTGTCTCGAAGCAGAGAAGGAGCACTCGGGATTCCGCAAGTTCTCTCCTCCATCCCCATCAGCACCCCCCCACCCGGCTCCCAGCACTGACCCACTACAGCCAGTCCTGCAGACACAGGGCTAGCCCTGGGGTGGGCGTGTGTGGCACACACATATCGGGGGGTGACAGCTGTCACCCCATCGCAGAGCCCTGCGTCATAGGATGCAGGCTATCTGTCACATGGGATGCTACAAATATTCTAACACAGAGTGCGTTGGGCTACCCAGACATGCATCCAAGAGAAGCCTCTTCTTTCATTTTAAAACAAAGGTAACTTTGATGCAGGAGCTATCTGATACCTGTTCGATCTAAACGCTTTCAGGATTCACAGATATCAGATGCTCACAGGAACCTGAGACTCCGCGGTATCAGCCCAGGCACTGGGATGATGAAAGTGGAGCGGGGAGGCTTCTTCCCATCAGCCTGTGCCCCGGTGCATGTATTTTTACATGCTTTAGCATGAAAAAAAGCCAAGATGCTCAGAGCCAATCAAATTACTTCCCTGTCTCTTTAATAAACAAATCCATGTGCACATTAACAGTGTTGAAAATTCAATTTAAACTCTTTGTCTGTTGCTGCTTACTCTAAAGATGGTCTTTCTTAAACAACAGAACACCAAGGAGTCGTTAGTGCTCTCTCTTCATTACTTCAAAAAACCAATCATTAGACACCAGAGTATATACGTAATTAGAAAATCACTTCCTTTGCAATCCAAGCTAAGTAGTTTACATACTGTAATTACAGGGACAAAATCAATTTTTAATCATTTCCCTGATTGGGCTCATCAGCTCTGTGGGAACATTGTAACCTGCTTGTTGTGCAAAAGCAACATCTGGGCTAAAACAATTACCCTTTGTTTGCTACAATATTCCTTAAATCTTTTTGCTTGCATAAAAAAAAAATGAAAACACGAAGACACGATATCTGGATGTCTTTTTGTCCTTGATCAACATATATCCGAAAGTTCTTCTTGTGACGTGAGTTTAATGTTGCCCGGAATTTACGGTTTAACAGTACACATCCAAGGAATGTATTTTTTCAGTGAGATAAAAGTATCTGATTGTTTTAAAGATCCATTCAGCTGCCTAATTGTTCCATAGCTAACACATGGTATTCAAACAACCCACACATTACAAAAGCTCATCTGGGTAATCATGGGTAACTATTATTGCGATGGTTTACACTTTTCTAATACAAATGAATGGATTTTATCAAAATTAAAAAAAAACTAAAAAGCTGAGTATGTGTGAAAAATAGTTGGTATGAATTGGCAAGGCGAGGCTAAGCATTTTGTTCTCTTAATAGGAAATGACCTCATTTACACTGGAGTAATAATTAGTACTGCTTCACTGACAGTTAAGAAAAAAAACTTTCCCAGTATAATAAGGCAGCATCTCCTTTGTTAGGAGATCTACATTGATTATTAACCCTTGCCAAGAAATTCCAAGTTTAACTCTACGTTCCACTGGGCTCACGCTTGCTGGCCAAAGAGAGAAATAGTTGTTTTGGAACCCGTTGCCTCTCACCCTGATTTCCCAAGTTTTGCATCGGAGCTTTTCAGTGACAATCTGAAACACTTGGTGTCCCCTTTGAAGACACATGGAAAGCACCCCCCACCCTCCCCCAAAGCCACAAGAGCCCCCCCCCCACAGTGGGCCCTGGCACTCCCCCGGTGGCCCTGGTCCCCCCTGTCCTTTTGAAGTTTATTGGCTTTGATTTTTGCTTGCAAGTCCCCCAACCTACAATTAATTCATAGTCAAAACAGCCCTGAGAAGGAGAAAAGAAGAGAGGGAAAGTGAAGGCGGAGGGAAATGATTCCTGCCGGTCTCTCAGGCCGAGCGGAGGGTGCAGGATAGAGACAGGAAGACACGAGCCACTAAAGACATGGAGTTCAAGAAACCGCTGGAGTTTATGCACACACACACACACACACACACACACCACTTCTGAAGGGATCCGTTTGCCGACCTAACCGTTCCTGAACTCAGGAAGAGCGTCGGCTCCCATCTACGGAGCCCTCACTGCGTGCCGACCAGAGCCCTACATCCTGACCCACATTGCTCCAACCCAGGGAGGACACTGCTGCCAGCGCGGTCAATCATGGATGGGAAACTGAGGCACCCGCTATGCAGGAAGTGGCCCAAGGTAAAGAGCAGGTAAGTGGGGGAGCCAGGGTCTGAATCCCTGATTCGGTGACACATGCAGCGTTTCCCAGCACCAGCAACACCTCCCGCCACACAGCCTCGCAGAGCCTGGTCTCTGGGGCAGCCCGGCTTGCCCAGGGCCACTGATCAGAGACATCCAACAGCCCTCCTGTCTGTGTCCTCAGGAGCACGACTCTGCACATGGGGTCCCACAGCTCATCCCAGATGGGGAATTCTGACCCACCCTGTAGGCCAGTGTTTTTGGGTAAGAAACACAGACCAGATGCACATGTCTCCTACAAGGCTCAAAACCTGTGTCACTGGGCACAGGTCCGGAAGGGGTACCCCCGCCCTGCCCAGAGGCTGTTTTCTCTGAGAGTCAAGGCCTGGAAGCCTCTCCCGATGTCTTTACCCAACCTGGCCCTGTCCCACCCCGTCCAGGGCAATGCAGGTCCCATATCAGCCCAAGACTCCATGGGCTGGCACATCTGAGACCACGTTGGTCCCCAGAGAGGCAATAATGCAAAGAAGAAAAAAAGAAAAAAATTCCCAAACTGCAAATGCTTTAGGCTATACTGTATCCATGCACGTATTAAAAATATTTATCCCCCTACAGAAAAGACTTCCTAGCATCATCAAATCATATGGTGTCTACGAAGTAGCTTATCTTGTAGAGGAAATGGAAAATAATTGGAGAGCACAAAGTGCCTGTTTTCTTTTTAAACTGTACTCACTGCAGGTACTGTTGCCATTCGGGTACCCTGTTTGGCAAACACTGCTGGATTATCCAGCCACCACACAAAGTTGCCCCATCCAATCTGATAGGCACCGACCGAATGTGTTTACTGAGCACTTGCAAAGTGCCAGTGCAGACTGGGATGATCTGCAGGCTTAAAACACACATCATATCTGGAAGAGTGTAAAATGTTTCATTTATAGTTTTGATACTTTTTAACCTGTTGACATGATAATATTCTGGATATACTAAAAATAGAGTCTTAGAATCAATTTTACCTATTCCCTTTTAACCCTTTTTAATGTGGCTACTAGAAATTTAAAACTGTATGCGTGGTTTGCATTAGTGGCTTCCACTGTGTTTATCTCGTATAGCACCCAATGAGGGCTCAGCAAAACAGTGGGCCATTTTGACAGCCAAATGTAGCCATAAGAAAGTCACTTGAGCCTGGGTGGCTCAGTAGGTTAAGCCTTTGCCTTTGGCTCAGGTCATGAATTCAGGGTCCTGGGATTGAGCCCCACATCGAGCTCTCTGCTCAGCAGGGAGCCTGCTTCCTCCACTCTCTCTGCTTGCCCCTCTGCCTGCTTGTGATTTCTGTCTGTCAAATAAATAAATAAACTTAAAAAAAAAAAAAAGAAAGTCACTTGTTTTCTGAAGCAGGTTGTTAGAGAAACTGTATTCTCGTCAATATTGTGACATATGGGTTCTGGAGATCATCTCTGAAGTCAAAGGGGAAGTTGTCCAAGTTTCAACTGAACCACTATGGGATCTCCTCCACAGGATTTTATTTATTTATTTGACAGATAGAGATCACAAGTAGGCAGAGAGGCAGGCAGAGAAAGAGAAGGAAGCAGGCTCTGTGCTGAGCAGAGAGCCTGATGCGGGGCTTGATCCCAGCACCCTGGGATCAGGACCTGAGCTGAAGGCAGAGGCTTTAACCCACTGAGCCACCCAGGCACCCCCAGGTGGTGCTTTTTTTCAATTCATTTACTTTTACCTGTACACAACTGATTATTCAAGTAATAATATGCTCCCTTCTAGAAAATCCAGAACATACGAGATATTACAAAGAAAATAACAACAATCCATAGTTCTAATCAGCTGGTGTGAATGCATTGATATTTTGGCACATTTCTTCTATTCTTCTGTGTGTGCACGTGTGTGTGCTTGCATATATATGTGAGTTTTATAAACACAGCTGAGAATGCATTGCATGTGCATCTCTGATTTCGCATGTCCTAAAACCTCAAATCTGAAACATAAGTAAGTGCCACTGGGCCATATGAGAACAGAGGCCACTGGCCGAGGTGGCTGAGAGTTCCACACATATTACAAAGAGAGAGCATTAAGAGAAGGAAAGGATAAGGCACATGGTGGGAGGAAATCTTAGCTAACAACATATCTGATGAAGAACCGGTGTCCAAAATATAGAAAGAACTCTTAAAACTCAACAATAAGAAACAAACAGCCCCATTAAAAAGGGCCAAAAGTCTAGATGCCTCATCAAGGGAGATCTACAGATGGCAAGTAAGCACGTGAGAAGCTCACGCTCGACATCGTGCGGCTTTAAGGGGAGGCAAATGCAAGCAATAATGAGACACCACGACACACCTATTAAAATGACTGAAATCCCAAACACAGACCCCAAATGCTGGCAAAGACACGGAACAACAGGAACTCTCGTTCGTGGCTGGTGGGAATACAAAATGGCACAGCCACCTCGGAAGACAGTTTGGCAGTTCCTTACAAAACTAAACACACTCTTCCCATCAACCCAGCAATCGTGCTCTTTGGTATTTACCCAGAAGAGGCGAAAACTTACATCCACACAAAAACCTGCACACAGATGTTTATAGCAGCTTTATTCACGATTGCCAAAACATGGAAGCAACCAAGACTTCTCTCCGTAGCAGAATGGATAAACTGCGGTACCCCCAGACAATAAAATAGTGCCCAACAATAGAAAGAAATGAGCCATCGAGCCATGAAACGACATGACAGAACCATAAATACATATTACGAAGTGAAAGAAGCCAATCTTAAAAGACTACATCCTGTGCGATTCCAACTCTGTGACATTCTAGAAGAGGCAAAACAAAGGAGACAGTTAAAAAAAAAATCTGTGATTGCCAAGAGGCAAGGGGGAGGGAGGGATGAATAGGGGGGTACTGGGGATTTTTAGGACAGGGAAACTATTTGGTACAAAACGAGAGCAGTGGGTACATGTCATTGTACGTTTGCCCAGACCCATAGGACGTACAACACCAAAAGTGATCTTTCAATGTAAACAGTGGACTTTAGTTAATAATAATGTAGGAATGCAGGCCTATCAATTAGAACTAAGGTACTGCGCTAACATAAACGTTAATAACAGGGGAAATGTAGGTGGGGAGATACACTCAATTTTTCTACATATCTAAAACTACTCAAAAAAAAAAATCCTATTGCTTTAAAAAAGAACACAGGTAACAGGGAAGGAGCAGCTTGGAAGCCTAGTGAGCCTCTCTCCCTGAGACAGAGTATTTCCACTCGGGCAGATCAGGAAATCTCTCTAGTGTTTAGAGAAGAGGATTCCTGCGGAAGCCCTCTGGCCTCTCTTTCTCCAACGACTCGATGTCTAAACCCCTCTCAGGGAGTTTACACGGGCTGTTCTTCAAAAAGCGCGCTTGGACTCAGTAGAGATCCCGATGGCTGGGGACCCCACTCAGCCCCTTCCTTCCCTCTGTGCACGTGTTCTTTGTTGTTCTTATCGATTCATCTCACAAAGTGACCTACCACGGGACTCCAGAGCACAGTCCAGGTCGGCAGGCCCGCACCTGCTTCTCAGGGCACAGCACCTCCATGGCAGGGGAAAGGACCTCCCCAAACTATCTCCACTCCTCCAGCTGGATATTCCCGCAAAGCCCCATCCTTGGTTCTCCCGACTCCAACAGAGAAACCCCAATGCCTCAGAGAGTACTGGGACATGGGTGCGAAGTGGACATGAGCCTCGTCCCCAGCAGGAATGTGGGGGCTGGGAATGTTCCGGGCATCGTGGTGGTGTCTTCATTTTTCTCTCTGGGAATACGGTGCCATCAAAATGCTGCTGTCCCCCTGAACGGTCACCTCTAAACCCATATGAAGTTTGGCTCTCCAGGTCTTCTGGAGAAGGCCAGGAAGAGTCAAGGGTGGACTGATCTAGAGGTCAAGTAAAAATATTTCACACTGTCTTCCTGCGATTCTTAACAAGAAGCAACAGTAACTGGCGAACCATGACTCCCTCAAGCATCCCCTACTCTACAACAAGGAAGGAAAGAAGTAATGAAGGAAGGAAGGAAAGAAGGAAAAGAAAGAAAGAAAAGCAAAGATGACAAATGAAATATAATAGGGAAAATCTTCAGGAAAATGCATTCTGAGGGCAGAACCCAATGGAGAGCATACAAACAGAGGCCCCCAGAAAGTCTGGTCTGTTCAGCAGCCAAATGCAGGTTCCCCCGTTTGGTCAAGTTCCTACTCCAGAAAATTCAAACATAACAACTGACAGAAAAGGAAAAAAAAAAAAAAAGTCCTTTCCCTCTCATCTTCCAAGATTTTCCATTTTGGTAAAGATCTTATAAACATTCTTAGAAAGAGTATATTCTCCCTCCTCTGCCCACAGGTAACAAGGGATGGCAGATGTTTCAGAAACAGCACATTATAAAAAAAAAAAATCCAATGTCACTAAAACCAGGATGGAAAATGTTTTATACATTAACAAACATTGTAATGAATTTGCACAACCCTAACCGACTGTATACCCAGCATAATGAAACGGTCTCCATCCTTTCAAATGAAAAATTACGTATGCTAGCGCATTGCTTTAGAAAAGCATTGTTCTTAAAAAAAAAAAAAAAAAAACCTGCATTTTTCCCAGCTACCATGTAATTTGTGAGATGCATTTTTAAATGTTCTGCTGCAACAGCAGCGGCTGCATCAGTCAGATGATACCGAGAGATAATTCACCAAACCGTCACATGATCTTCCATCACTCCAAAAGACGCGAATATATTGCCACAAGCTTTGGGAATAATGGGTGCACCTGTTTACGGTGTCACCTCTGTTTGCTAATTGTCTCCTTGAGCTACATTTTACTTCTAATGCATTTATTTTTGACAGGCAGTGTCTATTTAGAAATCACATTACTTCAAGTGCAATTGTTCTTTTGTCTATCAAGTAAATGAAGTGTTGTTATACAGATTTCAGGTTCTGATTAGTAAAGTATCAGAGCCCCAAAAAGGTCAATCAGTTATTTACCTGAGGTAATAGAAGGATGACAGACATCTTGAATATTCTCCAGCTCATGCTATAGGCAATTTTGTTATAATTACTCAACTCAGGGTAACTTAAATATATATTTCTGGGGTTGGGAGGCTTACAAGGCACTCTCAGAGCCCCCATCGAGAGACCCGCGTCCATGCAGAGCAGTAAAACAGTTGGGTCTTGTGCTTACACGCCTGGTTGTCCCCAGATCAAATAGGCAGTCCCTGGAAATGCCAACAAGTGTGGCCAAAGGAGCATGCGCGTTGGGTGTGCGAACCTATCTATTAGCATCGATGAATTCTTCCATTAAAATAGATATCTTCAAATCATTTGACTCTTCAGGTCTGATGTGATTAGTTCGCTCAGATCAATACAAAAGTAATTACAAATGGAAACCAAAAAACCTGGTAACAACTGTGGAAAAAGAAACAGAACAGTCTGTGAACTAGCCAGAACTGACTAGAACCAGGATCTCCTTGGACATCCCCTCCAGAGCCACACGGAGCCAGCTGCCTCCACGACGGCCACGTGAAGGCCACGCCACCGGATATGGGCCAGTGGCGCCTTTGTCTGCCCGAGGAGAGGCGGGCCACCAACTTCCCATGAGCACAACTGAGAAACATCAACGTGCACAGGTTCAAGAACCAGAAGACATTCCTGCCTGAAGGAAGAATGTTACCCAAGTGCCGACTTGTTTCCTGGTGCTCAGCTCCAAAAGTCCACACCCCAAGGACCCTCGAATTATTCCTATAGGGTCATCCCCACCTGACTTCCCGCCTCAACAGCAGCCCCCACCATGCATCACAGAGACAGTTCTATCTTTAGGAGTCAACTCGTCTCTTACATGATCGTCTACAATTTATTTTTTATTCCTCCTGATCTCTCCGACCATGAATCGTAGGTTTCCCTCTGCCTCCCTGCCTGTGCTTACCCTCCTCCTTGTCTGACCCCATTAAATTATCCCCAGTGTGGCCTCTAGCCGAGCACCCCGCCAGTGGCCACTGTCCCCACCAGGCCCTGCACATGCGGAGCCTCTCACTGAGTCACGAGGCTCGATGTGCCCCTGTTCCCGGCACCCCGCCTCGTAGAGGGCTGTGCAAGGTGGCCACCCTGGGCAGGGCGGACCGGCTTCGGGAGAATTCCAGAGACCGCCGCCACTCGATACACTTGCCAAAAGAGAGAGACACGAAAAGCCACGCTCGCCTTAAGTCACAGTCTAAATTGGCTCCCTGGGGCATTCCCTACCTTGTTCACTAAAGACTGTGTGTGTTTCCTCAGTGTTTAGCATATGCTACGTAACCTGAGCAAGACTTGCATTGTTTCACTAGTTGTTTTTCCAAAGTGTTTTCCCATCAGGAACATAATTATATGCAAACTACTCAGAACCATCCGCAAACATGTTTTAAATGTTCGCTAGGATTTTTCTGCCACCTAAACCCAGGAAAAAGGGGAAGTCACAGGAATGCTTTCTTGGGGCCCCCGTCCGGGGCCAGGGAGATGGGGGTGTCCTAATGCACCGAACCACAGACTATCCTCAGGAAGCAAAACCTCCGCGACATTTTCTCCTGGAGCGACGAGGAATGTCCTCTTCATTCGGCAATTTATTTCAACTCTAAGTACTCTAATCATGGCAAGTACTTTTTGCTTTTTAAACAGCCTGCTTGTTTTCACAGGTCAAGAGCATAAATAAAACAGTCAAGTTGGAAACTTGGAAAGCTCGTTTGCAGGAGAAGGAAGTCGTTATAGACCGTCCATTTGCTCAGACACCAGGCAGCTCTCAGGAGGCAGCTTAGCCGCGTGTGAAAGCCAGACCCCTCTGCGGCCAGAACCTCCTGGGAGGGTCAGCGAGCACCCTGTCCTCTCGTCTCGGGAATTCCTCTTGCGGGAAGACCGAGAAATTGCCAGAACGGTGCGGGGTCTATACTGTAAGGGTCTAACACAAATTAACCTCCAAGCCAAGGATTGGATCACGGCAGGCTGAGCGGTGGACTGGTACAAGGGTCTGCAGATGCGTAGCCAAGCTGTGCCTGGGTCCCCTGAAGTGGGAGGGATCCTGAAACGCTAGCCATGAAATTTAATCGTGTCACCACTAAAGGGGCTCCTGATGAACGAAGTTAAGAGACTACCAATTGCAATACAAGATCCAAACCCTAGTAGATCATTTCTCAATTGCAGGGAATCTCAGGAAAATGAGATACCTTGAAGCCAACATATCTGGGATGGTTAATATCTACACACAGGGAAGAAGGAAGGAAGGAAGAAGGAAGGAAGGAAAGAAGAAAGGGAGGGGGGAGGGGGAAGGAAGGAAGAAAAAAAAGGAGGGAAAGGAAAAATCACCATCCATTTTTCCAGATAAGACATGACATAAGTGTGCCTACTACGAAGAATGGAGATTGTAACCAAATAAACTGTATTCAGTTGTAGATCTCTCTCACACACACACACACACACACACACACACACACACACACACACACAGGATTACTGATGAGGCTGATGAAGAAAACAAGACTCACACATGAAGCCCCATTAAAAACTCGCTGTCAGTACCAGGGCCACTGGAGGAGATAGGACTAGAGTTAAGGGTCTATTGGAGGAAAAAATTCTGGGACAGCTTCAAGATCTGGTGATTCTCTCCTGTGTCCGAATGCAGACAGAAAGAGTGTCACGGTCTATCTGGGGCAATGTCCTGGGGCAGGACAGGACTGATGCCGGAGAGAGGGTGGGTCCCTGCTCCCACCCTGCCAGGCGGAGGAGAGACACAAAGGGCAGAGTGGATGGCAGCTGAAGACCACAATCAGCCACCAGACCACATTTTTATTGCTACCTCCGTTTCTATTTTTTTTTCTTTATTCTGCATGTGCGAGAAGCATCCCCACCCCCTCCCTTTCTTTTTATCAAACATTCCTAATGTAGTGATAAAATGAGGAAGAATGAAAGATTATTATAAAACAGGACTTTTATGGCTGACGTCTATGGAACAGTCACACTGTTACATATATTTTCTCTAAGTAATCAGGAATGTATTGGTATTTTGAAATTATGTATCTCTAATAACACAAAAGTACTTAAGAACAGAAATAGACAGTAATGGAAAATGCAGTCAACTGTTGACAACATATAGAATTTCTGAAAATAATTTGCAGAGAACAGCACAGCAGATGAGTCAAAATTTTCACAAAAATATTTCTTGCCTCCGATAGTCCAATGTAATTCATTTTCTATCTCTGTTCATTAATCATTGTTAAAATTAGTGATCCATTTCTTCCACTCTGCCATCTGCACTCAGCTTCGTAACAAACATGACACCTTCCTGCATAATAAAACCTGACAACTACTAGGATGCATTTCCAAATAGCTTTCTGCATATTTGCACCTCTATAACGGATTCCGTTGTCAGACAAAAGTGGATTATTTAACCAGAGTTCTTTCTTTATCAATTCCAAACACAGATGTGTGTGAGTGTGTGTGTGTGTGTGTGTGCTAAAATATGATCAAGAAAAATCCGTTAATTTTAATTAAAATGAACTTGTCCTGCCTTGAGTAGAACGTATTTTTAAACCCAGGTGTTCCAGCCAAGATCGCTCACCAGAAGCACGGCTGGGAGTATTATGCTGGATATATGAAGTTTACGTAAATAATTTGTGGCTCCGTCTTCTAAACTTTTCTAATAAAAATGATCTTGACATTCCAACCTCCTAAAAAAAATGTCATTTTAATATCCTGCTTTATTTTGTTTTCAGTCTTTGATCACAGAATTTCAAATAAATACTTTTAGGGAAAGACAAAACAATCAAGGAGCAGGGAGATACAGACGAGAACACCGATGAATAATTAAACACATGCCAAGCATTCCCTTGGGGAAGCCACCACTAGGTCCAAACCTTGGGGAAGCTTCTTGGTGCTCCTGGATGGCATGCCATGTGGTGCCAATCAGCCTGACGGTGATGAGGGCAGGAAAGAGGAGAGACACACGGGGACCTCGTCTTTACCCTTTGACAGAGCAGCCACCGTGGAAGAAAACGGGTGCTCCCTTGAATGGCAGAGCTCCCCACAACCAGCCTGGACGGAGGGGGAGGTAAGAAGGTGATACCCGGTGGGGACAAAGTAAACAAAGACAACCCAGATGCCTTCACTCTCTCTGCTCACTCGCTGCCCCTCCTCTGAATATGGGAGCCCTAACGGGGGGCTCCCAAGTCCGGGGAAAACACATTACCAAGCAATTCGGCTTCTTCCTGCATTCATCCCCCAGCCCTGCCCAGCTCCGTGCCAGGGAAGGATGGGGGGTGGCGGGGTTTTGGTGTACGAAGGCGTCTTGGCACTGTATCCACCCCAGAGTGGCTCACCACGGGGCAGGAGAGATAAGATGCGTGCCCAGGTCTCCAAACCAGGACAATGGCAGGTACCATGACCAGGGAAGACAACACGGGCAACTTCATCCTAACCAGCCACAGGTGGGGACTGGACAATGCCGGGGCGGGGGGGCGGGGAGGGAGATGTTGCAGCAACAGAGTGGCGACCACGCAGATCAAGACATCAATCCGTAAAGTCAAAGGGGAATACGACCTGGCAGAGGCCGGTGGTGGACGGCACCGGGGCATTGGGGGGAATGTTTCTGCTGGACTGAGCTGCAGGGCTGGAGCGGGCAGTCTTGCCTCTGAGGGACGGACGCACAGTCCAGGCACAAGGGGGACGAGGAAGGCACAGACAACCAGTTGCAGGCAAAGTCAAACACAGCCACACTCAGAACACTCAGCCTTACAATAAACAGCACTTGTCTGTCTCTCAGTCTCTGTCTCTGTCTCTGTCTCTCTTTCTCTCTCTCTCTCACACACACACACACACACACACACACGCATGCACACACAAGCCTACTGACAGACCAGAACTTTTTATTTAATCCCTCTGGTTTATCTTCCTCTGTCCTCACAGCCTGGTGTGGAGCTTGGAGCGGATCCCCTAACTAAGCCTGATTAGAATGAGAACAGTCAAAAGACAAACTTTGCAAAAATCAAGGTTTAAAATAGAAATCGCAAGTGACCCTCAGCTGCACTGCTGCTGGCTGGGACAGGGACAATAGCGACTCTTTTGTTAAACTTTCCTGGGAGACGTGCTCACCAGACTGGGGTGGGTGTGCGCGTCTGTCTGTCTCCTACAGGAGAGAGTGGGAGCGAGGTTCTAAAATAGCCATGGCTTAAAAAAATTAATCATAAATTACCATTCACCCCTTAGCAGCCAAAATGTCTGTGGATTCATTTAACATATACAAAAATCCAAAGCTGTCCTATAAATATTTCAGAAGTGGAAACCTCCCATTTCGTCCCTGGCCCCGAACACTAACACACACACACACACACATGCAGGGGGGCGGGGGGCGCAGGGGAGGGGCAGGGAGGGTGTGAATCCCACTCCCCCAGGCCTTGTCTTCCAGCCACCCGGTTCCTCCAGCCTGGAGTTCCCTCTTCCCTTCACAGGCCTACATCCTGACACATTCAATTTCAGGTTATCAGCACATCTGAATTATAGAATACTGATGGGGATAGAGGGCAGGCCTCTCTGGGCTGATTAGCACCATTTAAGAAAGCTTTCGCCAGCCGGCTTCATTGGCTGGGAGCGCCACCATGGTGGGTGGCCTTTCTGGATTAGAAGTCAACACGGAGCTGTCTCATTTGAATTAAATATGGACAAAAAGAAAGATCTGATTATGCTTGTTCATAGCTAACCTTTCAAGTTCACCAGGCTGCCAAACTGGGAAGTGAAAACTGAAAGTTTCTTTCCTGGGTTTCTGGATGGTTGGGTATTATTATTATTATTTTTTTTTCTTGCAGTTTGTCAGTGAGTCTGAATCGTGTGTGTGTGTGTGTGTGTGTGTGTGTGTGAGTGAATTTCTGCCTAGCCCACTCAGAGAGTTTCTTTCTAGAAAGATGCCTCGGTAAGGATTCGGGGAAAAGCTTTTAAGTTAGTTAAGAGACAGACAACAATGGAAAGTCAAAGTCTGATTTTAATCTATAAATATATGAAAATAAACACACACACACACACACACCCTGACACACACAAATTTGGCTAGAGGAGACTTCTTGCAACAGAGTGAGTAGCTGAAAATTTGATTAGCACAAATAAATTTCTGACATGGGGCTGAGTGGCCCAGTGATTCAGAAAAGACCTAAACGTACAGAAAACTGGAATCACTGAGTTGAAAATAATACCCTCATTCATGGTAGCGTTTACCTTTATATCTTCACTTTCACAGATACGCACACACCCCATTATTTTTAATTCCCTCCTTCCTCAGCGTGGGTGACTCCCTCAACACCGAGTTAATAAAAGGAGTGGGGAGTCTCAGGGAGTTCCAGGGGGCCCCCTGCCGCCGGCTCCGCGGGAGCTGGTTCCAGACCCTGGGTGACGGCTAGGGACAGGCACCGGCTGGGGTTCGGTCCCAGGCCAGGCTCTGGGACAGGAAAGGGATGCCATTTAGGCCTTCTGAAATAACAACGCTAGGGTCTACCTCCGGAACCAGACTCTGGTTCCATTCCGTTCAGTTTAACATACATTGCTTGAGCGCCTGCTGTGTGCCACTCAGTGTTACAACCTAAGTTTTCACAAAGGAAATGCTACGTGCTGCGCACACGCAGCCCTCCTCCCCATCTTCTCCTTCCCCTGCCCTGCTGGGCTGTCTCTGGGCCACCAGGACATCCTCCCATGTGCCCATCCACATCATGGGGTTCACGGTCTTCCTATGCCTACTGCTCATCCTCCCGGGAGTCCTCCCCATGATGTCTCAAATACTGAATCAAAGAGCCCCAGCCAGCCATCTGCACACAGAAAAGGAGGGTGGGCATGAGCACCGCAAAGTCAGGGCGGGCAGCCCCCCAGGCGGGGGCCTGATTCTCCTCACAATCCCTCTGAGCACCCCCCACAGCGAGACACATCCAGTCCCTGGCCACACGGCTTCTCCAAGTCTGCAACCTGGGGCAGTGCAGGGCTGGCAAAGGAGCACGCGAGTCCCTGCAGCTCGTTCTCACAGTCCCCCCAACCCACAGCCCTGACACGTAAACACAAAACACAGTCTCAAGCAAGGCACCCAGAAGGATGCCCCTGGTGCTCCCCAAGTCAACGCGAGGCCTCTACTTTGACCCCACGTCTGCCCCAAGTTACTCCACACAAGTGTTGCTGTCATCGTGAACCTTCAGGAAAACTCGGTGGCACCGTTCAATGACTGCCCCCTTCCCGCAGGACCTGAGTCCTGGGCAGCCACAGCAGAAGAGAAGCAGCCAGGCTCAGCCCTCTCCTCCCTCAGGGGTCTCTGTGCAGAAGGAGGGGCGCTGGGCTCCGCGTTCTTATTCGTCTGTTCTAGGTTGACGGTGTTTTCCTTTTATGAAACACCCCTGTCATCACCTCAACCAAACCCCCGTTTCTGAAAGGGGTGAACTACATTTCTCATTGCTAGCTTTGAACCTGCAGACCTCCCACGGTGCCAGTAATTGCATTGCCGACCAGACGCAGAAGTGCACCCACAAGCAGCACGGAACACGAGGGGTGGGCGGGGCTCCTAGCAATAAAACAGGCACCCAGGATGCTCCTGGCACGCACCTGCCTTCCGGAGACCCAGGCCTGGGGGGGGGGAGAGGGGGGAGGGGAGAGGGGCGGCCCCAGGGTGCAGTGTGCCCTTGCCCCCTCTGCTCCCGGGAGCTGTCCCCCATGCGGCAGTCATCCACACGCCACCTTCATCACTTCTGCCATCACTCCCACCACCTGGACTGCATTTGACTGAACACTTTTCTTTAAATTAACTTTAAATCAACTCACTTTTTTTTTTTTTTAAACTTAGCCTCACCTTAAGCAATAACATCTGCGAGTTCACAGCTAGGCTGTGCTAGTTATATTTTTCTAATAGGTCTTAAAATACCCAACTGTTAAAATTTTAAATCTATGTATCAGCTAAAATAGTCTCATGTAGCACAAAGCCACATTTGGAGAGACCTCAAGAAGCAGAGCCTGACGAGGGGGTAGATGGAAGGGCCGGAAGTCTGAGAGTCGAGAGCACGTGGGTTCTGTCTCCCACCTGTCTGAGAGCTGGGCTGGCTGCTGGGCACAGAGGGCGGGGCTGCCAGAGGCTACGCCCCCTCCCTCGGGAGCCTGGGACCTCGAGGTCCACAAGAGACCTTGCCTTAAGCATGGCCCGGCTGGTGGCTGGGACGTCAATGCCTAACAGAAAGCCCTCCCCCAGTCACTTTCCAGCCTCGAGAAGGAAAGGAGCAATAGTAAGTGTCCAGTGAACTTCATTTGGAATCTACCTAGACCCAGCACCGAGGGTTTATCTTCACTGGGAAGAAAGCTCTCCCTGAGAAACGCAAGCAACCCAGGTGACAGGTGCCGCTGGCCTCCTGCTTGGACCACCAGAAACCTCCTCCCAGCACCTCACGATGACCACACCACTGGGACTTCCATCCAAAAACATGCTCCACAACCGGGAAGCAGCATCCTCTCTCCCCAGCCAGCAATGTCCATTTGACAAATCTGTCAAATTGTCAAAGACAATTTGAGTGACTCCATGAAATGTCTTTCCCGGACACGAGTGATGACCGGCCTGGACAGGGGACACCCATCAGGAAAGTCCACAAGCAGACGCTTTGCACTGATGAGCGGCAGTGAGGTTGAATGGAATTCTTCGGAATTCACATCTAAAATAAATGTATTCGAGACATCTGAGTCACCAGTACATGATCAATATTCTTAGTGCTCAAGAGGCAAACTTCTTTTTTAAAGATTTTATTTATTTGAGAGAGAGAGCACTAGAGAGAGCATGTGCATAAGTGGGGGCAGAGGGAGAGGGAGAAGCAGACTCCCCACGGAGAGAGGAGCCTGATGCGGGACTCGATCTCGTGGATTCTGAGATCACGACCGGAGCCGAAGGCAAATGCTTACCCAACTGAGCCACCCAGGAGGCCCTCAGCTGGCAAACTTCTGAAAGAAATCCCAGTAAGTAAACTCTAAAAAAAATAAAGGTGTAAAGGATCTCATGACCGTCATCTGGTCCTTTGTATTTTATTTGAACCAAACAATCCAACGAATAACATGGCTTCTTGGGTCTAAAGCCTCGTGGTGCTCAGACCTCCGCTGTATCTGAATGTCCTGGAAGATGTGAAAACGCAGACGGCGGAACCCCACCCACAAAGTTGCTGATGCCACGAGGCCTGAGAATCTGCATTTTTTTACAAGTTCCCAGGTGAGGTCGGTGCTGTTGGTCCAGGGCCACCCTTGGAGAATCACTGCCCTAGGCAGCCTCGGCCCCTGCTGCAGCATCGTTTCTGTAAGGGAAAGACTTCATCCCTGTTCCCCAATAGCTCACGTTGATGATCTGAAATTTTTGATCATCAGAAGAGAGTGAGGTCTTTTCTCTTTAAAGTGTAATCACCCATATATGAAAGCATCAGAATATAAATGATGCAGAAAAGCAAAGACGTCAGATGCCTGTTCTTTTTCCAAGCAAAGTCACAACGACCATCACCGCCAACACCAGCACCAGCACCACCTGCAAAAACTAAAATAAAATAAAGGACGTGGGTCCCAACAAGATTCTTGCAGACTTAACTCTCAGAAATATCATAGGTTTCAGGTTAACTGGCTTGTCTTTAAGCAAATTACCAGGAACTTGTAATATTTTTAATGGTATACTTTTCTGGTATAATACTAATAAAAAAAAAACATTTTAAATTACTATAAATTATTTATGTACTAAAGAACCAGCAACATAAAAACATACATTTGTGAACCATTCATCTGTCCAATGGTGCTAGTCTGTTGAGAAGACCAGGGCTCTGACTGATGGAGAACGGTGATAAGGGACTTTTGATAACGCATCAAGTATGCTTCTCCTTTCTGCCCCCAGAGCTATTTTCAACTATATGGTAAACAAGAGTTGCCAGAAAGACCCCTAGGAACAGCATAGGAGTACAGCAGCCCCTCTCCCCTCCTCGGACAGTAACCCTCAGCATCCCGCCTGAATCTGATCATCCGGGACACTCGCTTCTCTGTCGGACTCACAGGAGGATGAAGCTGGTTTCAGTTTTAAAGTTTTAAAGTTTCAGAGGAGTCACTGGTAGTGGCCTGCAAGTGAGTCGGGTCTGTAGGGTAGGTGGCTGACCCCATAGTGTTTATCCTGTTTGCAGCCACCGGGGACATTCCCATGGCTGACGACTTCTGTGTAACCCCCAAAACGGCCCCTGGGGTTATTCTCCTGGGGTGCACCTTCAAATGTGCATGCCCACAGAGCAGATGGGGAAGGAGGGTGGGGTGGGAGGGAGAAGAGCCACGTTCCGTGGCAGGAAGGGCTTGTGGCCGCTGCCCCGGTTCTAAGGCAGTCTAAGGACACTCGCTCTACGCCCAACTGCCACCAGGTCCAAGAGAGCATTCTGGAAATGCCGTCCACCGGACTTCAGCGCTCTGAGCTCGAGTTGGAACAAAGAAGATATAAGCCCATTCGCTGACTCGGAGGGAGCCCCTCCTCCACGCAGATGGCAGATGGGTCTGCCCAGGAGTAGCACTGGCTAGCTGACCAGACCCTGGCTTCGGGTAAGCACCGTCCCTCCCCGACAGCCTCAGCCCCCATCCCGGGAGGCCCGCCAGCAACCGCGTCAGGGCCCGGGGTCCTCTCCAGCGCCATGCTGCTTGGTTTTCGGCTGTAAACAGTCAACCTAGAGCTGGTCAGCTGCTGGCCACATGGCGGTAATGAGCCCAAGAGCCCGGAGTTCACAATTATTTCAGATTTACTCTCTTCCTGATCTTTCATTTTATCAGCAAAACATCCTCTTGGCAATGGGTATTGAGCTCCAACTTCCACGAGGAGGCATGCAAGGAAGAGTCCGCAAAAGGCCTGGCGTAGGAAAGGAAAATACTCAGACCTCAGCCTTGGCCTTGACCTTTTACTGTCTTTTAACATTAAACATTTGCCCCACCTTCGAAAAGATAAATGTGGCTTTTGATGACAGCCAATGTTATCTGAGGATTAAAATAGCCCTCTTGCAGTGCTCAACATTAAAGTCTTCCGCATTTGCAAAATTGCAGACAGATGCAGCTCAAGTACCTGCAAATAATCTGCCAAGACCAATTTCAAAAGGGAGATTTCAAAATATGTGGAAGTCATTAGGACATGTATTATTTTTGCAATGAAAAGGCACCAGGAGTGTCTCAAGGAGCAGATGGGTGCTACTTTGTTTATAAAAGATCAACAGAATATTCGGCGGTAAATGAAGACATATAAGCTATATGAAACAATTATGGTAAAATGGCGAACATTTCAAAGCTAATTGTAATGGTCTTTTAAGATCTGAATTCCTCATTTCTTACTGCATGCTAAAATATCATTTTAGTTTTGGGTCTTGATTGATATAATTACCAAAATGACAGAAAATTAAAGTAAATGCTGTCAGTTTTACTGTTGTAAATGTTGTCACTTTATCACTTGTTTACAGTGGCACCAATACTGATAAATGAATATTTTTCAACATGAATAAAAAATGTGACCTCCATCTCCCGGAAATCTGCAAAAAGGACGGCCCCGCACGTTAAGAACCCAAGCAGACAGAGTGAACCTCCAAGTGCATTATACCAGAATTCCAAATCGCCCCTCTCGCTTACACATGCCCAGCTTCAGAGAGCTCCTGTTGCTAATAAAAATCTCCACCGTATCACAGAGGAAAACCAGAGCCAGCAAATACTCGCCCGCACCCGGGTTTCTCTGTGTGTCTGTGTCGCCGCCCAAGCCGGCCCCGCGTTGAGCCCCTCTTCTGTTCTCCTGTTTTATATTGGTAATCATGTGAATTAGATAATTACTCATGGAAAATGTGATTAAACATACATCGCTATTGCCAATACCGAATCATGAAGAAAGGGCATTTCTGCGAATTGCTTTTAACATAAATAGCAAACTGGGCTCGTAAAAAATGTCCAATTAAGCCAATACCTAATGATAGATGGGCTGATCCTATGACTCGCTAAGATGCAAATCGGAGGCAGGAAAAACGAGGACTCGGGTGAGACATCCAGGCTCTCCGGTCCCACACAAAAGACGTCCTTCCCCCGGGATGCTTTCAAAATTTCACCAACTCCTGCAAAGTTGCGACGCCTCTGTTCCCTCATCCCTACAATTAACTTTCTGGGGGGCTTCTAGTTCTGCATGCCGCGGGGCTGCCTTTGGCACATGTGTCAAATGGGGGGATGAGGAGGGAAGGAGGAGGAGAGAGACAGGCATGGGCTGGGGACACAGGACTGGAAGAGGGCGAGCAAAGGAGCAGGACAGTGGAGCCTCGACTGGCCTGGCCAGCCGGCCTGCAGAGGCTCCGGTCCTCTCCCCCAGCCAGGATCCCCTCTGCATCCCAATCGCCCCTGGAGCAAGGAGGCCACAGCCAGGGAGGCTGCCGCCAGCAGCATTTTCCTTCTCCCCTTCCCTGACTCACCAGCCCTGCTTTTCCGTAAATCTTTAAGCCGAGCTCACATATTCTCCCATGACAGCGTCCATACAGACGAGGATCCGCACCCTACAATCACTGATGAAATTTGTATTGACTCCAAAATCAAAAGTAATGAGAAGAAAATTGGTTCACAGCCTGACCCGACAGTTCCAGACTGCTGTATTGAAGTTGCAGAAAGACATTTTTTTATTGTCTCCAGATTTCAATTAACGACATCGAGTTCCCCCATCCTCCCATTATTAGTTTGAACAGAAGATCAGATTTAAGAAGTTTCACTAAATTAATTACTGTAATAGTATCTCGCATTTCTGGAAAACCTTCCTGTTTTGAAAAGGGAAAAGATCCCTTTTACAGAGTGTGGACGACAGAGTCCCTCAACCTGAATTTGTGCACCCTAATATGTGTTCTCTGGGTTCATGTACGTGTTTCTGTGCAAAACTGCACAGACGTTAGGATACACCAACTCTGGGCAGGAACACGAAATCCTAGACTGTCACAGCTGTAATCACGTCCCTACAAAGCTTTCTTGTTACATTTTAGTGCCAAGCTGCAAGGTCTTATTCTCACTACCCCAAGCTCTTCAGCCATATGGTCCCCACAAATCAATAATAAGAATAACCCCACAATCACCCTGAAAGCCACAAAGGAGAGGGGTCCTCTTTTGAATGAAAAGAGAGAGAAAGAGAGACTACATCCACAGACACTATCATTGCCCCTATCTTGAGTAAAAATGCAAATTACGCCACACGGTGCTAAATTATTCTGGGATATTTCATAATGTGAATTAATACCCACTAGAGGCTAAGCCGAGATCATCAAACTCATTTCACATAAGACAACGAATTTAACCACCCGTGACTCAATGAGTGAGAAGTTAACACGCTATCCAGCAACACTAACCACTCCAAGGTAAATTGTCTTTAAGTAAAATAACCCATTTTAAAGACTTTTCAGTCCGGGGCTAACTTTCCCAGATCTCACCAGATGGCAGAACATTTAATGCTCAGACTTTCAGTTTGTAGGACGATGAAAATTATTTCTATGGGGATCAGACCGCATCTAGTCCCCATCTTCTATCAAGACCAAGCAAAACTTATTGCAATTAAGTGAAACCAGAGAAACAAAAAGCTTTCTGGTACTTCACAATCTCTGCCCAGTTGGGTTACCAACTCCTTGTTAGTTCAAACAAATGTCGCATTTTCAATCCACATTTGAAGGTCCACATTCCAGAGGACGTTTCAGTGATTTTTAAAAAAAATTTTTTTTTTTGAAGCAAGAACAATCAAATTTAAGACAACGCTCTGGAAGAGGGGAAAAAGAAAAATCAAAGGATCTCTACCCCAACGCCAAATGTATCCCTAATGCACTCGAACAATAGGCAGGCTGTGTTCCTACCCTGGAATAACACCGTCCATATGAATCCTAGGAATTTAGTATATCTGACAGTTTCTCTCAACCACCCATAACATTCTTTCCTGTCTCATTGGAGCTGGCAAAGGAGAATTCTGTAATTGAGTGGTACAGAACATGTGCCCTCCTTGCTAGAAGATGACAGATGGATTATAAAAACTTCAAAGCCGAGCATTTGGAGCACCAGGGGAGAGATAGTGGGTATTTGAACTCTCCGTCTTTACCCAGGAGACAATGGCACTCTGACATGGAGCATATATCAAGGAATGGTGTAACTAGATAGACATAATCTTTCTTTTCACTAAGTATTTAACATTCTGTTAGGAACAAGTTTCAGCCCTGCTAAAGTGCACCTCATCTTCATGCTAATCGTCACGGAGCAACGGTGACACGCCACCACCCCCCTCCCCAGCCCCCCAGCTTTCAATTGTGGTGAAATCAGTTCTTTTGCAAACTGATTTTTTTTTTTTTTAAAGAACAGGAACAGTTTCTGCTTTAGGAAGGAAGAAAGTAGAAATTAAACGTGGGGTTGGGATTAGCGTCTTTTCTGACTCACTAATCTGATGAGGTTTTCATTTGCCATGCGTGTTCCCCTTCTCTGTGACTAAGGAAGGGCTCTCTCGCACGTGGCTCGAGGACCACATGCCACCCATCACCCAATTCGGAGCGCAGCTATGACTCACCTGAGCCCAGCTGGAGCTGTCGCGCGCACTACCTAGCGTGTCCCCAGAAACCAGGCTTCCCTGCTTCTCCCTTCCAGCCTCGCCCAGGAGGGACACACAGAAGCACAGCCAGTAGGCGGGGAAGGCAGAGACTCCAAAGGACCCCATCGTTCATTTTTTGCTCCATCATCCAGCCCCACATTTCAGCGGCAAGAACAAAACAAGACGGAAACACAATTCCTGATCAATTTCGAAAATCTGAGCTCTGCGGTATAGCATGAGGACAGGGGACTGGCTGCTGTCAAAACAGCCCCAATGACAGATCGAGTCCGTGGCCCCCAAATACTGCTCCACGCCGCAGCCCCAAACTGTGAAATGACGCGCCCTGCTGTGATGAATTATAAGCCCCCCCAAAACCTTAAATTTTCTATGTCTCTTAAAATTTTGATAGAGACATAAAATGGCTTATAGAATTCTAATTATAGCAACGGACTTCAAAAAATGTCTCAATGTCAGAGATTAGTGAATCAAAGGCACATTTTTTAAATCAATTCTTGCTTCTGAATATTAACAGTATTTATCATTCATACTGCCCTCTGGAAACACCAGCTAGGAGCCGTCTCCTGACGAGGAGGGTCTCCCTGCAGCCCATCCGATGAGGAATCCCAGGGGGTGGAGATTAGCCTACCGGACCAAAGTCCCAACTGGAACGAGCCCTGGGAATCATGCGGTAACTGGCCGCCACTCTCCCCAGCCTTCTCCTGCCCATCCTCATCACCACCACCGTCACCGTCATCACCATCGCCATCAGCTGAAAACGCTCCCTACCGTCTTTAAGGTACTACAAAATAAACGGGGTTAAAATTAATTTGCTTTTATGAGCTTCCCAACAACTTTTTCCAATAATGAAATATGTTCCAAATGCTCCCACTGTCGATACTCCTTCTCGTCTACTCTGCCTATGCAGGCACAGTAAACTACCTTTATGCTTGATCGTTGATGTCCCAGAGGCAGGTGTCCCAGACTTCATGGGGTGCTTATAGTTGTGTCTAACCCCCAAAAAAGTGAGACACTTGTTTCTCAAGCTCATTTCACACAGGACGGCAGAAAACATACGAAAAGTCCCAAAGTTAATTTTCATGGGCCTTAAGGCTACTGTTGGCATAAAGGAGATGGGACGGGCAAAAGCCTCCTGGCTCCAGCCCTCAGCCCAGGTTCCTGCTTCTTCCATACCCTGGAGTCCTTCTCCAGCTTCCTCGGAGACACCCAAGGCCCCTAGGAGACCGTGGTGTGGTCCAGAACCAAAGCCTGATGGACAAAAATGTCAGGGAGCAGTCCCTAAAGGGAATAGAAGTTGTTTTTATTTTTTTTTTAAGATTTTATTTATTTATTTGGCAGAGAGAGATCACAGGTAGGCAGAGAGGCAGGCGGGGGGGTGGGGGAAGCAGGCTCCCCGCCGAGCAGAGATCCCGATGAGGGGCTCGATCCCAGGACCCTGGGATTATGACCTGAGCCGAAAGCAGAGGCTTAACCCACTGAGCCACCCAGGCGCCCCTAGAAATTGTTTTTAAAGATGGAGCATTTGATGATCTTTTTTTTTTAAATTTCAAGACCAAACTATGCCCTGAAGAGTCAGCAAAATGTTGAGGCCATGAGGACTGTATGTCAGACATCTGTGTGTTTCCGCTCACACTCTGCTTTCTCAACATATTACAGAAAGTCAGGGCACTGACAAATGCAAAAGCCTGAATCTTTACCTGAGACCATTCGCACCCACTGTAACCAGATGCAATTTGGGGGTCTGTCTTGCATTCTACCATCGTTTCGTAATTGCCCAGTTCATGAAGAGAAGAAAATGTCACGGGTGCCTACTACCATGTCAGCTATGGCTGCTGGCTGGCAGGCCTCCAGCAGTGGAGACAGGGGCCCTCATGTAGAACGGGGCCCATCCTGATCCCTGACATCCCAGGTTCCCCGGAGAAGGCTCTGTGATCAGGCAGCCCATGTTCCCCTCTGACAAGGTGTTGCTGGCTTGTGGGATGGTGGGGAGCACACATGCCCCAAACGTTCATCAGAGAGGCCATGAACCAAAGCCCCAGTGGCATGATGGACAGAGGTCATGCACCTTGAAAGACTCCCTCAAAATGCAGAGACAACAAAACATGAAATGGTCCTTGATACCTATTTCCACCTCTCCTCCACCAAAAAATAACTAAATGACTAACTAAATAAATAGGGAATCAAAAACGGTTACTGTTTGAAAAATCAAGACAAACTCTACCCTTACATTTACCGTGTACTTCAGGGCCTCTGAATCCCACAGAGGGCGAGAAACCATCGATGTCTTGGTGTCTGGGGAATCGAATCTGGAGGCCTCCCCTGGCCCCGTGTCCCCATGACGCCAGCCCTCAGACCCCAAAGCTCAAAGACTCCTCTACACAGCAGAATGTCTCCTGTCTTAGCGCCCAGCCCCAGCAAAGCCACGTTCTGCGAATTGGTCAAGGCCATCGGCTCCACCATCACTTTACCCAAGACCCTTTCAGAGCTGGCTCCCAGCGAAGGGCAGGACATGCTCCCTAACAAAATATATGAAAGCACTTCGAGGACAGATGCCAGAGAGACATGCCCAAACACCCTGAAATCACACCAGCGTTTGCTACTAGCGGCTCAGCACCCCACGAGCTCAGCCTGAATGTGTCACAACAATGTGACACACCTTTAAATCACCCATTAATGTGTATGTTCCCTGCAGAGGAGACAGAGACCTCAGCGTCACCGGAGGGGAAGGGGTACGGTCTTTGAAGGAAGCCTGCGTAAGAAAGCCCTTTTGAAAAGTGCATTTTCCTCTTTCTTCTTTACAGTGGTCTTCTGCTGTGGTGGAATGTAAACACCACAGGAACGGACAGAATCGTGAATTAAGGATTTGGACGCCTTGCTTTAGAAGTAATCTTCAAAGAACGTACATCCCAAACATCAGAGCGGGACACCGAGGCTCCGAGCCGCTGCGGCTGCCTGCAAAACGCTACGGGTCACACCTATTATTACCAGTTGGGTCCTGAATTGCTTTCAAAAATCAATAGAAAACATGTTCTTACATCTCATCTACTTTGCAAGAGAGCACATCCAGAAAGCGCTGTCGTTGCCCGGGGAAGAAAGCCTCGCAAGGATGTCCCCCAAAACGTTCCTAGCAGGGGGTGTAAACAGGAACTCAGTCTTTGGCGCCCCTAGATGCTTCCTGGGGCTGGAGGCACTGGTGGCTTCCTGAACCGTCCACGTCCTCTTCCCAAGAAGGCAGTGCTGTCCTCCTGGAGCACAGAGCAGCCCTTCCCCTGCCCCCGCCCCTTTCCTTTGACCAAATCGGAGTAACCGTAGCCATGAAATAAACAGTGAGAGAGGTTCTATGGGCAGGGATGTTGGATTTCCACCCAGACACAGCCACCTGCTATGAGTGTCAGTTTGTGGTAATCACTTGGTACTCTGAGACCCAGGTTCCTTGTTTGGGAAATCCGATGATGACTGGACTTCCCAGGACCCTTGAAAATGCACGGAGGAAATGCATGGGACACTCCCCTCAAGGTGTGCCCCGGGAAGGGCATCCTCTCCCCACCCCCCACTTCTAGTATTAGCACCACGATGATGATATTAGCCTTATCATCAGTGCTGGTACTGCCCTTAGCATTGCAACTGTACTCCAGCATTCATTTCCAAGCAAGCCACGGAAGCCCAGTGCAGGGCACACAACCAATGTTTGCAGAAGAGTTGAAGGGAGAAAGGTATTTGACCCAGACAGCTCATCTTTTCCAGGAAAACTCAGGCAAGGGCATCCCCCAAACCCAAAGGAAAAACCCACAAAATAAGTTCAACATGCTTTTGGGAGCACAGGACCCAGAGCATCCTTTAAGATTAAATCTGTAGGAAAAGCACCAGAGTCAAAGGCTGCACGATACATTAATTATGCACAACCAAAGATCTGGGAAAGGTTAAACCCACGTTTGGCAGCAAACTGAGTTCCTTTATTTGATATGAAATCTGTGCCTGGTGATGGTCATCCTTCCTGCTTAATGTCACCAAACTTCTGGGGCAGGTGGATGCTAAAAAAGCCATAGGACTAGACATCTGTTTATTCAAGTGTCTTCCTTAAAGGATGAAATCGAATAGGCATCAGAAATCATGGCCTCTCGGGACCACTGCTGGCCAAGGTCGGAAGTCAGGCGTACCTGGAGCATGACTGCTCCCATCCCGCCCCAAGTGCTCAGTCAGGGAGTTACGAAGTCTATTTCTAACTCCTGCCTAATGAGTGGAGGAGACCCGGAAAGGTTAGGAGCCTCTTGCCGTCATACATGCTCCCTGTGGCTAGACTTCTCGAGAACATTTCCCCAGCCACCCAAACTTCATCAGTTTGTGTTTTTGTTGTTGTTGCTTTCATTTTGTTTAGTACTATTCGAAGCTGTAGGTTCTTAATCACAGCTGGGTCTGTTTTGAATTGTGGCGATTCCATCTTCTACGATTTTCTACTTGGTTCAAAGTCAAGGACAAAGGTTCTGCCTTCCTCCTATATGTGGCTCCTGCCACATAAACAGAGTCTGCTCCGGGCTGCCCAGTGTTGACGTGTGGGGCCACCAGAAAAATCTTCAGTGGTCTGAAGTCAGATAAAGGATTTGTAGGACTTCCGTTGCCCAGAGCGGGGTTCTCTGATGCTGTCACCTGCCCTGGAAAGTGACAGCTTCTCGGGAGAATAAGTATCTGGAATTATCTCTCTGTGATTGTAGCCATGAATATGCTCTGATTTTTGCTAAATGTTGCCAAATTAGGACAACTTGGAGAAAACTGTGGAGGCAAGAAAGAAGGTGCGCTAATGTTTAACTGCTTCTCCAGGTTCATTTCATAAACCGTCAGACAGAACTGGAAAGAGCCACCTGGACCAGCTGGGGTCCCTGGACAGCTGGACTCTCGGAGTGGGGCCTCCAGAATGGAATGTTTAACAAGCCCCCTAAACTATTCCTTGGTCTACCGAAGTTTGAGAGCCATTGGTCAAGCACACCTCCCTCGTTTGATGGATAGGAGAACAGACTCAGCCCAAGTGACTCACAGGGAAGGGCCAGGACACAGACTTGTGTGTCCATCCTACATTTGACTCCGAACTGTACACTGGCTTGCCACGGAGGCCCACGGTGTTCACCACTGAATACCTGTTTTATTTGTGTTCCCACGATCGAATAGTTGAACCACGACCGTTGAACAGAAAGTTGGAGGAAGAAGGCGGTGAGGCACACGAGTCAGCCAATGCCAAACCCTGCAAGGAAAGAGCCAGCATCTACCCCGCTTCTCTGGGGAGGTGGGACTTGCCTCCTTAATCAGAGGCATAAAACAATAGATCATCACCTAGACGCAGAACACCAAGGGATTTCTCATTTCACCTGATCAAGATACCCATTCATGATGACAGCTTCACACCCAAAATATTCCGGCTTTGAGTAAGAGCAGTTTCAAGTCCCTTCTTCTAGAGTCCTATGGTCTTTATTTTAAGATATAACTAGCAGAATGGTGTACTCATCGAAATGAAAAGAAAGAAAAAAAAAACACAAAAACTGGATAGCTAGAAGTTTTAGTCCAAGAGGTCTGTTAAGTCATGAACAATTCACTGGGGAATTATTCTGTATCTTTTCAGAAGACCCAGTTCCTGACCCTCTTCAATCATTTATTAAGGTTTCACTAGATCCCTCTCCCATCCCAAACCCCTCCCGCAAGTGCCAGACACGCTGTGGGGAAGGGATGGGAGAGAGTATTGTGTGGCGGTCACGGACATGCTAAGGGAAGGAAAGGGAAGAGCCTGTCCTTAGAGAGCTTGCAATCTTGTAGAGAAGAAAAGATGTCCAGGGAGAAAGTAAGTTGCAATAGACAGTAAACAAATAACATGGATCAAAGGAAGAAATTTTCTACGGTGGAAGGATCTTCTAGGACGGACAAGTGAAAGTCAAGATGCTGGGAGATTCACTCCCATAGTACTCTTTCTATCGGAAGTCGTGGCTGCTGCTGACTCGTGGGGAGGAGAGAAAGATGAGCGACTCCAACACTTTTGGAAAAGACATTCTTCAAGTCGCACCCGCATTTTCAAGCGCCCCAAGATGGCAGTCGCTTGGGCACCAGGATGTGACATAGGTTTAAAGTCCTCTCTCCCCTTCTGCAATCATCCTCCGTGATTCGAGTGTCTCGTTGAAGACAGTGGGGTTACTCCACCTCACTCATCAGTCAGATGAGCGCCTCACCAATCAGGGAGTCAAGACAGCATCTTCTCCAGACACCACGACTCCTCTGCCCAGGGACCCCCATCAAGTGCTTCCAGAGACGACAACGCAGAGCGACTAACAACTCTATCTGTGTTAATCAGGGCCCCACACAGCTGGCTCTCAGCGGTGACAAAGAACCCAGGGAGACTTCTGCGTGCCCGACGTACTGATGTCAAGGGAGAGGCCTGGCACAGACACTGCGTGGCCCACCTTGGACGAGGCGGCCCGGCCAGGGAAATAACTGGAGACAGAAGGCCTCTGTGGCCCCACCTCAGTCCAGAAGAAACACCCTTGATTAAGCCGTAACCCCACAAGGGGAGAGAAAACTGGCAATAACACTAATGTATTTTCCGCAAAGAGTCGACTATCCTTCTGAACTCTGATCTATCATGGCAACCTCTTGGTTGCCCGGGAGAAAGCCACAGCTGCATTTCTGTCTCCAACAAGGAACAAAGGACGTGTCAGGGGACAGTTCACTGCATGACACAACACCGTTCTCAAAGGGTCAAGGGCAAAATCCCAAATCCATATTTGTCTTTGGAAAAGTAGCGTTCTTTCAAAAAAAAAAAAAATTTATCAATTCACTGCTATTGCAAGTCGCTGTTCTAGGGGACAGCAGAAGAGTCCTCAAGGAGACTACAAGGGTCCTGGCATTAGGGAGCGTAGTTCTCGTGGAGGGGGGCAGACAGGCACACAGGCTAACAGTCGATGAAACCAACAAAAACAAATCCCAGGGAGGAAATAAAACAGGGCAATGAGATGGGAGGTGATGGGGACAGGGCAGAGAAGGACAGAGGCCAGGAAAGGCCTCTCTAAAGAGGCAGCGTCTGAGTAAGACCCATGAAGTGAGCAGAAGACACCAGGGAGGGATGGGGACCAGCGGGTCCCAGGGAGGTCTGGGGATCAGCGGGTCCCAGGGATGGATGGGGACCAGCGAGTCTCAGAGAGGAATGGGCACCAGAGGGTCCTAGGATAGCTACATCAAGGAACTGACAAAAGGTACTGGGGCAGAAGAGGGACTTATTCAGACTCCTATTGGGCAAGAGGGGGACCAGAGGCAGTAGAGTGGGAGACCGGGACAGCAAAGTGGACACACTTGGACCACGATGGCTCCATTCATCAGCCTGCGCTTATCGAAAGCTTCCTCAAATGGATTTTTGCCTCCTGGGCCTCACAGTGGCCTCAACCCTAGCTTCAGCCTATTCTAAATCTTTCGAATATTCCCCACCGGCGTTTCCCAAAAGGAAAGAAACACCTGTCTCTCCAAACCAACAAAACCTCTGGGTAGCCCAAGGCCGGCATGGCACTGCCCTCTTTGCTCAGGCAGGTCATAGATTGGCCCCATTCCCTGGCCAGGTGCTGGTCAAGACGTTAACTAGCCAGATCAGCCCTAGAGGGAGAAGCATCCAGAGGACACTGCAAGGGGCACCAGGCCACGAGAGCAGGCTGAGGCTCTCCCATGGTGCAGCTGCCTAGAAGCCTTTGTCCAAACAGAGGAAAGGTGAGGCAGCTGCAGGCAGACATCAGGTTTTGAAATTCTTCTGTAATTATGGCTTTAGTCAAGAAAATGCACATGAGTTCACAGGATGATAAATATTAGCATGCTTCTCCAAGTTCAAGTGAGTTGTCAATAAGACAATTAAAGCAGCATCAATAATATGCACTGTATGTTATTATCTGCTATTCTGAATCCCAGGCTTTTGTGATCTCTGCAAAACAAAGGAGGACAGCAGCGGTGAAACACACTTTTTTGCACAAGTGCGAGCTGTAATTCTGCATTACTGTAACAGCACAGAACCTGGGGAGTGGGGGACAGAGCTGTCTGAAATCCTGTATGGAGAAGGCAGGGTAATGAAGGATGGGATAGGTAGAAAAGGACCGTTACAATGGGAAATTGGCAATCCCGGGTCTAAGGCAGATCAATCACTTCTATCACGTGACCCCAGTCAGTAGGAGCCTGCATAAGTGTCAACATTGACCTGAATCAACTGACAATCGGTACTCCGAAATCAGAAACTCTAAATTCTCCTAGAAGAAGAGGAAGCTCAGGGAAACTTCCTGTGAAATTAATAGACATGAATGAACACGGCCATTAAGAGTGTGTGTGTGTGTGTGTGTGTGTGCGCGTGCGTGCGTGTGTGTGTGTGTGTAATAAAACAGGACAATTATATATATACACACACACATATGCATACATATACATACACGTTCATATACGGATATGCACACGTATACATTCCTGTACATGAAAAACCATATAATATTGTGCTCGACCGGAATTTGCCACAAACAGTCCCTTGAATACAAATTGCATGGCAAAACTTTTTCATTGTTCCCTAAAACAAAAACCTACACAATGCGATCTCTATACATCTGCAGAATCAAAAATCATTTTCCTCCAAAAATAGCTTGCGAAGCATTAACTGCGCTGGAATGAGAGTAGATGTTAAAACTACTATTTGTTGACAATTTGTGATTTAGGATTGAAGAGAGAAGTTTTCTCCAAATTAATGAGCCAGACATAATAGAGCACTGTCAAAATATTGATTTTATTTTATCCTACCTATTGTTGGCACTCTTCTCTTAGTTGGAGAAAAATATAATTTTTCCCATTAGCGTTATCATTTGTTATATTACATTATTTTCTATTTATTATGGAAAAGGAATCTCATGTCACTTTTTAAGATTAATATAGAACAATCACATGGAAAGTCATGATAGAGACTAAAATAAAATACCAAATGCTTCCCAGACAATTTTTACTATAGACTGAAATATTTAAGAGGAAAAGAAAAAATTGTTGGTTCCTATTTCATAAAATATATAAATGTAGATCTATATTTATATAACTTGGTTAAAAATATCATTCCAACTAAGGCTTAGAAATTAAAATAATTATAGTTGGGCTTATATAGCTTACTTGACAATAATCAAATTGACGAGTGGACAACCGCCAACAAATATTTAGAATTGAACAGGTAAAATTAGGGGAAACACTGTTTACCAAGTTCTGTTCCTCTATTCTACAGGATTATTTTTTTGTAGTGCCCATAAATACTTGTTCTCTTAATTCATGATAGATTTTTGGTTAAGGAAGGGCAAATATTTAAGCAACTTTTCTGAAAGTGTAATAAAAGTCACGCATTTGTTTCCATAATTTTTCTCCTGAGTCATTTACATTTTAATATTTTACATCGAAGTTACAATGATGTGAAATACGATATGTATGCAAGACCATTCAGCATGTTTACTGTTATTTAATGAAATTTACTTAATCATTTAAAACCAAATGATGAAGGGGAAAAAAAGTTCAGTATCCAAAGAGCCACACTTCATTTTCCACCAAAATTTTCAATTAAATTACATTAAAAAGTTGCCGTTGTAATCACAGAAGTAAGGAATCAAGGGGGCCAGGCTTGAGATGTAAATGCGTACTTTCCAGTTCAATGGCAAAAGTCTTCTTTGGACCTACAGGTAACAGAAGCAAGTAACCAGCTTCCCTGGAAGGGGAAGATGTTCCGGACCCGCAGCAAGGGCTTGGGGGGTGAGAACTTCCTCACACAGCGGGACACCTGAATCAAGTACAAAGTCAAGGTGTCCCTGAGTGGGCAGGAGGCCCGCTCCGGGATGTGTCCTCCTCACCCCTGCACTAAGCGCTCCACACACCACCCGCCACCTGGCGGAGGTGCCGTACTCCTTAAACAGGATGAGAAGGGATGGAAGGGAATGCTTCAAACTCCCACAGCCACGCAAGGAAACAGGAACTTTGAGCTGCGGTTGCCAAACTCCAATGAGCCCTGCCTCCTCGGAGTGCATGAAGTGTGAACAGGTATAAACAAACTAAGCACAAGAGAACTGTCTAGTTGGGGGACACCCCGAAGGATGAGGTGGGGGAGAGGGAGCAGAGGGGAGCCAGGAACCAAAGAACCACTTGCAAATCTCAACAGAAACTAGAAGGTGGGAGTGTGGTATAATTCTTTATCTTTGCAGCTAACTTTATTTTCTAGCTGTTCTATGTGCCTGGCACAGCGCAGCTGCTCAGCAGATATATGTAGAATGAATGAATGAGTGTTCACATAGGAAGAAGAATAGGTAGACGACCACAGAGGGAGACCACCTAGAAGGAAGACATCAGCTTTGGATGGCAGAAGAGGCCACAGAAGCCAGTGGACAGCCCCCAGGAGGAAGATCAGCCCAAGTGGGAAACTTCCTCCCGTACAAAGAAGGAAGACTGGGACGCCTGGTGGCTCAGTGGGTTAAGCCTCTGCCTTTGGCTCAGGTCATGATCTCGGGGTCCTGGGACTGAGCCCCACATAGGACACTCTGCTCAGCGGGGAGCCTGCTTCCCCTTCTCTCTCTGACTCCCTGCCTACTTGTGATCTCTGTCTGTCAAATAAATAAATAAAATCTTAAAAAAAAAAGAAGAAGAAGAAGAAGAAGGAAGACTGCATCATTCTCTGGGGAGCAATACACACCCAGTTCTAGCCACCCTGGGCTTCTTTATTCTCCTCAAGCCACCCAGATCCTTCTAAACTTAGGGACGTTGCACCTGCTGTCCCCTCTGCCTGGACATTTCCTCTACCCTTTTCTTCGCTGGCTCCTTCTTGCCCTTGGTCCTTCAAAAACACTGCCAGCCACCTTGTTGAAAAGGAGCCCCCCTTCCTGTCCTCTTCCTGCAGAGTCTTCATGGTGACAGTTGAAATAGGAAATATACTTGTGTCTCTCTCAAATCACGAAGTACGGATGCCAGGTCCCCAGTACCTTGCTGGGGGGTAGGGGGTGTGCTGAATATCTGTAGGATGAATGAGTCTGAGAGAATGAACCGCAGAGCTTGGTGACACTGCTGAGTGACATGAAGAAGCAAGGGTGACAGGAAATCAGCCCCCCGGGGGCTTTTTGCTCCCACCATCTACTCCTTCACCCCAAGAAGACATGATTCCTATGCTCAGAAATGATCAGAACAAGTCTCACCTATCAGGGACCAAGGAATGAGTATGGTAGAACCTTTGCAACTAAAACAAGTCTGTTGGTCTCATAAGACTTGATTTTCCAACTGCTGTTATCTCTTCCTGAAAACCCCATTTCTAGAGAAGGTTCAGGCCAGGCACCAAGAGTCCCAGTCCAAAGGGTACAGGTGGCCCACATGTCACAGGCCCAAAGGCCATTCAGAGAACACAGCGTCACCATCAACCAATTGCATGACACTGGACAAGTGTACCCCCATGCATAGGCCAGGCCTCACTGTCTCCATCCCATGGCAGAGGATGTTGAATGATGCCTTGTATTTTAAGGCCAAGGCCACCCATGTAATAAGCACTGGATAAATGCTAGCAGTTTATTTATAGGACCTGATTTTGGTTTCAAATTTCCCCCAGGAAGATGGGATTTTGCTTCTTAATATTACATCACTAGGGTATTCTTCACTTTCTAAGGATGGCTGGCATTTTCCTTTTGTCACAGTTTTGGGATCTCTTCTAGTGAGGGCAAGTCAACGCAAATTTCACCTTTTCACCAGAGGGAAAAGGTAAAGGAGTTACGTTCAACTCCCCGCCTCTCTTGTGGGTGACCCATCTTGTATGCAACGGCCACAAGTTCAACGCAATTTTATCGTTCGTGCTTAAGCATGAGAGTCCCTTGTAATCAGCACGTGATTGTATGCCTGGATGCAAATTAGGTGAGTCTCTAACACACACATACACACATACCTGTGTGCACGTGTGTGTGTATGTGTCTGTGTTTGTGTTTACTCTGGAACCTAGCACCTCAGAAATTATCATCACTGCCTTCACTTTCACTTTTGTCTTGATACAACAGCTCCAAAGTGATTCTGTTCTTGTTCACAGCCCCCAACGTGCCTAAGACACAGAATGCACTTAATACATACTTTTTAAAAGAATGAATGAACAAATGAATGAATGAATGAATGAATGACATTCCCTCCTTGGGGTCTTTGGCTTTGATCCAGGGAAAGGATGAAGAGCAACGTCCATCACATTCCCACCAAGATCCCAGGAACCTGTAGGGTTGCTTGTGTGTGCCCACAAAGGCATGCATGCATACGTGTGTATGCATGTGTATGCGTGTGTGTGTGTGTACGTGCGTGTGCAGCCTGGAAACATGGTGCTAACGTTTCATGGATTGGAGTGAGCATGTTTGTTTAGTGAAGACTTAAACCCCACCCCCACCCCATTCCCCCTCCATGAACTCAACTGACCCTTTAAAATGCATCTTCTGAAACATATAGGAAATCAATCAGCTGATACTTATTGATCCCTGGGTAAATAACTCCAAAGGCCAGCCAGGGAAACAAAGGAGGAAAGACACTTCTGCGCCAGGCTATGCAAATGCCTGATGCCCACAGTTTCTGGTGGGGTTTCCCTTTCTAAAATTTTTAACAAAATGTATAAAACAAGCATTAAGAGTAGCTGGCCATTTGTTGAAGAGCTGCTCTCGGGACTCATTAATTAATCATTTCTTCTTTTAATCCTGATGACTCAATTAGGGGTGAAGAATTACTCCAATTCTACTGATGTGAAGACTGAGGTTTAAGGACAGAAATGTCCTGCTCACAGGGAGCTCACAGGTGGAGTGAGAGGCAAACCTGGTCCCATCTGACTGGCTCTAAGACCTGTATCACTTTATCACACGGCTTAAAAACAAAACAAACACACACAAAAATGCTCTCCAGCTCTTCCTCATTTACAGACTTGATGTTTCCAGCTCCGCGAAATAAACATCTTCATCATGGAACGAGGATGGGAACATCTCTAAAAACTAAATTATGCAAAAAAAAACTAACCTATAGATACTGACACACCAAGCAACGCGTGCACTACGCAACTCTTGCAAAAACATCTAATTAGCAAATAAAAACGCACATAAAGAATTCCCTCTTTAGGCTCTCCTCCTTCAGAAGCAAAGACAGGGTAAGTGGGAAAACACACGAAGTTTCCTTGAGTTCATCTAAGGGTTAACGATTGGCCGATGATAGAGATTAACAAAAGGAGGGTGCCCTTGGCTCCCCAGTCCGGCAATGATTCGATTTGCCTGTCTTCAAGATGATGGTGGTGGGCAAGCACAAATTACCATATGAGAATTTTGCATTGGATTCTGCTCAGCCCTATGAGTCCTAGAGAAATAAGCATCCCTACCCCCTAGACTCCCCAGGCCACCTGGCCCCCTTCACAATGACCTCTACGGGAGGCCAGCCTGGACCTGAAGTGAGTCACAGAGGCAGAGCACAACTCGAACGTCTGTCCTGAGGAACGAAGCAGCTGGAAACCACTCATTCTTTAGATCAATGAGCAAATTATTTTATTGAAGGTGGTATTTGGAGATCACACACAAAAATTACATGATTTCTATCTCGGCAATATTATCATGCAAAGGGAGAAAAAGTTTTCTTAACAGCAAACCCCCTGTCGTCCCCAAGGTCCACACATGGGCCTGGTACTTTTCACCGGAGCAGTGCAGAGCAAGCAGGGCCTGAGAAAAAAAAAAAAAAAAAAGAACATCTCACACACACACACAGGTCTAGCTCCTGTCAGCCGCTGGAGATGGAGACGTGAGGGGGAAACATGAGGTTCAAGTAGCTGGTATGGAAAGGACCCTATGTCAAAACGCGGCCAGTTCTTCTGGGAAGGCTTGGGAAAATGGTACCTATTCGGATATCTGGAATATATTACTCGACCTCACCCGACAGCCATCACCACAGAGTAAACATACCAACAGGCACAGCATACGCTTCCTCCCAAAGACATGCCGGATCACCACTTCTTACGTCACAGGAGCATTGTCACGGGAAATGCCTATCAGATGACCAGCCCCTGGATGAGTCCATCATTTGTCATGCACTTAGAAAACCACTGCGTCTTCCTTGGGGTGGCAGCAGTCGGTGCAGAGGCCCTGGCGACCCTACAGCCTTAATCAACACATATGCTGATGATGGGAATGTTTGCTTCATCTTGTCTGTTATTTCTTCTGCTTCCAGAATATGCTGGATGAGAATTTTAAATGGAACAAAATTCCCGTGCACCCCCCCACCAGCAAACTTCAACAAAAGCTCTCCCAACATACTTCCAGAATGTGTGTGCGAGGGTGACACAGCTGAAAAGAAAGGGGGGGGGGTTTGAAACAAAACAAAACAAAAAACACACAGAAAACAGATATTAAGTTGTCAAGTCAGTGATCTCAGGGAAAAAAAAAACAAAACAAAACAAAAAAAACAAAAAAACCTGCAGACAGAGTGTCTGGCGTTTTGCTTAAGAAATGGAGCATCTGAAGTCCGTGGGAGCTCCAGGCCCGCCTGTGGCTTCTGAGGGTTCCAGAGCTCCAGGTCCAAGTCCGGAGTGGCTGGGCAGGGCTCAGTGAGAGGAGTGGCCTCGAGGACCGGCCCGGAGGCGGCCCTCCACCATCAGAGGAGGCTTCGGGGCTGTGCAGATTAAATCCTTTCCTGCTGGTAGCATGTGGTGGCTTTGCTTCCTCCCCGAGTTCCCACACTACACTTTTCCACCTTTTGAACTCCTCTCAGGCTCTCTGCGAGCTGGGTTGCTGCCCACCGGCGCGGACCTTCTCTGGGGGGCGAGGGGGAACACTCGTGCATGAAGTTTCTCGGCCGCTGCGAGAACCCTGCCCGGAGTGTAATTAGCACGTTCAGCCATGTTTCATCAGTGAGACGCTCTCCGCTCCGTACAGATTCAAGGCTGCTGAAATAGCCAGTTGGCATCCGCAGATTACAACCCCCAAACTGGGAGCCCGGGCCGAGGAAGCAAAATAATTAAAGCGCTTTAGCTGTAATTTCAATAAGATGTCCCACCCCCTTCAATGGGCTTCACAGAAATGACAGCCTTTCTGTAATAATTTGGAAGGCTTTGCCTGACTTGACTTTAATAGATTTTAAAAGAGAATTAGATTTTTTTTTTTCCTAAGGAACAAAAACAACAACAACAAAAAAATCCGTGTGCCACTTTTTTCTCGATCCAGGAAGAAATGTTTTTAGATATTTTGAAAGGTAAAATTAAATCATTGAGCTATTCGAAGAGATTAAATTTTATATACAGTATGAACACGTTCTCTGTTGCTTCTCTGTAGCTGATAGTTTAGCTGGTACAGTTTCCAAATATTTTCTTCCTCTTGAAAACGAATTTACAACAATACGTATGTTCTCCAAGTCGCAGGTCCGAGGGTACATTTTGAACTTCCACGTGAAAGACCAGTTGAATAGGCCCAGAAAAGGATGATTTTGTCATTGTTCATGCCGAGAGTTGTATGGGGAGGCAGGAGCGCAGGCCAGGGGCACAGCCCCATCTCCCAGGCTAATTCTGCTGGCTTCTAATCCTCTGTTGGCCTTGGTGAAGCCTGGTAGCTTCAACAAGTGTCACAGTTCCCAGTCTGCCCAATCTGCTGAGCGATGCCCTTCACTGGGCTGTTAAGAGATCTCGAGACGATAATGGACCCAAGGTGCAAAAGGCGGGAGGCAAGGCCTGACCACAGACCACCATCACAGGTGCTGACGCTCTGGCCCTTGGCACAAGGACGTGGACGGGCCCCAGACCCTCCCTCCTCAGGTGCCCAGAAACTACATAATACAGTAAGCATCAATGTTTACTGACTTACAGAAAACCCCCTAAGGCCCTACAATTGAGTCCTTCCACGAGCCCAAATCTCATCCAAATCTGTGGGAATTACGTGGGAACCTCAGATGTGCAAGTGAGAACATCATTATGATCAGGGTGAATGGGCATTTCTGGGATTAATCTCGATTTGAGGGACTCTATGGGTTGGCTTTTACAACCGAAACAGAGCTTACTTCACTCTGCGTTAGGAGTTCTTGTGCATGTGTAATTCGGTAACAAAACAACAAAAAGCTAAAAAAAATCATGAAGGAGGCTGATGGTCCCCGATGGATGGAAAAGGTAGAGTGAAGCCAGGGGGAGCTGGCAGACCAGGCTCCGGTGCTGGAGGACCAGCAGGGAGAGAGAAAAGCGAGAGCCAAGCCCACCTCGGTAATGAAAGACCCAGCTACACAGCTCAGGTAATCAAAGCTATAACGCATTGATAGAAAACTTGCAGGTTAATGTCAGTGCAAGCCTACGGTGATCATTTTTCCCGTGTCAAAATGGCACTTAATTTTCTCATTGTGAAGCCAGAAAGTTAAGAACGGGTAGGTAGAAGAGGGGTGAAAACCCTACAAACTGGTTCTCCTTCCTGCACCTCTTAATGCCCTCAAAGCAGCTTCGTGATGTTCCTGCCGCTGCCTACCTGGAGGGCCCCACCCCTGGAAGAAAGAGGCCTTGTTTTGGCCGGCCAGAACCTTCTCTACCTGCCAGTGAAGCCCCCTAGCCTGGAGTCAGAAGGCATCGAACAAGGTTCTTGGGGCCAGTGGGGAAATCCCAGGGGTCTGGCCAGGAGCGTGCCTCCAGGAAGGGGAAAAGCTCCTCAGCGGTGGAGGGCTGAATCCTGTCCGTTCCTAGAGCCACTGCCCACCCCTCTCCCTGCTTGAGGTTCCTTTCCTGAGACTGCGGACAAACACAGAACCAGCTCTCATTGAGAGACTGCAAGGACTAAATGAGGAAAGTACTTAAAACCCATGCCTACCTCATAGTAAATGTTCAAAAAAAACAAAAACCCACTATCCTCATCCTGCCAGCAGGATGCCCAGCCTCAACCCTGAGACCAAGACCTTTCCACTTCTTGGTTTGCATAGGGGAGTCAGAGGACCCAGAACCAAAGTTCTCACCCCCAGGGCCAGGTTCAGGGTATAGGCTATGTGAAAACAGAGTTGAGCCCCACACCTTTGCTCCAGACCGTCCACTCATGATCATTCCACTCCGCAAGTCCTCCCTCTTCTTGGGTCCCCTAGGTCTGCCCCCATTTGAGGCAGGGCCCAACTTCCTGCTATCTCAGGGTATGGGATTATGCCTGTCTCCCACCAGCCTGTGCTGAGTGTAAAATCTCCCCATGCTCCTGGGGATGGCCAGGACAAGGCCTGGCATGTGGAAGTCCTGGGAAAGGAGCCTCATCTCCCCCCAGGGGACACATGGAAATGTCTGGGGAAATGTCTTATGGTCACAACTGGAAGGTGCTTCTGGCATCTAGGCACCCTACAGAACACAGGACAGACTCCCACAAGTGGGTAATGCCCACAGCGCCACTGCAGAGAAGCCCTGGTCTCAGAAATCAACGCTCAGGTTAGTCTAGCGAACTCCACCCAAGGCCTTACCCTGAATCTTGTCTCTAGGTAGATAAACCTGACCTCCAGCTGGCTCAGAAACTAGGAATGTAGTTTGTACGTCCTTTGCTGTTGCAAAACTCCAGTGTAAGAGAAAGACCAAAGACCTACAATGATTTTGGAAAAGTGAAAGTGGGTGGGCAGGGATCCTCAAGCAGCCAGCGGACCCAGCTAAGACCAGCCCTGATCTCTGCACAAGGAAGCTCCATTGCAGAAAGTCAACAGAAGCCCATGGATGGCATAAACTTGCAGGAAGGCCCCCCATGCCAGCCCCCAGGCACTGCGGAGACCCAGATGGGTGGCTGGTTAGTAGTCCACCTTCCTGAGATGACGTCCATCTATGTCTGCCCTCATATGGGAAAAAAAAAATGGGTTAGGTGAGGAATCTAGACAAAGTGGCCTGCGTTGCCCAGGACCCGTATCCCAAGCACCTATGTTTCCCTCTGCTGCACACATACACTCACAAACTCACTAATGTGTCCTGAGTAGTACAGTGGTGGGCAAGAAGGAAACCATCCTGGTGTAGGTGATTGAAGCAGGCAACACCCTGCCCAGCCCATACACACACATGGAATCACATGTGCAAGCACACACAAGTGCGCGCACACACGTACACACACCAGCATCACCACGACAGAAGACCTTGGCCAGCCTGCACGTAGGACCCCCGAGCTTAGCTCTGCTCCTTACCCCTCTGAGGACATTCAGTGCTTCCAAGGGTGGCCCAGACAGTCTAGACCTGAGTCTCCTTGACAAAAGGCCTCTCTCCCAAGAACTCCCAACCAGGTACTGCTCAACCAGTGAGAACACACAGTGAGCCCCACAAGCCAGGCAGAGCCTGCTCCCCCCCCCCAACTTGCCCTGGGACTGCTTCTTTCCCTGTATCTCCAAAGTCATGCCACGGTGCATCCTGGAAGGAGCATGCCAGTGTGAAGGGCAGGTGTGGTTTCACAGGGAAAGCCCCTGCTCATGAGTCCTTATTAGCAGAATAGAGTCTCTCCAATGCCAGTGAACTTGTGCCTTGCTTTTAGACCTCACAATCTGGACTGCACAGCCTGAGAGGGCCACCTGACCACAAGTGTCCCTCCAGCCCAAATCTAAGGCCTCCCCGGAGACAGGAAAAAGCAGGGCTGAGCCGTCACCTGCTCTAGGTTATGGAGGAGATGTTATGGGACTTCTGTCCTCAGCACGGACAAAAGTTGACCTGGACAAAGCTCACTTCTCTTGTTAAACTTGCGTCAAGTCTCACTTTAAATAATGCTGAGAACAAAATGCAAGCTGATATTTCAGCTTACTTAAAAGGCTTATTAAAAACACTAAATCCAAAGATGTTAAAAAGCTATAATTGTCCTCATTCAAACTGGAAAAATAAATCTATTTGCTTTCTTCTTTTATGATCCTCTTCTTAAAAAAAGAAAAAAAAAGTTCATCTATATTCTCATGTGCATCACTGCTGTCTTTCTTTCCCTCCATTCAAGGCACTTTAAAAACACCTGTGCCATTCATAGCCAACTTTTGAGCAAAAGGCAGCCACGTCTGGGGAAAGCTGTTTAACTCTGATTTCCTTATGCTTCAGATAAGCTTGTCTTGCTCAAAAAAGTACGATGGAGTTCAGAGTTCATTTGAATGGGCTTGTGGATTTTATAGGTCTGCACTGATGGAAATTTCTTTGGTTACCTAAGGCAGGGCAGACAGCCTAATCGCTCAGCTTTTCGGGGCTCAGCAGGCCGTGGTTCTACATCTCAGCACTGCCTTTCGGACCCAAAGGGTAACTCTGGTTAGTAGGGCTGCACATCCGGCCACCTCCCTGTCCCCTCCCGTCATAGGAGTTACTGGCCTCCGGCTTGGCCCGGATCAGAGCAGTGTGACTGTCGCTCCCTGCCTGCCCCAAGTCTTCCGTGAAGATAGCCCCAGCCAGCAGTTAACTTGCTGAGTGCTGAGAATCTCTAGCCTGCTCAGAAGTGAAGCACTCCAGGCACAGAACAAGATGGGTTTTCAGAGCAGTGGTCCACGAGAATGCAAATTTATCGAAAGCGCTTTCTCCAGGTTTTCCATAATTAGCATTTATGTCTCCAGGAACTGTCTCCCTGAACCCAGTTTAGGGTGAAAGCGTTTTAGAGACTTTCTCTGCAGATGACATATGAGGTACTAACCTTTTTTCATATGCCCAGATGTTAAGTTCATTTTCATCACATTTATGCAAATTTCATTTGAACAGTAAATCAAAAGAAATCTTAAATCATTGTACACTATTTAAAAATCCACACTAAATCCGGTTTACTTGCAGTGATATTAACATCGAGTCATAGTTAAGGGACTGAAGGTTGGAAGCAGATGTCACAATCCCCTCTTCCATGCAGTGGCCCCAGAGCTACCTGGGGTCCCCACCATCCATCAGATCCTGGTCACAACTGGACTCAAGTTTTGCCAGACGAGAGGAGTTTCAGAAATGAAAGCCTTCTAAAAGTTTTCCAAACTATAAGACAACAGGGGTCTCTCGGTCCAGGGGCCCATCGTCCATGTCAGTGTCTGGACTGAGACAGGACAAAGTTCAAAGGCAGGGGCCCAGTGGTGAGACTTCTGGCGGCTCGCTCCCTCCTCAGTGGGGGGAAAAGTTAATTCCTAGGGCTCTGCAGGCCTGCATTTGTCAAGGCGCTGGACGTCAGTGCTATCATTACCAAGCAAATCAGCCAGGCGGTTAATGGTGGAATCAGGAGACATTTGCACTCTGCTATCAGAATGACATCATAACTAAAGCAGCCTTCAGCCAGAAGCCCTAGGCTCTCCTCAAGCAGAGGCCAGAGGGCTGCCAGGGGCGCCCCCCTGTGACTCCCCAGGCTGCAAGCTGAGTCCCTACCCCTTCCAGGCAGGGCGGCGGGCCCAGCCCCCAGCAAGTTCCTAGGCAAACAGGAACTAGGGTTACAGTTTTCTCCCCAGCTATTGGACTTTCCCCCAGGTTCTGAACACTGTAAATAAAACTAATAATATATTATGTATTTTTCATAAAATTTAAAATACTATAAAACCACTTTCCTCGACAGGCAAGGGTTGGTATTTTATTAACGCAGCTCCATTTTGGCTCTAGCATTTATGGCATTTCCAACAGAACTGTCAATCTCTCGGTGACCCTGTCTAGCAGGAAAGCTCTGCACTCTCTCCTCTGAGCAGCAGAAATAAACGATGCTGGGGAGATGGGGGGGCAAAGGAAGGGAGAAGCCCTTCCTGCTCTTGTTTTGGCTGCTTTTCTTTTTAAAGCACAGCCGATCACATACACACAGAGACACATACACACAGCCAGAATCACAAACCTTAGAATAATGGGGGAGGCATTTGGCGAACGAGCTGCATCCGCGGCGCGAAGAGCAACCGGCCCCGCTCGCTCGCTCGCTCGCAGCTCTGCCCTCCACGGCGGCGGCGGGGACCGACTACTAGCCCGGGACCCGAGATGCCCAACTCCGCCGCGCCCCAGAGGTCGCCTCCGGAGTCTCGCTACAGGTACATGCGTGGCCCAAACAGCTCACCTGGCCCGAGAAGTCGGGAGACAGAGAAGAAAAAAGTTCTGCGAGCTGCCAGCCGGGAGCCCCGGAGCCCGCGGCCGCAGTCAGTCCTCCCGCCGGCGAGCCTCCCGCCGCCCAGGCCCGCCGGCAGCGCGCGGCTCCGGGCACCTCACCAGCCGGCTTTGCGCGCTAACCCCGGGGCGCGCCGAGGCCACGGCAGGGCACTTACTTGGCACTCGCTTTGGAGCGTGCAGGTCGTCGCGGTGTTCACTTGGGTTTTCAAACAAGTTTCAGGGAGGAAGAAGGAGGGAGGGGGGGGAGATCCAATTATGCAAATGGGCTCCGGACTGGGAGGCGCGCTCTGGATCTGACGCGGCTACTGTACGAGTTCTCGGAGCAGCCCCGGGCCGGGCAGATTTATGCGGGCGCGTCACGGCTACGCCAGGTCCCGCCGCCGGAGCATCTCGAAGTTAATTAAAGCGGTAATGTCCACTTTCCCAGCGACCCTCCGTGCGCGGGTTTACTGTTTCACGGTCCAGCCCGACCCGGCCGAGGGCGGGGGCGCTTTTCCCCACGCCTCCCGTCCTTCCCTCTTCTTGCTCCCCCTCTTTTCCCTCTTTCCCTCCCTCCCCCCGTTTTTCCTCTCTTTCGTCTCTTTAAGTCGCCTGCCTTCCACTCAGTGAACAATGAACAAAGATGTGAGTGATGGGAAAAGATCGCCCCCTCCCAACCCCAGCAGTGAGCAAAGCCGGTCTTAAAGTAAAAACCCAGTTGCTAATATCAAACGGGGAAAGAAAACAGTGCGTTCCCAGTCTGCACCCCCCCCCATACCCACACACGCACGCACGCACGCTCACCCCACCCCAAGTTCACCTAAGCCCTGGCTGGGGGCGGGGGCGCCGAGGCCAGGGCTCCAGGGGCTGCCCAACTCGCCGGAGACACCCCGGACACCGGAGACCAGGGGGCGGCGAGCGCTCAGACCAAGCTCGCTTCCCGTGCCCCTCCCCGCCTGCCCGCTCCCCCCACCACCCCCGCCCCGACCCCCTCCTCGCGTCTACACCGGCCACCCGGGCCCGGCGGCCCGCTCGGGCTGCCCGGCGGCCGGATGCGCTCAGCAAACGCGGCCCCTGTCGGATTTCTGCTAAACTGCACGGCGGCGGCGGCGGCGGCGACTGCCGGGAGAAGGCGCAGGAGGAGCGGGAGGCCGGCACCGCGCGCGCACTCACCCCGCCCGGCCCACTGCCCGTGGCCGGTGCCCGGCCGGCCGCCCGCTCCCACCCGCGCGCGCACCGGCGCCCCCACCCGCGCCCCCGCACGCACCCGGCGCCCAGCCCCGCAGGCCAGGACGCCGCGCAGCCGCCGTATTTTCTGCTAAAGTGAAAACGAAGGCGGCTGACAAATCACGTCTCCTGTGAGGCACTCGTTAGACATAACAATATCCGGCAAACAAAACCCAGCCTCGGCTGAGACCGGCGCGCGGGGCTGGGACCCCGCCCTGCCCCTCCTCGGCCCCCTGCTCCTCGCCACTGCCCCGCCGCCCCTACCCAACCGCCCAAATGATCGGGGGCTGTGTCCACGTTCGCCAGGAGGCGGACAGTAGGAACGCTCACAATACAGAAGTGAAGGAGGGGGGCAACTTTCCACCTGTCCCCAAAGAAAGCCCTCTTGGAGTTTCCTCAGAAGAGTTAAGAAGAGAGGGGGTGGGGACAGATCTCTCTCTGTCCCGCATCCCCTTTTCTTTCTTTCTAACTTCTCCGGCGCCTGCGTTTCCACCTTCCGCTTCACGTACACCCATCTATATAGGGATATCTATATTTTAAATTATTTGCAAAACTGCAACAGATGGGCGCGTCGAGATCTGGACACTTTCCTACTCATCATCAAAGAAAAGCTCCCCCCCCCCCCTTTTTTTTTTTTTGCCTAAAATACATCCCGGTCCCGCCTACGACTGTTTTCCTCAATTCTTGATCTTCAAAAAATAATGTCTTGAAGCAAACAGAAAGGGTTTATCAGCAAAGATCATTCTCCCCCCCCCCTCCCCCCAGCCATACATCTGGGCTAGTGGATCAGTTCCCCCAAACTGCACTCTTCCCAAACGCCCCCAGCCCTGCATTTCCTCCGCCTTCTGAGCCCCCACGCCGGCACTCCCTCACTCCGATTGGCCTCATTTCTCCAGCCCAGGGCTGGCCGGCTCAGTTCCCTCCATAAACCTGTTAACTTATTTCTTTCTTTATTTGTATCTTTGGCCCCCGGCTTGGCCCCAGGGCCTGGGCTGGGCCGGGGAAGGTGCTGCGGACGCCGCCTGCGGTTGCAGGCATCACGGCCTTTTTCTGGGGTCGCGGGTTCGGACCCTGGCACCCCGGCCCTGCGGAGCCCCCGGCCTCGGCCTCGCCCGGCTCCCGGGCCACAGGAGGCCAATGAAAACACAAAATGGCAGGTCTCAGAGGCCCTTGGCGCCCGCAAGTTTGACACACTGTAAGCATCAGCTAACTTTGATTAAGAAAAAAAAAAAATGATTACAAATTAGCCTCTCTCCCCCCGGCGGCGGGGCCGGAATCCCGCAGCGAGCGGCGAAGGGAGAAAGGGAGCGAGGAGCGCCCGAGTCTCAGGCAGAGGAGAAAATGGGGAAAGTCACTTGAGCAGAAGTTTCCGCGGCTCCAGCCTCCCCCTATCCAGACGACTCCCCCCACCCCCCAGACCCTTTTGAAAGTTTCCCGGGGCCTGAGAGCGGCGCGCGGGCCGCGCGCGGGTGGGGGTCGCAGGCTGGGCCCGGAGCTGGGCGCGGGGTCCGGCTCGCGCCCGCGGCTCGCGGCCCGGCGACTCCTTTTCAAAGTAACGGTCCCGGGACCGCGGGCGGGGGAGGCGGCGGCCCAGGCGCGGGTCCCGCTCGCCGCCGAAGTTCTCTAGCGCCATTCGATGCCCGGCCGCCGCCGCTTTCTCGGTTTCTTCCTCTTTTTTCCCCCCGCTGACAGCTTCTCTCGCCAACGTCACAGCCACGGATATTTAATTAGACCGTATTTTTTAATCGCGATGGGGCGAGAAGGAGCCCGGCGGCAGGCCTCGCCGAGATGGGGAGGGGGAGGGGACGGGGGGGGGGCAACGCCAAGAGTCCAAACTCACTTTGCCACCTCCCGGACGCCGGCCCCCCCCACCCGCCGCGCGCCCCCCCCCCCGCCCCCACCCCCACCGCGCCGCGCCCCGCGATCCCCCCACCTTTGTTTTCCTTACCTTAAACATTGAAACGCGGGCGTCGGGAGCAAACTCGGGCACGTAAACGGAGCGTTGTAAAAGATTGTGTTCAATGAATAATGAAACATGTCCACATGATTGACTTGATCATTTTCCGGGGCTGAGGGGGGACGGGCGCCCTGCTCGCGCGCCTCGCTCGCCCACTCGGCAGAGCCCTGTGAACTGTTCCCAGCCCAGCCGGGGCAGGGCGGGCTCGATTTTCATCTGCCTCTTTTCAGAATCGCCCCGTTCATTGATACTCATCACCCAGCCCCAGCAGACATCCCCATCCCCGGCTCGGCCTCCCCCTATCTGGTAGGTGAAATGCATTGTACCATTAAAAACGCTCTCCATTGTCGCCCTGGCATAATTCACAGCAACTAGATAGGTCTTGCGGCATTTAGCTTTGATGAGCCAGAGACTGAACCCTTGATATAATAATCTACAAAGAATGGTGTGTGATCGTCCATTTTTTCTCTCTGTCTAGCAACTAAGAAACCATTTAACACAGCGCAGCTTGCTTCTGACCTTGAGCTCATGTAAACACACTTATTAAAATCTATCTATTCTCCAAGAGCTACATTCTGATTGTCAGACTCGTTACTGAGACATATATCAGCCCCTTCGCTTGTCACTACTTTGCATTCCTGCCTTTGACTAAAGAATTTTTTATCCAGCCGAGAGGGAGAGAGAGATTGCCACAGAGGGAGAGGAGAGAGAGACGGGAAGGGGGAGAGGAAAAAGCTTAATTCTTACCTGCTCCTGAAACTATTTAAAGTCTGTTTCTTTTCTGGGGGAAAAAAAAAAAAAAAAAAAAAAAACTCCCGGGTGAATCTCGGTGGACAGCGGGACGCGGAGAATCAGTCACAGCCCGGGCGTTTAAGGGAGTCATCAGCGATCAAATGACGTTGATCCGCGCTGTAACCTTGTGGCGTATTTAATGTAAATAAGGCAGTTATGTTGCCAATCGCCGCGATACAAACACGAAGAGGTCCTCAGCCTCGCCTCCCGCGCCTGCCATTAGAGGCGACTTTATTTACAGACACTATTTAGAAGATCATGATAATTCTAAAACAATACTAGTGCCAAATGATTATGAAAATATGATTTTAATTAATCACGTAGTAGGCAAGGAAATTAGCATACGGTAATTAAACTTCGAGAAAAACGTCACGCAGGTTCTCTGCCTTATGGGTCCAGAATAATCATCACGCAGTGGGCTCCAGGACTTAATTATCAAACAAAATAACTTTTTTAAGGCAACTTTGCAAATGCGGGTCCTCAAGGCAAACGCTTTGGTAAATAATGTAAGGCGAGGTAACAAGGTGGAGATGTGAGTGATGCTGGAGGTTGGGATTCTGTGAAGCAAGGAAGAGGGGGAAAGAAGGGGGAAAAAGCTGAATAATGCAATTATGGATTCTCTGTCCTAGAGTTGACAAAAGCTGGTGCCTCAAAAGCCTCTTTGTTATGGGATTATATAATGATCCTGGTGTCATTATGGGAAAAAAAGATTCAGTAATAATAATAAAAGAAGTATCCAGATACACCAATGAGGAGCTTGTTTTAAAGAAAAGACTCGCATGTGACATTGGGGCATGTTAATAGCAGAAAGACAGGATCCAAAAGAGTTGACAAATAATGGAGGAGAGAGGGAGGGAGGAAGGGAGGGGGGGAGAGAGAGAGAGAGAAAGAGAGAGTGAGAGAGAAAGGCCTGTGTTGTGCATGATTAAGAAGCGCTGGAGACAGATTGATTATTCAAACGCCAAGCCATAGGGACACTTAAAACATTGATTCAGGTAAGACTTGTTCTAGCCTGCCTGATCTGAGTTCCCCTAAGATGACTGGTGGGTTTTAAAACAGGGCACCACAATACATAAAAAGCAAAGATAGAGAAAAAGCAGGGCACAGCCTCCCCACTCCCCCCACCACGCCCCCCACTCCATCCTGTGGAAGGAGACTGGCAGTGGCAGAGAACCAGTGAAAGAGTGGGGTCAGGTACAGAAAACTCCGCGCCAAGAGGAACAGGCAGGCAGCGGCTGGACTAGAGGCTCTGGTACAGACGGGACCCCACTGCCCCTGGCACCTGGCCTTGGCACTTCGCTGCCTGTGATCCGGCTCCCCCGGCCTGACATCGGTGGGCGCCCGGCCTGGTCACCGCTGCCTGCACCCTAGGGCTCTGTCCTGAAAACCCAGGGCATTCTCGATCCTTATCTGTCTATCATCTATCTGTCTCTATCTCTCAGCCCAGGATTTGGGGGAGGGAGAAAACGGCGTTTCCCCCAACCAGCTAGTTCTATGAGATTCTTAAAGTCCACTCAAATCTTTGTAATGGTGTTAAAAAAAAAAAAATCCCCTGCCTACCCCCAAAAGTTTAGGAATTCAGTTCGCATTTTCCAATCCGATGTGTCTGAAATTCTCTTTGAACAAATTCCAAAATACAAGGGTTTTTTTTTTTCTTGTATAGAAATTAGCATCGCAATCACATCAATGATATCACTATCTCTATGGGAATGATAGCCAGAGCAGTGGGGTGTTCTTTATTTCAATTCTTCGTGGATCAACTGATTATACTCTGTCGTCTTTTGAACCTGTTATTGTAAGTCAAGTGATTCTTTATAAGTGACAGCTCGGACAAAGAGGCGAGCAGGGCCGAGCAGGTCGAAAGGAAGTGGCCATATGGACTTGGAGAAAAGGCACTTTCTCCCCAAGAGAATGGGGGTGGCAGTCGCCTTTTAACCCTCGAGCCGCCGGCCTCGCAAGGGCCGTGGGAGGGAGGGAGCCGAGCCTGGGGTCCTGGCACTGTCCTCGGGCACGTGGCAATGCCCATGGGTTTGGGCTCGAGGGCTGGCCTCCTGGCCAGGGCGCATCTTCCAGGCCCGAGGTGCCCGCGGCCTTCCAAGGCCATGCTTCTCAGGAGGGCCGCGCTCCAGGCGACCTGGGGGACCTCGGCTGGTGCGCACCGCTGCCCGAGGCCGCAGAGATTTTGTGCGGCTCAGCTGCCCTGAGCCTACCCGGCAACGACCGCCCACCACCTGGAGGCCGCGCCCGGTGGCCTGAGCCCTGAGGAGGATTCCAGCGGGGGGTTCGCCGGCGCCCCCTGTCGGCGCCCGTGCGCTCTGCGTTCCCCGAGGACTCGTGCTAGCTGCCTTGGGGTGATGCAGACCTTCCTGGGCAACAGAGCTCCTTGGGGGTGGGAGTCAAGGTGAGATGCAAGGGGCGCTGGCCACTGACCAAAGGCTTGGAATCTTGCAGAGACCGAAACCTGACGCCTACCTAAAGCAGAGGAGTTCTCCCATGGAGTTTAGTGGCCACTTCCGCAGCCTGTGGCTCTTTGATCCTTTCCCCCTTCTCCAGAATTTCTGGGCCTCTCCGCCCTTATCCTCTAGCTCCGGTGCTGCCTGGAAGGCTTCTCCTCACTGACTCCCTCTCTTTCTTCTCAGACTCTGGAGTACTTCTCAGTGTCACGGGCTGGCCTGGCCAGGACCGGACCCCTGTGGTTGGAATTCAAGCAGAGACCCCCCAGGGCCCCAGCCTGCACCCAGGAGTTCTGCAATCACCAATCCTCACAGCCCTCTCTCTGGACAGCCCCTCCTGCCACTGCCCTCCCCTCCCCCAGGGTACTCTGTCCCAGGCTTTCCACTCTGCCGTGTCTTCTCCAAGATGACACCTGCTTTCTGCCTTCTTGAAAAGGATGGAAGTCATTGGGGTGAGCCTGGGCTAGCAAGTTAGTTGGATGGTGGTCATGGATAAAAGTCGAGTTCTTTAGTGACCCCTCTACCAGCTCAAAAGCAAGGGCCTTAGAAGCTCTACCATGTTGGATTATATCAGCACCTCTGTGCATGCCTCCTTTGAAAGTAATACTTCTCACACCAAATAGATTGGTTTTGACCTCTGTCTTTAAATGATCAAATCAGTAGTTGGATAATATTTTATGAATCATAAATATTACCCAACTACTGCTTTAGAATTGTGCTTCCTGTGGCGGCAGTACTTGTTTTGGTTTTGTTTCTATATTACCTTTCTCCCCGCCACCCATGCTATTCTCTTCCTCGTAACTTTTCTTGTGATATCAATAGGTTAAAAAACTAGCCATTGGCATGGCCATTGCCTGCAACCCAAAGACTGAAGCATAGGCGAAAGCATCCAGTGGGGCTGCTTGGGCTCGGGAGTGGAGGGGTAGACCAGAACCAAGTCCTCTGGCCCCAGACCTCAGTTTTCCCACCATATAAAGATACCCTCCAATGATGTGTAAAGTCCTATGATCACAGAGTGTCAATGGGAATAGCCTCCTTCAGGTCCACCCTCTTCAAGCAGAAGGAAGATGCTAAGAGATCTGTAGAGGACCATCTGTTCAGTGGGAAGTTGGTTTGGACACTTTCATGGCCCCCATCTGGATTCTCATGGAGAATCCCTGCTTCTCAATTTCAAGTGGCCCAGAAGGTCATCACCACCCAGCACGAGCTTTTCTTAACTCCGGGGGAAAGCCTGCCGGGGGTTCAACCATGAGGTTTCCTTCCCCTCCCTAAACAGTTTTCTCTACTGCTGAGGTCAGGCATCTCTCTCCTGAAGGAGATAGAGCAGCCTTCTCAGCAGTGGACACCTCAGGGTGAATGAGCCTTCAAAGACTCCAGGGAAAGTGGGTTCAGAGGTGTGCCCTTAGAGGTGGAAGAGGTGATTCCTGAATAAAGAGAAATGGAGAAGAATCTGAACTACATGGCCATTCTGCCATGAACTATTTATTGGTCCTTGGCCATGGAGAAGCCAGCTGGGCTGTCTTCACCTCCTCCAGCATTGCCTTCAAAGCATTCTTTTAAAGACCTGGGGTGCTGTTCTCCCTAACCACCCCAACATCTTACACGTCTTCTGGTCTTTCCAACAGAGGGAGGAAGTCAACATGGTATCATCCGTTTGTCCTCACAGGTCAAGCCCTTATCCTAGCAGGAGACCCTGCCTTTGCTCCCTAACCCCACCGACATCAGGGTGGGGCTTCTGCTTCAGGTCCCAGCCAAATCAGCGTATCCTAGCTCTCTGAACACTGTAATTGGTTCTGGAATGGGCATGTGACCTAAGCTGGTCCAATCAGAGTGAAGTTTGTATTTTCTTTTTAAATAGACACCAGTGGAGTCCTTGAGTAGTGGGACAGCTGTGGTCCGGTCCCCAGGCCCACGCCAGGAGCGCAGAGATGAGAACTGGCAGGGGCCACCAAGGAGGGCTGGGCATGACGCCCACACAGCAGAAAGCAGAGCGGAAATGGAGAAATGAGCCTGCTTGTGTTAAGTCCTGCATCCAGCCACACCTGAAACCAGCCCCTTCCCGGCAGCTTTCGTTTTTGTGACCTGGAAAATTCCCATTGTTACCTCAATTCCCTATGTTTTGGGTTTTCTGTCATTTGCCACAGAATGAGGCCTGATACACTTAATACCTGACAAAAACAAGGAATACCTGGACCAGGGATCATAAAACTCATAAGCAAGGCAGAAGCAAGGTGTGTAGGGCGGCGGGGAGAAGGGCTGGCAAAAGCAGGGGTGCTGATGCTCTTCCCAGCAAGAAAGCAGCCAGCGAACTTGCTGGAATTCTCTTAAAGTTACAGGTGTGCCTTGCTTTGTATAATAGCTCTGTCTCCCCACCGCCCCCCAATGTTTGTAAATAGAATTTTGGTGACTTAAATCTGATTTACTGCATTGAGACAGTTAGTTACTCAAGGCCTCTCCATAGCCGTCTTTCATCAAGTGAATGGTCATATTCTGAAAGAACAAATGAATGGTAATTTATTAATAATTGCAATTTTCCTATCTCAGTCATATAGTTCAAAGTAAGACCAACCTGGATGACTTTGTGGTATCTTTGTATAAATTAGTCAAAAGCCAAGAAAATCTGCTGAGCTCTGTCAAATACAGTTAACAACTCTGCATTCCAGCTCCTTTGCAAGACTGCCGAGCTGGAATATACTGGGCAAACACTGAGCGTCAGCTTTGGGCCTTGCTCCCATCTGCAACAGTTATGGTCACATTGAGTGAGGTTTGCAGGAGTAGAGATCCATAAAGCTAGTGGACTTCCTGGCCTGAATGTGGCTTGTGCTGTGTTTACCTGCACAGGAGAGCTATCAGTTAGAGAGCCCATAATCCCTAAATTTGGGGGACTTTTAAGATTGCAAATTAAAACAAAATATCAGGTTATGAAATAAGACTACCAGTGAGAATGCAAGAGCTAATTTTCTTAAGATGTCCTCAATGCCTTTATTATTCTCCTCCCAGGTTATAAATATATTCACCATACAACACCCACCCATGACTTGGTCCCTACTTTTTCAAAGTTCCCAAAAGGCCTAATATTACCTTGTTTGCCACTAGAAACAAAAGGGACCAAATGTTGGGAAAATGTAATTGTCCAGAATATTGTATAGTTACTTTTTGGCTTATGGATGGGAGCTGGTCCATATAAATCAGACAGAATTGACAAGAATGATTCCCCAGGGTTTCCCTGGGGAATACTGAGGTTTATCACCATCTGCTAGGAAACAACTGGGAAACAAATGAAAATGACCAAGTTAAGGCAAAAAAAAAAAAAAAAAGTCCCTTGATTCTAGCCAACCTTCAGAATTCTGAGTGAGCTTCCCTTGGGTCTGCCCAGGACACAGACCATGGAAGTCAGATTGAGCAGCGAGCCGGGGGGCTAGGAGGTTGGCCTGGGAAATAACATCACTATAGAAATTGTATTTTAAATCCTGATTCCATCAAAGATCTAGGTTAAGTTAAGTTAAGTCTTAAGGATCTTGGGGAATCGGAGAAGGAAGATGGGAGGAGGGGAATGTGCTAAGTGTCAAATGTATGTTGAAAGTGCCAGGCTCCAAGAGACCAAGTTGAATCAGATCATGCCATTTGGGGGCAATGTCAGTAGTTCACGGGTGGCACGCTTAAATCCCTGGAGAATCTCTGGCAGACTGTATCTGCACTGACAACCATGATTCTAGAATCTTCCAGGGTATCCTGCAGTCTGTGCGTGGGAAGTCAACTAGCAGAGTAGAAATTGGGGGGATGGCATCTAAGGGTATGGGCAGGCAAATATGAAGCCACACCAGTGACTGGGCACAAATTAATTCATTTTGGTAAGCATGTGAGACATAGTTACGTCCATCCAGCTTATCCAGCCCTCCTCTAACTCTGAGAGTCCCAATCTGTGGACCTCCCAAGGTTATAGCAGCCCATTCAAGGTGTACCATCTAAGACTCTGCTTGTGGGATCCCCCTCCCCACCCCAACCTAGGAGCTTCCAGAAGATAGACATCAAGTCTCCTCCATTGCTAGACCTCAGGCCTAGTCTAGCCCCTGGCACAGTATGGGGTATAAGAGAGTTTTGCTGGAACTAATCAAGAAATTTGTTCTAATACTTAAGTAACTCATACTATGTATCAGGCACTTTTTTTAATCTTTATTGACTAATTGAGTGAGTTAATGAATGAATGACTATATGAACATCACTACTTAAAATGTGTTGCCAGCTCTAGAAATTAATTGCAACTTTTAAGAATCAATGTTATCTTCTCTGATAGAAAGTAAATCTTGATTCACATTAAAGAATAATTAGAAACGTGGAAAAATACAAAGAAAATTGTTATACCCCCCTTAATGTCACCCTGTTAGCTTTTTGTGTATTTCCTTCCAAGCACTTTTCTTTACATATCATTTTCTTTCTTTCTTTCTCTCTCTCTCTCTCTCTCTCTCTTTTTTTTTTTTTTTTTTTTTTTTTTACAAATTTTGAATCATACTCTATAAGCAGTTCTGTGTCTTGCTTTTATTCTCGAGCCTCTGTTTTAAAAAGACAGCAGGCCTGGGGCATCTAGGTGGCTCAGGTGGTTAAACATCTGACTCTTGATTTTGGCTCAGGTCATGATCTCTGGGTTGTGGGACTTAACCCGCATGTCTGGCTCCATGCTGAGTTTGGAGCCTGGTTAAGATCTCTCTCTTCTTCTTTTTCTGCCCCCCATCTCTAAAAGAAAGAGAGAGAGAGCGAGAGAACAGGCCCAAAATGGAGTCACTTGTGCTAAGCCCCACAGAAGAAAACCAAGCTTAATACTTAACCTAATTGCAGTTTCAACTTCCCCCAAGAATAAATCTTAAACCAGTCAATCTGGAATTTCCTGGCAGGACTAGTGAGGTAATCTGCCTCTGTACCCCAAAGAAAGAAGAGTTAATCTACTCTTTCATTGTCCCTGCTTCCTTCTGCCTATAAAAGTCTCTCATTTTGTTGAGTTCTTCTGGGCTCCTTTCCGTGTCCTCAATGGGATGCCACCTGACTCATTCATCATTTAAAAAGCCAATAAGATCTTTAATACTCAGCCGAATTCATTTTTTAACAGATTTGGTGGCAGCAGTGGGACTGAAGGGGACTTCCAATGGCTTCAGGGACAATGAGAAACACAGGCATAATCCTGTGAACTCTTTTGAGCATTTGTCCTTCTCATCATTTCCTAGGGCTGTGGGTCAGTTCCTCTTAGTTCTGGGCTCTGCTTTCTTTGAGCTGAGTTCCTGATCTAGTTGGCTTTCTAATTTATAATTCCCATTTTGAAAACCCAGTCCAGTCCACACTATTCATTTTTGGAACCTCCTGGTTCAGTCCTTTCTCTAGTCCCAAACTCCACAGAAATCACTAGTGACATGCACAGAGTCTTCTCTTGGTCAAAGTGCAGCAACATCTCCTGGGGACTGCTGATTACCTAAGGTGCACATGGTTATTTGTCTTGTTTTGTGTTACTAAAGGTTGTTGCTAATGGGAATTTCAGAAGTGGCTGCAAAGTTGGTGGACATGGGTCAAACATTTACAAGCTGTTAGAGGGCTCATCACCTAACCCAAAGACTACCATGTTAGGATAAGCTGGTCATGGAATGGGTTATATTGACACTAGGTCATCCACCAAACTCAAGAAATTCTCATGCAATGAGGTATATTGTAAAATACCACACAATCCCCAACCATAGAGGCACATTCCTTTTGGGGTTTAGTTTGGCTCCTAAACTTTAGGTCTTTAGAGATCTAAAGGCTTAACTGAAAAAATAAATAAGTAATAATAAAAAATGGGATCCTTAAATTCCAAAGAGTTGAGTGGACCACCTCCAACACACCTGCCTATTTTATGTCTAAGAACTATGGTTCTGGAAGCTGTAAATATCTATAAAAAAATGACAAAACTTATTAAAAATGACCTGTCATTTCAATGGCCATTATAGGGAGCATGCCAATTAGATAAGATCATTTAAGACAGGGCACCTGGGTGGCTCAGTGGGTTAAGCCACTGCCTTCGGCTCAGGTCATGATCTCAGGGTCCTGGGATCGAGTCCCGCATTGGGCTCTCTGCTCAGCAGGGAGCCTGCTTCCTCCTCTCTCTCTCTGCCTGCCTCTCTGTCTACTTGTGATCTCTGTCTGTCAAATAAATAAATAAAATCTTTAAAAAAAAAAAAAGATCATTTAAGACATGCCCTTGAAAGCAAGGGCTCTGAAATCAAACAAACATAATGGGATACCTATTTTCATTGCATGCAGAAGCCTCCAAAAACCTTTAAAAATTCTAAAATAACTTCACTGAAAGATTCATTGTAAAACATTTAAAGACACTAGGGGGACCTAAAACAAGATTGTCCTCAGTCCTACTGCACCCTCCTACCCTCCTTTGAGTCCTCATTCTAGTAATCCTCTGTGTAAACCATCCTCCCACCCTGCCCTGAAGACACCACAAGACCACAAAGAGAAGTCCACCAAATGTGGTTTTGCAGACACTCCCACGTCTACCCTCAGAGATGTTTCCCATATGGGCTTCTCCTAGAGTTGACAGGACCCTGAGGGATTTTCTGGTAGACTGCTACATAGTTCCCTTAAACAGAAAAGGGAAGCCAAAATATAATTCGTGAAGAAAGTTGGCAAATTCTGGCAGATACCAGAGCCTACAGAGGTGATCCTGGGAAAGCTGGAGGAAGTCAGTGAAGGGTGAGATTTCTTACTAGAATTCCCCCACATATCTGCCTAGAGTGCCCAGCAGAGAGAGAAAAATGAATTCTCTTTTGCATCCTCTTTGGGAACGGCTCAAGTCCATGGGATTGTTCAATACTGCTGGAAATATTTACTGTCCAGCTAAAACCTGGCAAGATATTTAAAAGGAGTTTTAAGGGGCGCCTGGGTGGCTCAGTGGGTTAAAGACTCTACCTTTGGCTCAGGTCATGATCCCAGGGTCCTGGGATTGGGCCCCACATCGGGCTCTCTGCTCGGCGGGGAGCCTGCTTCCTCCTCTTTCTCTCTCTGCCTGCCTCTCTGCCTACTTGTGATCTCTGTCTGTCAAATAAATAAATTTAAAAAAAAAAAGAAAAGGTGTTTTAAGTAGCTCTGTAGTCAAAAGTTGGCCAGGTTTAAAGCTGATATTCAGACCCTGATAGAATCATTTTAGGCCTCCTCTCCTGAGCTAAAATGAAGCTCTCTACCCAGAAGGAAAGGTCATTTAAAATCTAGGGAGAGGAAAAATATTTTAAGTGTCTTCTCTACTAATATTATTAGTAAAAAGCTTTAGCCATCTGAGCAGGTAAGCTTAACTTACCTCACCTACCAGAAAAACGACTTAGAGTCAACCACTAGTGAATCCTGTATTGGTGCGTGTGATTCATAGTAGTAATTTTAAAGTGGAAGCTGTAAGGCCTCTTTTGTCTGCCTATATGTTTGCGTGTATGTATCTTTCTATGTATATATGTTGCGGATGAGTGATGTTTTCTACCTCTGGATGGTGCTACTAAAATCAATTTGTAAAAGAGACCTATTTCATTAGGTTGAAGAAAATTAAACACTTACATGAATTAAGGATTCATAGGATTCTCAGACATAGAATAGAAACTCACCCAAATACTTCTCAGGTTCATGTAATCTGAGAAAATATTTGGTATTAAAGTTAATTCAAGTTTGTTGTTTAAGTTTTTTGGTTTAATTAAAATAGACGTGTCTTTAGAGTTATCAACATCGAATAGATGCAATTTTTGTTCTTTCTGGGTTTATTAGTCAAATAACTTCATGTTATCTCTGTTACAAAATTTGTCAGCAAGTAAAATGACATGGTATGATGAAACTTTTATAAGTAATTAAATGTAATTGTTAGGAACAAATAAATTAAATAGATGAAGCAAGATAAAAGTTTCTGGGCAATTTTAAAAAATAGTTTCCCAAATCTTTTTGGTAACCTGAAACCTTTAAGATTTGCCAAGTTAATTTAAATAATGGATAGTCATTAAATATCTAGATCATTTCCAAATAAGATAAAATACACGCAAAAATTAATTACTAAAAATGGACTTGTCCACATTTGGCTTTCTTTACAGAGAAACTAAAGATATTTTGGGTCTACTAATAAACATGCTTTGTGCCATGTTGAGAAATTTACTATGAGAAAGCATATGTTTCTAAAAATTATAAAACTATTTATAACATTTATAACATCAAGCCACAGAATGCTAATGTAAAGGACAGTTCCCTGTTGTTTGTTTCTTTATTTCACACACACAAAAAAATGTTTTTAGGGTTAAAAATTCTAGTATATATAGTTAAAGCTACTAGAAATAATAACGGAAATACCTTCATATTCAGGGAAAGTAGGATGTGTGATTGCAGTAAAAGAAGTTATGTGGAATAGAGATGCATTTTTCCTAAAAGAAAGAAGACGATGATGACGAGGAGGAGGAGGAGGAGAAGAAAGAGGAGAAGAAAGAAAGAAAGAAAGAAAGAAAGAGAGAGAGAAAGAAAGAAAGAAAGAAAGAGAAAGTTTTTGTCCTAAAGCGAGACTGGCTGTTTCAGAATAGGAAAGAGAAAAAAGAAAATAATTGTAGAAAGTTTATGGAAAAGGAATCTTGGGAAAGGAACTTTATGTATGGTCAGGCTGGTTAAGAATGAAATAAATTTATATTTTAAAAAAATGATGGGTTTTAATATAAAAAGTACACTGATACTAAATTAGAATGCTTTCTCTCTGTTAAAAGGGCAAAGTTTCCTTGGACCTTTGGTCAATCTTTTGGTAAAAGATTGTAAAAGTTTATTTGCTTTTAAAATAATGTGCTTGGGACGCCTGGGTGGCTCAGTTGGTTAAGCAGCTGCCTTCGGCTCAGGTCATGATCCCAGTGTCCTGGGATCGAGTCCCACATCGGGCTCCTTGCTCATCAGGGAGCCTGCTTCTCCCTCTGCCTCTGCCTGCCATCTGTCTGCCTGTGCTCGCTCTCTCTCCCTCTCTCTCTCTGACAAATAAATAAATAAAATCTTAAAAAAAAATAAAATAAAATAAAATAATGTGCTTAAAAAGCAGAGATTCTGTGTCTTACCAAAATAATTTGTTTTGCTTTGTTGTACCTTTATCATCAGGTCCTTGCTTACTTGAGAAAACCAAACCTTCTTTATTAGAACAGATAACAGTTTTCCCCATTATTTAACAACTGTTTAACTTTCTGTGTTTTCCTGAGATGTCTTTTAATTATCACTATGGTTCAATAGATAGAACTAGGTATTGTCTCACAGTGAGCTCTGATTCTATTTGACCAAGTGTTTTTAAACTTCTTTATATTTTTGATGAACATACCCAAATCAAATTCTAAATGAAGTCTTTTTGTCCCCAAAATAACTTTGGGATTTTCCAGGGAGTCCCTGGAACATCTCAAAAAATTTGTTCTCTCTCCTTATAAAAAGAGAGATGCTAAATTAAGTTTATTTGACATGCTAAATGACACGGGCAACATTGTCAAATAAGAAGTAATACTAAGCTTTCTTTATGTTGTATTTGTTTAGGTACATGTTCTAAGGGTTCCAGAAATAGTATGAAATTCCTAAATTCTAATACATCCTGGGATAATGTTATCATCATAATTCCAGTTATTATTTTGCAATTTTGAGTGTCACAGAAATAACTAAATTTCCTTGGCAATTCCATTGTAATCAACTCACATCAGATCTTTAATGGGCATGTTTTAAGTCTTCTTGATATTCAGATTATTGTCTCACTCTGATGCTTTTGCAAAAGTGTTCCTGCAAAAGTACTCCATCTTCAATAAGATTCATGGAAAGGACGTTGATAAGTACAGGCTTCTGATAACTTAGAGATCATAAAACTGAACTGGGTAAAAATTACCAGAACTAATGGAAAAACTGGATTCAAGCAGACTAATGAGGAGAATGCCTTTTTGTTTGAAAACATAACTGGTCCTCTAATGTTTTGTTTTTCCAGATATAAGGAAGTTTTTCTCTTAAGCTAGCTATGTTTACAGCAATTACAGTATACCTTTATAAAGAAAGATGAAACATTCATTTTTTTCTCCCTACCTTGTCCCTTCAGAATCTGGAAATCCTTAGTTTTTTTTTCACAGAAATATGATTGTTTGCATAAGTTCAATAAGAATCTGTTCTTCTTGCAATGGGACACAATTGAAAGCATTACTGGAATATACTGGATGCTACTGCAGGTAAAAATAAAAACAAAAACAAAAACAAAAGCAAAACAAACAGACAAACCAAAAAAAAAAAAAAAAAAAAAGCAAACAAAAAAACACAAGATGGCAAGTCCTTGCCTCACCTTCCTGGCCTCTGGGGCTTTTAAGAGTTCAATCTGAGATTCCCAATGAAATGTGCCAGCAAAGAAGTCTTAAAAAGAACTTAGATGGTCAATCACTATTCTTGCTGTGCTTATGTAAATAGTCAGGCTGAGTTTAATGCAAATTAGTTTTACTGTGATTATCTTTGGGGAAAATGGGGGTAATTGTAGAGAGAAAAATAATGCATTTCACTTTGTAGATGTTAGATTCTAATCCTGTTAATTGTCTTTGATGTTTTGTTATACAAAACTGTATAAACTGGACTCAATCCTGAATTCTTTCAGTTTCCTCAAATAAATATTTGGCTATGACTCTCTAAACTAAAATTTCTAATTTTCTCCCACCTTCCGATTTGAAATCAACAAGAACAAAGTCTTCCCTTAACTCTTTCTGGAAAGGACTATACTAGGTCCTCCTCACTCCCCATATGGCAGTCAAACTTCAAGAACTAGACCTTTTGGTAAACATCTCACAGCTAAAGAAGGCTTCACCTGACACCTGGTCCTGTGCAGATGCAGATCCAAATCAAATAGATGAGAAAGAGAAGTAGCTGACATCAAGGTAGACTGCTTCTACCCAAGACATCTCATCAAGACTTCATACTTTAACTAACATGGGACCCTTTTCTCTTCTCTTTCTTTCTTTGTTCTGGCATTGACCTGGAAAGATAACACCATCACTTACATCTGCCTGGCCATTACTAAGGGGGTCTTTCAGACCACTGGATTTAACACCAAAAACTCCAGACTCTGTCCATGACACTAGAAATACCTAAGCCATTTCCCTGTCTCTGGTTAACAGCTCCAAATCCAGGCAACCTTGCATCCAAGCTCAAACATAAAAAGGGACACAAGGCAAGAGTAATCAGAATAAAACTGCCTGTGTGGTCCACAGACCCCTAAATTTTGCAGGCCTCCATGGCTGTCCCCTTTCTAGTCCTGAGTCACAGACTCAAAAGGGAATTACCAGGAGGCATTCCTCATTGAAAATTAGCTTCCTTTGGTAGATCACTGCTCCTCTGAAGTTATGATAAAGAACTTTTCCTTTAACTTTTGAAAGTACTGTGAAATCTGTTGCTAAAACCATAGCTTCCCAACAAAAATCCTTAGACTCTCTGGCCAAAATTGTTCTTGGTAATGACTTCTCTTAATTATCTTTTAGTTGAGCAAAGAGGGGTCTGTGCTGTGGCCAACACTACCTGCTACCCCTGAGTTAATACGTCTGGGGAAGTTGAAACTTACTTAAATAAGATCACTGAGCAAACTACTTGGCTTAAAAAAGATGACTCCTTGAGTGGAGTCTTTCTTTGGCTTATTTGACTTTGATTTGGTCTTGGGGATCATGTTTCCAAAGTGCACTCCAGACATGAGAATATCCTGCTTATAATAATCATAGAAGGGGTTCCTGGGTGGCTCAGTGGGTTAAAGCCTCTGCCTTTGGCTTAGGTCATGATCCCAGGGTCCTGGGATCAAGCCCCGCATCAGGCTCTCTGCTCAGCAGGGAGCCTGCTTCCCCTCCTTCTCTCTCTCCCTGCCTCTCTGACTACTTGTGATCTCTGTCTGTTAAATAAATAAATAAAAATATTTTTTAAAAATACTAATAATCATAGTAGTCCCTCTGGTGGGCTGTATTCTCTCAAAAGTTTCAAATGCATGTTTGCAGCTACTAACCACGAGGCAAATGATCTCCCTAAGACTGGAGCATCAGGAAAGGAATGAAGAGAATGACCAACTTAAAAATGTAAATCCAGGGGTGCCTGGGTGTCTCAGTGGGTTAAGCCTCTGCCTTCAGCTCAGGTCATGATCTCAGGGTCCTGGGATCGAGTCCCTCATCGGGCTCTCTGCTCAGCAAGGAGCCTGCTTCCCCCTCTCTCTCTGCCTGCTGCTCTGCCTACTTGTGATCTCTCTCTCTTTCTCTCTGTGAAATAAATAAAATCTTAAAAAAAAAAAAGTAAATCCTGGGTGCTTGAGTGGCTCAATCACTAAACAGCTGCCTTCGGCTCAGGTCATAATCCTGGGATCCTGGGATCAGGCTCCCTGATCAAGCCCCGCATCAGGCTCCCTGCTCAGCAGGGAGTCTGCTTCTCCCTCCCCCACTCCCCTTGCTTGTGTTTCCTCTCTTGCTGTCTCTCTCTCTCTGTCAAAGATATAAAAATCTTTTTAAAAAGATGTAAATTCAAAGTAGTGACCTCCGAATGCCACAGAGGTTCAGCAGACATCCTCATGACCTCCAGATATCACAGAGATTCAGCAAACATCATGACCTCTGAATACCACACAGGATCAGCCAAAACTGTAAGAACTTTGGAGCGGTAGCTGGAGTGGTGCCTTACATTTTGATCAGATCTCTCAGTTAAGCAGGGGGTGGTATCAAAAAGAGATAGCTAGTCCAAAATAGAGTCACTTGGGCTAAGCCCTACATCAGCAAACAAAGACTTAACTCTAACCCAACTACAGTTTCCACCTCCCCCAGGAATAAGTCCTCAATGGGTCCATCTGGAAATTCCTGGTCAGCACTAGTGAGATAATCCACTTGGTAGACCTCTCTGTCCCCCAAAGAAAGAAGAGGGAATCTACGCTTACCTTGTTCCTGCTCCTTCTGCCTATCAAAGTCACTCATTTTCTCAGCTCTTCAGAGCTCCTTTCTATTTCCTAGACGGGATGCTGCCCAGCTCATGAATCATCAAATAAAGCCAATTAGATCTTCAATACTCAGTTGAATTTTGGTTTTCAACACCTTGTAGCACAAGGCATTTCCCCACATTATTGAATATTCTTCGAAAACATGATTTTATGGCTACAAAGTGTTCCATCAAATGGATGCAACATAATTTATTTAAACAATCTCTTATTTTGGGACATCTAAATTGTTTCTAATTTCTTGTTCTCTCAAAAGCATTGGAGAAGAGGGAGGAGCAAGACGACAGGGGAGTAGGAGACCTAAATATCATCAGGTCCCAGGAGTTCTGCTAAATGGTTATCAAACCATTCTGAACACCTACAAACTCAACAGGACAGAGAAGAGAAGAAGAGCAGCAATCCTAGGAAAATAAAGTCAACCACTTTCTGGAAAGTAGGACGTGTGGAGAAGTGAATCTGAGGCAGCATTTGGGAAGATAGACCGCAGGGGGAGGGGCCAGCTCCTGGCAAGCAGTGGAGCAGTGGAGCAGAAAATCAGAACTTTTAAAAGTCTGCTCCATGGAGGGAGATCACTCCTAAGGCTAAGCAGGGGGTGCAGCCCTTCAGGGACAGTGTGGTCTTAGGTCCTGTGGGGGTGTCTGAGTGTAGACAGATTTGCCAGGTATCAGAGCAGGGAAGCCAGCTGGAGAGATGGAGCCAAGGAGTGGGCTCTCAGCTTGGGGTTACCTTAAACTGTGATCCGCAGCAGACGGGCCACAGCTCTTTGAGCAGGGACTTCACCAGCAGCAGACCTGGGCAGACTCACCTTCCTCCTCCAGAAGGAGAAGTGCAGGGGCACACTGCAGGAATCTGCTGGGTTTGGAGACTACAAACAGGGCAATGTGCCAGAGAAAGAAAAGCTCAGTCACAGGCTGGGTGAGCTCAGAATGTGGCCAGAGGCCAGGGAGACAGGAAGGATTGACTGCTTTTCTCTGAGGGTGCACTGAGGAGTGGGGCCCCAAGCTCTCAGCTCCTATGGGGCCGGGGATTGGGAGGCTGCCATTTTCATTCCCATCCTCCAAAGCTCTACAGAAAGTGTTCAGGGAAAAAAAGCTCTGAGACCGAACCCAGGTAAATTACTTAGCCTGGACCCTGGCGAGGGCAGTACAATTCCACCTCGGGTAAAGACATTTGAGAATCACGGCAACAGGCCCCTCCCCCAGAAGATCAGCAAGAACATCCAGCCAAGACCAAGTTCTCCAATCAACTAAAACTGTGAAACTCCAGAGCTAGGGGAATGCAGCTCATAGAATTCATGGCTTTCTCCTCCATGATCCTTTAGTCTTTCAAAGTTAAAGTTTTTTTTAATTTTGTTTTTTTCTCATTCTATTTTTAAATTTTTTCCTCTTTCCTATTTTAACATTTTAAAAATATTTTATCTTATCAATACCTTAATTTTTTTTCATTTTCATTGTTACAGCCATATTTTACCCCTTCATTGTATTTAACCTTATTTTTTGAATACATATAAGTTTTTTTTTCTTTAAAAATGTGGGATACAATTTCTTCTAATAGATCAAAATATACCCTAAATCTAGCACATGGCTTTATTCTAGTCTCCAGCCTGATCACCATCTTTCCTCTTTTTTTTTTCTTTTTCATTTTTCAACAAACTTCTTATCAATTCCTATTTTAGAATTTTTTCTTAATTTTCACCTTTACATTCATATTCCATCCCTTCATCATGTTTACCATTATTTTGTATATATATAAGCTTTTCCTTCTTTAAAATTTTGAGAGGTTGTTTCTTCTAACAGACCAAAATTCAGCCAAAATCAAGTGTATGGCTCTGTTCTATTCACCAGTCTACATGTAAATATATATTTTTTCCTTTGTTTCCCTCCTTTCTTCTCTCCCTGGTGTCAGGTCTCTTCTGATCTGGTTAGTGTATATCTTTCTGGTGTTGTTGATACCTTTTTAGTATTCTGTTTTCTCATTCATCTATTCTTATCTGGATAAAATGACAAGGTGGAAAAACTCACCACACACACACACACACACACACACACGAAAGAAGAACAAGAGGCAGTACCGACGGCTGGGAGCTAATCAATATGGACATTTGTAATACGTCAGAACTAGACTTCAGAATGATGATTATCAAGGTGCTAGCTGGGCTCAAAAAAAGCATGGAAGATATTAGAGAAACCCTTTCTGGAGAAATACAATCCCTTTCTGGAGAAATAAAAGAACTAAAATCTAACCAAGTTGAAATTTAAAAAAAGCTATTAATGAAGTATAATAAAAAATGGAGGCTCTTACTTTGCAAAAAAGTGTGGATATTCCTTAAGAAATTAAAAATAGAGCTACCCTATGACCCTGCACTTGCACTACTTGGTATTTACCCCAAAGATACAGATGTTGTGAAAAGAAGGGCCATCTCTACCCCAATGTTCATAGCAGCAATGGCCAGTCAGCAAACTCGAAAGAACCAAGATGCCCTTCAATGGACGAATGGATAAAGAAGATAGGATCCACATATACTATGGAGTATTATGCCTCCATCAGAAAGGATGAATACCCAACATTTGTATCAACATAGACGGGAATGGAAGAGATTATGTTGAGTGAAATAAGTCAAGCAGAGAGAGTTAATTATCATATTGTTTCACTCACTTGTAGAACATAAAGAATAACACAGAGGACATTGGGAGATGGAGAGGAGAAGTGAGCTGGAGAAGACGGGAGAGGGAGACAAACCATGAGAGACTGTGGCCTCTGAGAGACAAACTGAGGGTTTGGGGTGGGGTGGGATGTGGGGGAATCCTGGTAGTGGATACTGTGGAGAGCACGTATTGCATGGAGTGCTGGGTCTGGTGCACAAACAATAAATTTTGGAACACTGAAAAAAAATAAAATAATTTTTTTTTAAATGGAGGCTCTTACTGCCTAAGATAAATGAAGCAGAAGAGAGAACTACTGATATAGAAGACCAATGATGGAGAATAAAGAAGCTGAACAAAAGAGAAACAAACAATTACTGGATCATGAGAAGAGAATTTGAGAAATAAGTGATACCATAAGATGAAACAATATTAGAATAATTGGTATCCCAGAGAAGAAGAAAGAGAGAGGGGCAGAAGATATATTGGAGCAAATTACAGCAGAGAATTTCCCTAATTTGGTGAAGGGAACAACCATCAAAATCCAGAAGGCAGAGAATCCCCTCAAAATCAATAAAAATAGGTCCACACCCCGTCATCTAATAGGAAAACTTACAAGTCTCAGTAACAAAGAGAAAATCTTGAAAGCACCTCAGAACAAGAAGTCTGTAACATACAATGGTAGAAATATTAGATTGGTAACAGACCCATCCAGAGAGACCTGGCAGGCCAGAAAGAGCTGGCATGATATATTCAGAGTACTAAATGAGAAAAACATGCAGCCAAGAATACTATATCCAACTAGGCTGTCATTGAAAATAAAAGGAGAGATAAAAAGCTTCCAAGACAAACAAAAACTAAAAGAATTTGCAAACACCAAATCAGCCCTACAGGAAATATTGAAAAAAGTCCTCTAAGCAAATAGAGAGCCTAAAAGTAACAAACCAGAAAGGAACAGAGACAATATAGTCACCTTACAAGCAATACAGTGGCACTAGATTAATATCTCTCAATAGTTACCCTGAATATAAATGGGCTAAATGCCCCAATCAAAAGACACAGGTATCTGAATGGATAAAAAAACAAGACCCATTGAGGAGAAAAACTGAGAGCTATTCCACTAAGGTCAGGAACACAGCAGGGATGTCCATTATCATCACTGTTATTCAACATAGTACTAGAAGTCCTAGCCTCAGCAATCAGACAACAAAAAGAAATTAAAGGCATCCAAACTGGCAAAAGAGAAATCAAACTACAACTCTTTGCAGATGATATGATACTATATGTGGAAAACCCAAAAGACTCCACTCCAAATCTGCTAGAACATGTACAGGAATTCAGTAAAGTGTCAGGATATAAAATCAATGCACGGAAATCAGTTGCATTTCTTTACACCAACAACAAGACAGAAGAAAGAGAAATTAAGGAGTCAATCCCACTCATAATTGCACCCAAAACATAAGATACCTAGGAATATACCTAACCAAAGAGACAAAGAATCTATACTCAAAAAATGATAAAGTACTCATGAAAGAAATTGGGGAAGACACAAAGAAATGGAAAAATGTTCCATGCTCATGGATTGGAAAAATAAATATTGTGAAAATGTCTATGCTACCTAAAGCAGTTTACACATTTAATGCAATCTCTGTCAAAATACCATCAATTTTTTTTAAGAAATGGAACAAATAATCCTAAAATTTATATGGAACAATAAAAGATCTTGAATAGCTAGAGGAATATTGAAAAAGAAAGCCAAAGTTGCTGGCATCACAATTCCAGACTTGAAGCTCTATTACAAAGCTGCCATCATCAAGACAGTATGGTACTGGCACAAAAACAGACACATAGATCAGTGGAACAGAATAGAGATCCCAGAAATAGACCCTCAACTCTATGGTCAACTAATCTTCGACAAAGCAGTAAAGAATGTCCAATGGAAAGAAGACAGTCTCTTCAACAAACGGTGTTGGGAAAATGGGACAGCCATGTGCAGAAGAATGAAACTGGACCATTCCCTTACAGCACACAAAAAAATAGACCCAAATGGATGAAGGACCTCAAAGTGAGACAGGAATCCATCAAAATCCTTGAGGAGAACACAGGCAGCAACCTCCTCGACCTCAGCTGCAGCAACTTCTTCCTAGAGACATCACCAAAGGCAAGGAAAGCAAGGGCAAAAATGACCTCTTGGGACTTCATCAAGATCAAAAGCTTTTGCACACAAAGGAAACAGTCAATAAAACCAAAAGACAACTGACAGAATGGGAGAAGATATTTGCAAACGTCATATCAGATAGAGGGCTAGTATCCAAAATCTATAAAGAACTTATCGTGGGTGCCTGGGTGGCTCAGTGGTTTAAGCCGCTGCATTCAGTTCAGGTCATGATCCCAGGGTCCTGGGATTGAGTCCCACATCGGGCTCTCTGCTCAGCAGGGAGCCTGCTTCCCTCCCTCTCTCTGCCTGCCTCTCTGTCTACTTGTGATCTCTCTCTGTCAAATAAATAAATAAAATCTTAAAAAAAAAAAAAAAAAAAAAAAGAACTTATCAAACTCAACACCCAAAGAACAGATAATCCAATGAAGAAATGGGCAGAAGACATGAACAGACATTTCTGCAAAGAAGACATCCAGATGGCCAAGAGACACATGAAAAAGTGCTCAACATCACTCGCCATTAGGAAAATACAAATCAAAACCACAATGAGATACCACCCCACACCAGTCAGAATAGCTAAAATTAACAAGTCAGGAAATGACAGATGCTGGCGAGGATGCAGAGAAAGGGAAACCTTCCTACACTGTTGGTGGGAATGCAAGCTGGAGCTTCCACTCTGGAAAACAGCAGGAAGGTTCCTCAAAGAGTTGAAAATAGAGCTACCCTATGACCCAGCAATCGCACTACTGGGTATTTATCCTAAAGATACAAATGTAGGGGCTCCTGGGTGACCCAGTGGGTTAAAGCCTCTGCCTTCAGCTCAGGTCATGATCCCAGGGTGCTGGGATCGAGCCCCGCATGGGGCTCTCTGCTCAGCGGGGAGCCTGCTTCCCCTTCCCTCTCTGCCTGCCTCTCTGCCTACTTGCAATCTCTGTCTGTTGAATAAATAAATAATCTTTAAAAAAAAAAGATACAAATGTAATGATCCAAGGGGCATGTGCACCTGAATGTTTATAGCAGTGATGTCTGTGATAGCCAAACTATGGAAAGAACTTAGATGTCCATTATATATATATATATATATGTATATATATATATATATATATATATATATATATATATATATATATATATATATATTCTCCTGCCAGCTGCCCACTCAGAAACTCCGCTCCCACATATATATATAATGGAATACTATGCAGCCATCAAAAAATGAAATCTTGCCATTGGCAATGATGTGGATGTCTCTAGAGTGTATTATGCTAAGCGAAATAAGTCAATCAGAGAAAGACAATTATCATATGATCTCTCTGATATGAAGAATTTGAGAGACAAGGCAGGGAGTTGTGGGGGGTAGGGAGGGATAAAATGAAACAAGATGGGATTGGGAGGGAGACAAACCATAAGATACCTCTTAATCTCACGAAACAAACTGAGGGTTGCTGGGGGGAGGGGAGGTAGGGATAGCTCTCCTGGACATTGGGGAGGGTATGTGCTAGGGTGAGTGCTGTAAAATGTGTAAGACTGATGATTCACAGACCTGTTTCCCTGGGGCAAATAATACATTATATGTTAATTAAAAAAAGAAAATTTAAAAACTATTGAAGAGAACATTTCCATGGTTAAATTTTTGTTTGCATCTGGATATGGACAGTTTTGAGGCTCCTCCTAGGCATTGCCAACTTTCTTTCCAAAAAGGCTACCCCAACATGTGCTTCCCCCACTCCTGTCTCTTACTGTCTTATGCCCATGTGCACTCAGGAGGCTTTAGGACGTGTCTCACAAGTGCATAAGAGGATATTAATGTTTCCCGAACATCACATCACTGCAGGTGGGTTGGCCTTCTGATTATTGTCATGGTGTTTAATTTTCAGCAGGTTCCTGTTGCACCCAGGCTCCCCTATCAGCTCTAGGGACCTCCAGATAGGTCCCTCAGTCTCCAGCAGGGAACAGACAGGACCTCCTTGACTTTAAAGGAAACACTGTATCTCTTTGCTCCTCTTTGCTCTAGAGAGATGTAGTCACCACGGGAGCCTGGACACATCCTCCTGCCAGCTGCCCACTCAGAAACTCCGCTCCCACAGCCTCTCTTCCTTTGCTCACTTAGGGCTATCTAGGCTGTTGGTGAGGATTTTACTGTTGTTCCAAAGGAGAAGTGGGCAGAGTCACTTCCAAAGGAGAAGTGGGGAGAGTCGCCTAGAGGGGCCGAACACAGGCCCTGGGGCCTGGTTGCCTGAATCCAGGTGCCAGTCCCACCACTTTAAAGCCTCATGACCTGCAGCCAATTACTTAACCTGCACATCTGAAAAATGCAACCCCCGCCTCCTGTGCTCCTTTGCAGAGCCCAGGAGTCAGCACTTAGCATGATGCTTAGCGTTCACTTGCATCTGTCAGTGATCTTTAACTGTTTGATGTGTACTTTTTCATTAACTAAGAATGAGACAAGGAGTGAACATCCCACACCATTTTGTGCAGTGGTTCAGGGCCCCGGAGACATTTTGGTGGCATTTCCTCCCAGGGCACCTCAGAAACCCAGGCCTTCTGCATGGGAAATCTCTCTGGGCTTCGGAGCAGGTCCATTCTGCGGCTCACACACACTCCTAACGTAAACACAGAAGCCCCACCACAGGGACCAGCCCACTTCCTCCCAGCAAACTGTCTAGAATGTAAGATCTGAGTCCGTGGGTCCAGAATGGCCACCCTCCAAACCCACAGACTTCCAGAAACTCCACCTAGCCTTTGTCACAAACACCCTTTTTAAGCGAGCTGCGCTGGGCACGCACATACAGAGAACGCCATCCTTTCTCTTTGGCAGTGGGCACTTGCGGGTCACACACTTTAAAAAGAGAACTTGATTTTGTGGCTACATTTAATCTGGGTTCACTCTTGCCCTTTGCCTCTCCTCTCTCATATCTGAGGAATGCTCGATGGGTTCTGGGTAGCTATTTTATGAATTACTTATTCATCTTTTTACAAGTGCCACGGCGAGTTGGCCTTCCTGATGTGGACTGGCGGAAACACAGTTGTGTATCCAAGAAAGTCCAATTCTCCCACAGCTCTCCTAAGCGAAATCACTGGAAGGTAACAAAAGGGTCAGATTACTGCTGCATCCCCCAGAACTCCCTGATCCCCGCAACACAGCCCTTAGGAGCAACTGCTGGCCGTTAGGGCTACCATACTCACACTAAGACTCATGTGGACGCAGCTCGCCCAGACACCCCTGAAGCCAGATGCAACTTTGTCCAGCCTTATTGGGATATAACTGACATTGAACATTGTGCAAGTTGAAAGTGGACCATGTGATCGTCGAATATATCTATATCTGGCAAAATGCTTACCACAATAAGGATAGTTCACACACACACACCCCACCCCAAATAGTGACCATTTTGTTATGGTGGTTACAGTGAGAACATTCAAGATCTATTTTCATAGTAACTTTTGAACCCATACAACAGAACCCTCTCCAGATGCAACTTTTGGAGCCGAGGGTCAGCAGGTCAACACTCAGATGTTTCTGTTACAAGATGTTTCTGGTCTTTATGGTGAATGCCATGAGAAAGTGAGTTTCTAGATAATGCGAGTTGTCTTCCCACCAGCAGGCTCAAGAAGAAATCCTATGGGGTCATAGGAGGACAGGGACAGATTTCCCACTGTGCCCCTCCAGAATGTGTCCCAGCAGCATGAGGCTCATGCAGACAGACCCAGGAGGGGACACAATGTTTGTCAGATGATGGATACGGTGACTGGCTTTCCCACCACCTTCCAGAATGTGCTCTGTTTTGTTACAAAATGCAACACATCAGAGCTGGTATTTTGGAGGCTAATCCAGAGAAGAAAGATTTTGTAAAGATTTTCTCTTAAGGATCAACTTTGCACCCATGAGACTTGAAATAAGTCATAATTCAGGAATTTAAAGACGAAATTATAATGTAAGGCTTTGACATCATGAGTGCTGACGCGGGCGGAGAAGAGGCTGCCTGAGAAGGGGACAGGTGCCTGCATGTGAAGCAGTTGAGTGAGAAGTGGGGTCAGGACCTGGATGTGGGGAAAGAGGGAAGGCGGGGTTTGCAGAAGGGTTCCCCAGGGGAGGGGCGGGGAAAGACCACCCACACAGCCCAGGTCCGTGCCAGACCCTGTGGCGACAAGGAGAGCAGTGGAATCAGGGCACAGGCCCTTCCCTGGGGACAACCCCAAGTGCCTTCTGCCGGATGCTGGAGTCCACTGTGTATGGCCTTGGCGTGACTGTCAGCACTGAGACAGGAGCTCTTCAAAACTAAGGTAGATTTTTGTCCTTTGTGTGCCCTCAACTGTGAGCACAGGCTGCTGCCTCCCAGAGACTCAGTCCCTGGTTCTTGCATGAGTGAATGAATGAACGAATGCCTATTTCCACATCCCATAAAATGCCAGTGTTCAGTGCAACAGGAGAGTTTTGTAACTTGGGAAACTCTGCATTAATCAAAATTGTAGGATTAATTAAACGGAAAATGGGAAAAGCAAGAAAGGTGGGTACAATACTTTATTTACAAGACAATCCTGATTTTATCCATGCACACACAGAAACGTTCTCTTACCTGAGGCAAGCATCTGATCTGTGGTGTACCCTTTGAAATCACCAGAGGACGATCATTGCTAACATGTGAAGAATTTCCTTTCAGCCTCTTTGTTCTGCCTATATTATGCATACTTACCTGTTACATACGTATTATGTCAAGAACAAAGGTATAGGAGGAAATTTACCCACATACTCCTGGTGATTCTGGATGGTGGGATTGTGGATGATTTAACTTTTAGTCTTGGCAGATTCTAGTGTTTTCTAAATTTCATACAGTAGGCACATTGGCAAATTGCTTAAATGAACAGAAGGCCTGTGATTCAGATTTGGGGAGAGCTGGGCAGGAGGGTCATGGGGGTAGAGGAACACCTGCTCCAGGTGTGTTTGGGCAAAGCTATGAAGGCCTCCCATTGGTTGAGCAACAGTCTGGCCATGCGTTGGGTTCTGAGCACAACCACCTACCAAGCCCAGCACCTAACAGATCCGGCAGGCATGGACCGCTTGCCCTCAAAGGGAGGAAGGTGTTGATCGCTGCTAAATGACTTCTAACCCTGCCCCAGACAGTAGGGACCTTGAGCCAAGCAGCTCTCAGTCCTCCAGTCTCATAGAGTCAGTCAAGGGCTTGTTCATCTGCTTTCTCATTCCCACCTCACCACAGCTGGGACCTCAGTCCATGATCACTACTTTGCTGATGCAAATACCAAGGATTTGGGAAGATACTTGGAAGAGGCGAATCCCAAGCTGTCCTTGTGCCTGATTTCCAGACATACGTACTTCCCAGCGCTCTGAACTGTCTTGATGTCTTGATCCTGCCCCGCCTCTCCAGCTAAGCAGGCCAAGAAGGAGGGAGGAAAGGCTGAGGAGCAGCTGGCAAGGTCTAAAAGGCTTACAAGGACTTACTAACAATGTGCCTCTCGGTGTTAGAGAGAAGGCGAGGGCCTTGGACATGCTGCCCAACCTGCAGACTTGCCAGTGACCAGGTCATCCTTCCTGCTAGGGTGCATGCGTGTCAGTGGGTAGACCTGGGGAGCCCCAGAGAAGCATCTTCAGAGCTGTGCGGCTGTGTGGCTGTGGGACACTCTTGTCTGCAGCAAGCTTTGTACTGGATTCTTCCACTTACCACTCCAAATCTCCTGTCTCCCATTCTCCACCCCACTCAGGGTGCAGGGAGGCTGACCTCTGTGGACCACTTACCCCCAACTCCTTCATCCTCCGCCTTGGCTATCAGTTCACAGTGGGAGACTGGAGGGCTGGAGGAAAGATAATTTGGGGTGTCTGTCTCGCCCCCCAACACACCAAGATCCAGCAGTCTCGGGGTCCCCTGTAGCTGTGCCCTCACCTCAGTGAGCTGCCCCTCTCCCAGGACTCTGTCTTCGAGTACTCTGTTCTCTCCCCTTGCCATGTATGGTGTCCCTGTCGTGCGGCAGCTCTGTGCTCAGTGCTAAGGGCATAAGAGGAGTATAGTGGCTTCCCTAGCTGCTGGACCCTGGGTGCGTCTCCCTCCTTTGCAGGTTCTCTCACATGCAGTTCTGCTCACATCTCTGTAAATAACCTCAGCATTACACCCCCTCGAGTGTCCCCTTGACTGTGCATCATTTTCTGCCTGGACTTGGACTTACTCGGGCTGCAGCAGAATCACCCCCTCCTGGTCTGTCTGATCTAGCCTCTGTGGTCTCTGCTTTCAGTTTCCTCATCTGCCAAATGGGGGAGTAATAGCCAACATACTTTCTTTGTTGTAAAAAGAGAGAAAGAAAGAAAGAGAGGGGGAGGAAGGAGGAGAGAAAGAGGGAGAGAGAAACCATAAGAAGTGTAGGTCTTTTGAAAAGGTTCACAAATTCTAGTGTCTGCAGAGGATTTGGGGAATGTTACTCAGTGCTCTCCCGGACTGCCCGAGCATCTCTGATAGGTTTCTGTCTCAGCTGTCCCGTGCCGCTTCGGAGACAGATCATGAATCAAGAAGAAATGTTAGAATGGCTTTGGGTGGCCTTACCTGTAACTAGAAAAGCCTTGAGCTTCTGCACTTAACTCACACCTGGATGGTCCATCTACAGATCTTACTCTACAGATCATTATATCAAGCCCTGGGTTCTGATTTCTGGTCCACAGTCCATAAGAAACAGTAATTTAGGAAGAGAGACGGACTTCCAATGTAGCCACACCAACAAGCAAGAAAGTAGGAAATCTGCTTGTGTAAGAAGAACCCAAAAATCTCTAGGAACGAGGCCATAGGACTAGAGAAAGCCCCATGATCCAAAGCCATTAGCAGAGGGTAGACACCCCTGCGCACCTCTCAAGCCCCGAGGGCTGCATTACCTCGTGCTCAGCATCTGAGGTTCACTGCAGCATCCCTGAGCCATTAAGGAAAGGTTAATGGTGTTCCACATTCTCCAAGTAAGAAAAAAAGGAAATGTGCACCGCATCTTAGAGATATTTCCATCTGAAAATGTTACATGAAAATAATTTATGGCTCTTTCTGGAAAACTCTACTGTCTTGATCTTAGTCCCTGTGGGTTCCAGATGGGTGAGGTTTTTGCTGTTACTGGAAATATCCCTGTTTGTAGGCCGTCAACATTTATTGAGTGCCTGCTGAATGCTGATCACTAAACTAGGAAACAGGGAGGAGAGACACAGGGAGGAGAGGGCTGGGCCATGTCTTCAGGGGTTTGAGGATGGGCATTTTCACCAGCCATTGGATTGCATGTCCCCCAGCTTCTCCTGTCTTCCTGAGAGATCTTGCACAGCCATTCCCCCCTCCCCAGCAGACCTGGTGCCCACTGCCTCCACGGTTATACCTACACTAGCAGACAGACAAACTGAACCACCTCAGCCAGCAGCCCCCCACCAGCTGGGTGCCCCAGTCTGTGCCCCTCTCTGGGGTCTGTTTTTATTATAAATATTTCATTGTTTAGGAGTTTGGGTTTTAGCTGATATACAGCATTTGGCAGGGTTCCTCTCTAGCATTTGGTAATAATTCCATACCAAATGCTAGGGAGAAACCCTCCCAAATGGAACGGTTTCAAGCCAAGGCTCTTTAAAATCCAGAGCCTAAGGAAGTCACTGCATCCAAGCATCCCTGGCTCCGGGGCTTGCAGGGGACTGAAATGTGCCCAGGACACGGCACTCCCTTTGGGCTCCCTACACCGCACACCGCCCTCACTCCTCTGTCCTGATCGCTGGACAGCCTGGACCCACATCACCCTGCAGACATAAAGCAGGGGGGACAGATATGTAATAGGTGGTCCATAAACATTGCTGAGTTGGGTTCTGGGATGTAAAATGAAAACGTGCCCATTGATTTTCCGAAATGCTATTTCTTCAGGCTAGCTCTTCCCACCTTGGACGACTCTGTCTGTCCTTCAGAAGAAGATGAGTTTCCTGAAGGGCTGGCACTGGACTGCCTGGGTTGGTATTCTGGTGGCTCTGGGAACCTGACCAGCAGGGTAGTGAGCTGTGTAAGGCAAGGATGATAATACCCGCCTCACAGGCTTGTGCTGGGGATTGAGTGTGAAGCCTGTTCGGAGTGCTGGTCCACAGTAGTTCCTCAACACACACTCACTCAGCTGGACTGAGCACTCGCTCTGTGCTAGAAGGCTTACATAGACATCTCCCCTCATGGGTGTTTGACAGGAAAGGGGGCTTCCTGTCTGAACCCTTCCATGGCTCTCCTTCCCCAGGCAAGAGAGGCACGAGCACCCAGGGGTGCTATGGCTGAGTCCCTGCACCACGCCCCTCCAGCAACATCAAAGGCGTAGGTGTGTGCTGATGGGACCACTATCAGGGATGAAGGGGAACTGCCCCTGCTGGTCTGCAGTCCCACCTTCCCCTCTCAGTTTTGGCTTTTGAGTGATGGGAGTCCTCAAGTTTCTTTACAGGGCAGAAAGCAGCCACAGACAACACGTTCCAGTGAGGGAAGAGCAGCTGCCCGGAAATGCTCTGGAACCCCTAAGATTCCCTCATGTATCTTTAAAAATACCCTTGACCTAAACTAATTCCTTTTTATTCTCTCAGTCTCTCTCTCTCTCTCTCTCTCTTTTTTAAAAGATGTTATTTATTTATTCGACAGAGAGAGAGATCACAAGCAGAGAGGCAGACGGGGGGTGGGGAGCAGGCTCCCTGCTGAGTAGAGAGCCCAATGCGGAGCTCAATCCCAGGACCTTGAGATCATGACCTGAGCTGAAGGCAGAGGCTTAACCCACTGAACCACCCAGGCACCCATCTCAGTCTCTTTTACTTAAATTTATTTATATGTGGTATATCCTACTGTGAATTTATTTATTTATTTTTAATCCTGCTTGGGACTCTTTGTGCCTCTTGATTCTAAGGATTCATGTCTTTCATCAATGCTGGAAAATTATTACCCATTATCTCTGCAGAGATATCTCTTTCCCGTACTCTCCATTATATTATTCCAGAGGTATTACATACTTCCAGAAATGTGAGACCTCCTAATAGAGGTCCATGTGCACCTCTGTAGCACCTGTAATCATAGCTACCTGCTTGTGAATCACTTCCTCAGGAGGCTGGTGACATGCCCCAAGCCATGGATGGTGCTGAACCCATCCCCAGCCTGCAGAATCCCCGACAGGCAATGGGGAGATGGTGCCACTTGCCAGCACACATTGAGAGCATGGCCTCCAGGATCGGTGGACCCAGTATGGAAGCCCAGCTCTACATTTTACCAGCTACAGACCTGCGGCAACTTCATAACCTCTCCACACCTTCTATAAAGTGAAGATTTTAGATGAGCCTTCTCACGAGTTTGCTGTGAAGATTAAATGCTTCATTTATGGGAGGGCGTTCTCCACCCATCACTGATGCTCACCGAGTGCATCAAAAACTTCTTCTATTAATAACAATGATATCTGAAGCCCATTCATGTAGATATGCCATTGCCTTCCTCCATTATCTCTCTGAAATTGTGCACAGAACATTTCACTTGCATTTTTCTTCTCAATGAAGGTGCAAAAATGTTGCAACCTTCTGCCTTCCCCCACCCTGCCTTTTGATATAGGTAGTGAGAAATGAAAACGAGACTTAGAGCCAGACCAAGGCAGGTGTAGTGAGGGATTTGGCAGAAATCCTGGAGGAGGAAAAAGTGAGAACCAATATCCATCAAGTCATTAACCACAGAGTTCTGTCTCCCACCTGACTTAACTGATCAGATTCAGGTTTTCAGATCTTCCCCATCCCCCCTTCTGAGCTAGTCAGGCAGATGTGTATCCTTTTTTTTTTTTTTTAAAGATTTTATTTATTTATTTGACAGAGAGAAATCACAAGTAGGCAGAGAGGCAGGCAGAGAGAGAGGAGGAAGCAGGCTCCCCGCTGAGCAGAAAGCCCGATGTGGGGCTTGAACCCAGGACCTGGGATCATGACCTGAGCCGAAGGCAGCGGCTTAACCCACTGAGCCACCCAGGCACCCCGGCAGATGTGTATCCTTGAGGCCCCTCCAGGCCACTAAGGGCAGCCCTGAAAGCCCTGACTGTCTCCAGCTCCCAGGAGCTCATGGTTCTCCCATTCCCACCTTCTCCCATCACCCTGCAGCAGGAAACATGACCTCATGTAAGGTTGGAGGCTTGGAAGCCAGGAGCTGCATCCTTCCTCCAGACAGACGGTGCCTGCCCATCCCAGAGAAACAGGAGAGCAGGAAGGCTCCCTTCTCCCAGAGGGACATTCTTGCCCTTGCTACTGTTCCTCCGTGTTCCGGCGTCTCAGAAATGTGAATCCAGAGGCAAGTTACGGAGCTTAAGTTACTGCCAGCACTTGATTGGAATAACTGTTACGTAAAAGCCAACACAGATGAATCGCCTGTAGGGAGTTGTCTGACTGCATGAGTTTTTACACATCTTTCAGCTAAATCAAAGATCCAAATGCTAAATCTCACACTCAGGAACATCAAGTGGATTTGTGACAGTCCCCCGAGGACTCGGTGTCCATAAACCAATGAATGAATTACACTGATCCTGGTATGTAGTTTCTCATCTGTGACTGATACAATATTGATAATATTCTTTATTTCACTTAACTCTTTCAGGGCCACACTGAAACACCATGGTCTTGGATTATGTCTACACTCTGACACAAATAACGACCACCTGTGGGGACCAGAGCACATCAATCAATTGTTCATTGATAGGTAAACCAGATGAGGATTCAAATGGGTACCTGCCACTGTTTTCAGTGGCATTGACATTAGATTTTTCACTTTGGAACTCCGTGTGTTGGAAACTCATGATCGCTGCCACTGGGTTGCGACCTACTATAGTCAGCAAGTTGCTGAGGGAGGCCATATTGGGAAATTGTTGGTCTTGATGGGTACAACACCTTGAAGATCACCAGTTTAGCCAAATCTATCCAGTCCACTGCATGCTTTTGATTTCCCCTTTTGTGCTGGTCCTGTGCAGGGAACTGTGAGGTTCGGGGGTGGAGGAGGTGGAGGAGTGTGCTTAGGAGCACGTTGCTCAAGATGTCTTGTGGAAGAAGGATGTTCCCGCAACACTGTGAACTAACCCCATTGGGTCAGGTGTGGTGATAATGTCGATGAAGAGGCTGCTGCTGATCACAGTGGGTTCTCTTTGCCAGGTGCCTGTCTCAGGTCTCCACGTGCACCGACTCATTCAACTGTCATAGTTTGCAGGTCACTTGCTCTTGTTATGGGAACTCCACTTTCCAGATGTAAAAACTGAAGCAGGTAAGACTTTAGTAGCTTTTCCCTCCAAGATCACAGCTGAGTAAGGAATTTGAACACAGAGCAGTCTGACTCCAAAGCATTGCGCCAGCTTTTCCCAAAGACTTGACAGCAGAATGTGTTCCTGTCATCCTGAAAACCCACAGCCTATCCAAACTGGATGAGCACTCAGGGCTATTTAAACTGTGTTCCAAGACACTTTAGGAGTTCCTTGGAGAAAATGCAAGGCTGCCACTCTTTGGGGGACAGGGAGAGGAAGTGGAAAGCAGATTCAGAACCACTCTGTTTTCTGTTTTTATTTAGGGGAAAAGAACTTCTTGACCCCCCCCCAAAAAAAAGCAAGCCAAAAAAACAAAAACAAAAAAACCCTCAAAAAACGAAAAATACCAAACAACCAACCTTCTTTATCTCCATCTACCCCAATTCCTCAACTCACATGGGAGGCTAAAGCCTCAAGAGCAGCACTTAGTCCATTCTTAGTGAGTTTCTGGACAGCGAGACCCAGAACCAGCTCTCTGGGCTCTGAGCCCATGTCTACTTAATAGACACAGTACATGAAGGCAGGGGACTCCCAGGGCTGTGAGCATCACCTTCCAGCCCCTGGACCAGACCCATGTGCAAAAATTTTCTCAGATTTGCTGCAGCCCTTCCCTTTTCCTGACAGACTGGATAGTTGTTATGGCTGTTCAGGCACCGCCAAAAGGGTGAATTAAAAAGCAAAATGTTTGGAAGAACGGGCCTGGCCAACTCTCCTCAGACCCAGGCCTGCATTCCTCTTCTCCTGGGCTTTATGGAGCCAAGTCCTTCCCCGTCTAGCAGAGGCAGATGACCATCAAAGTACTTGAGCCATTGCTACCTAGCTAATGACCCAGATGACACATCGAGGTGTGACCTCCCTGCCTGGCATCTGCTCTCTTTGTTCAGTGGTGCTGTAAGGATGGGCTGGGTTATGCTGCCATAAAAAACCACCCCCAGTCTCAAAGACTTACGACAATAGATGTTTTACTTCTCATTCTAATTCCATGTCAATCTCAGGTCAGCAAAGGCTCTGCTATTTTATCATCGCTCCAGGATCCAGGCTGAGGAAGCTGCCACCTTCTGGAATATCATTGTCACCAGGGCAGGGAAGAGAGCACTGGGAGAGTCTCCTATGACCAATTAAATCATGCACTCAGAAGCAATAATGCCACTTCCGCTGACTCCCATGGGCAAAGCAAGTGACGTGCCCATGCCTCATCTCAAGGGGGTGAGAAGTGCCGTCTTACTGTGGGTCTAGAAGGAGGGAAAGCACAGTTCGCTCCCTGGCCCCTGACTATGTCATGGAGTAGCTCTTCTCTGTCTCCATCCGAAGTGTGTGTTGGGGAGTGTGTGTGTTCGGTCCTTGAAGACTGAATCATTTGTCCAAATGCTTTCCACTACAGAGCGTGGCAGCTCGAGGGTAAGTTCAAATCTCAAGCAGTCAGTGTCTGTATTAACAGTCAAGGCCAACAGTTCTTTTGGTAATAATAACCCACTCAAAATGTAGTAGCTTCTACTCGTTTCTAAGTCAACTCTGTGTGCCAGTGATGATGCCCATAGTTCTTTTTGAAAGTCCCCAGATCACTACATGTCTTTGTTCTCTTGTTCTCACAGCTCTCCCTCTCTCCCTCTCTCCTTATTTTCAAATGTATTTTAATTTTTTTTTATTTTGAAATAACCTTATATTGCAAAACTTGTGTGGAGTTCCTGTGTTCCCGTCACTCAGTTTCCCTATTGTTAACATCTTGCAGAGTCATAGTAAGATTATCCACATTGAGAAAACCAGGATCATGCATTGCATTTAGCCATCATATGTCCTTGGGCTCTTCCAGTCCATGAGAGTGTCCCAGGCTTTCCTTGTCTTTCATATCCTTGACACTTTGAAGTCTACTGGTCTATCATATTTCAGAGTGACTCTCAACTTGGTGTTTGTTCACTGTTTCTCCTGCAGGTTATATCTTTGACAAGAAAGCCACAAAAGCAACGTGCCCTTCTCTGTGCATCGTATCTGAGATTGTATAATGTCCACATGTCTTGTCTTTTCTGGCGATGTTAATCTTTATCACTTTGCATAGGTGCCATCAACCACGTTTTCCACGAGTGAGACTGCAAATATTCTCCATGCACTCAAACTTCTACACACTAATTTTAGCATCCATACATGGATCTTGCCTGCAGTAATTTATGGCTGTGATGTTCTTTTTTTTTTTAACTTTATTTACTTATTTGACAGACAGAGATCACAAGTAGGCAGAGAGGCAGGCAGAGAGAGAGAGAGAGAGAGAGGGAAGCAGGCTCCCCACTGAACAGAGAGCCTGATGCAGGGCTCGATCCCAGGATGCCGGGATCATGACCTGAGCCGAAGGCAGAGACTTTAACCCACTGAGCCACCCAGGCACCCCTATGGCTGTGATGTTCTAATATGACGTTCGATTTCCTTCAGTCCTTCTACATTTTGTGGAAAGATCTAGATTCTTTTGTAAGGAAGAGATTTACATCCCCACCATTTATTTATTCAGTGTTTATTTAGACTAATATGGACTCAACCATATTTATTTTTGGGGGGTTATTACTCAATACTATCACTATTTATTGTGTCTGGCTTTGACCATCAGGAACTTCTTCAGGTTGGCTCCTGTGCCTTTTTGACATGCCTCATTCTTTTCTAAGCAAATCTTTTTCTGGCTCTACCAGATGCTTCAGGCTCACCTTGCATTGTCCCTGACCCTGCACTGAAACCAATTACTTCTGAAAGAAGCCCTGGTTCCTTTTATTGCAGGAAGGTACTTAGAAACCAACCTGGGGCAGTCTGTATTCCCATTGTTACCATGATGTCATTGCTTCTAGGCCCTCTCTGCAAACAGAACTTGGAAATACGTGTTGTATGTATACACACATAATTGTATTTATGTTTGTCTCTATGTATCTGTGTGTACGCATGAGACCTCTAATTCCAATCCATCACCACGAGTTTCATTCTAACATTTTCCCTTTTCTTATTTGTGACTTCTTTCTCCAACAGCAGGAAATCTGTGTCTCATTATCTAAAATACATTTACTTACTTGTTCAACTCTTCTGTACACATAAAGCAGTTTTGGAATGGGGACCTACACCTCCGCAAGAAACAAATTCACTAACTAGAGTACAGCATCTGTATGCAGTCATTTTAGCCTTTATCTTCACATTATCCAGCAAAATATTCAGTATTTTACAAAGTAACTTGGGTTAGTTTGATTTCTTCCCCCACTCCCTTCCACATGCTTACATCATCCATCTGTAATTCAGTTAGGGTCCTTTGTTGTAGTTTGTATTCCATTTTTATTTCCCCCACAACCTGCCTTTTTTCCTTTCTTTCTATTTTTTTTTTCTAATTTCTCCTCAATAATGTACAGTGTCATGAATTTAGACAAATAACCAATCAGGCATTCACCACTACAGTCATGTGTCCATCCCCCCAAATTCCCTCATGCAAACTCAGGTAGTCAGTCCCTTCCTCCAAGCCCTGCTCCAGACCCTGTCCCCATTGTCTTGCCTTTTCAAAATCTTACAGAAACGGCATGATACACTATGGAACCTTTGGAGTCTGGCTTCTGTTACTTAGCAAAATGCACTTAGAGGTCATCCTTGTTTTTTATTTCCAAGAGATTATTCCATTCTATTGTTGAGTAATGTTCTGTTGCATGAAAGTACCATGGTTTAGCTATTCACCAATTGAAGGTCATCGAGGTTGGGCTATTATAAGTAAAGCTGCTATAAAAATTTGTGTAAAGCTTTTTAGGTAAACCTAAGTTTTTATTCACCCATGTGTGTAATAGCTGGATACAGTTAACTTTATAAGAAAACTCCAAACTCTTTTCCACAATGGTTGTGACATTTGGCAGTCCTGTGAGCAATGTATAAGGGTACCAATGCCTCTGTATCCACACCAGCACTTGGTAGTGTCAGACTTTTTAAAACTGTAGCCTCGCCAGTAGGAGTACAGTGATACTTCGTTACAATCTGAATTTGCATTCCCCCGATGATGAAGGATGTTGGGAATCTTCACAAATGCCTATTTGCTATCTACATATCTTCCTTAGTGAAGTATCTACTTAGATCTTTGCTGACTTTTAAAACTGGATTATTTGTTGTCTTACGGTTGAACTTTAAAAGTTAGTTACAGAAGCTGGACACTAAATCCTTTGTCGCAAGTGTGATTTGCAGATAGTTTCTCTCAGTCTGTGTTTTGTTTTTCATTCTCTTAACAATGTCTTTCCAGAGCAACAGTTTTCAATTTTGTTGAAGTCCGGTTTATCTTTTTCTTTCTTCTATGAATAATGATTTCAAAAGAGCTTTCTGAAAGCTCTTCGCCTAATTCAAGATCATAAATAAATTCTCTTATGTTTTCTTATAGGACTTTTAAAGTTTTATATTTTACATTTAGGTCTATGATTCTACCTCAAGTTATTTTTTTGTATGAAAGGTATGGTCTGGGCCAAGTTTCACTTCTCTGCATATGGATATCCAGTTGTTTGAGCATAATTTCTTAAAAAGGTTATTCTTTGTCCATTGAATTCTTCTGTAGCTTTGTCCAAGTCATTTATGTAAATCCATATCTGGACTCTTTATTTTATCCTACTCATCTACAGGACTATCATTTTACCAATAATACCAATGTTTTGATTACTGCAGCTTGATAAGAAGTCTTGAAATCAGGTAGTGTTGAGTCTTCCAGCTTTGTTTTTTTGTTGTTTTATTTTTTCAAATTATTTTGGCTCTTCTAATTAGTTTGCCTTTCCATATCATTTTCATTAGGAATTAGAAACAGCTTGTCAATATCTAGAAAAAGCTTGCTGGAATTTTGAATAAAATTCTGGCCTATCTGTAGATCAATTTGGAAAGTATTGACATCTTAGCAATATTGACTCTTCTAATCTGTAACCATGGATATCTTCCCATTTATTTAGGTATTTGTTGATTTCCTTAGTGCCTGACAATTTCCACCATACAGATCCTGTATAGATCTGGTTAGATTCATTCCTGAGTATTTCACTGTTTGTGTTACAGTTAATATACTGTTTTATAAATTTTGAATTTCAATTCTACATTGCTAGTGTGTAGATATATAATTTATTCTGGCATATTGATTTTGTATCCTATAACCTTGTTAAAATCACTTATTTGTGGTAGGAGTTTTATTTTTGTAAATTTTCTGGGATTTTCTAAATAATTGTGCTATACGAATAGAAAATTATTTTCACCTTTCCCAATCTATATGCCTTTTATTTATTTTGCATGCATTATTACACTGATTAGGACCTCTATTTTGAGGTTGAATAGTAGTGAGAAATGACATCTTTGGATTGTTCCCAACCTTAGGGAGAAAGCATTCAGTTTTCACCATTAAGCATGATGTTGACTGCAGGAATTTTGTAAATTAGGTTAATAGGGTACCCTTCTTTGAATTACACTTCTGTCATGAAAGCTTGTGGCTTGCTACCCGTGAAACTGGTGAAAACTATAAAAAACTAACCCAACCATCTAAAGTCTCTGGGAATGGACCTGAGGGCAATGAAGAAACATTTACTCATGAAAATCTACCGGAACTAATAAGAACTGAAATAAGACTCTCCCTGCCTCCCTCCCTCTTTTCCTTTCAGTAAGATGGAAGCTCCACTCCAGACTGGTACAGCCAAGAACAAAAGATTTTCTCTCCTCTCACCTCCTAGTCAGAAAGCTATCTTTGTGGGAGAAACAGGATATCAGCGTCTCTTATCCTACCCTTAGCCATCCATAGCTGAGGCTAAGTTCTAGGTGAGTGTAGCTAAGAGGTGGGAGCTTCCTTTTTCTTTCCAGTTCCCAGTCATGGAAAGGAGCTCTAGTGCTGGGAACACTGTGATCCAGACAGCCCATTCCCTGGCTCATTTGTAGTTCATAAATCAGAAGCTCCAAACTAGAAGAGGCAAGCTGAGAACACCTGAGGCTACTGTCTCTCTTTTTACTTGATCACTCAGCTCCTAAAGTGGGAACTCCACTCAGAGGGAGGTGTGTCATTGTTTCCACTCTCAGCTCCAGAGCTAAAGCTCAGAGATTTTGCACAAAGAAAGAAGTGGGCTTTAAAGCAGAGAACTCTGAATTTCTTCCTAAAAGAATGGAGTTCATTTGTAACATGGATTAAAAAGTTGAAGACTAAGGGTATTCTCAAATGGTGAAGGTTATGGTGAAAGGCAACTGAGAGGAGACTGATAGACTCTTTGGAGATATAGGCCAAACTATAGGCCAGTGAGTTTGCCAGAGAGAATAAAAAAAAGACAGTGGGAGGAGATCCCTGGAGTTAGAATAAATCCCAAATAGTGACCCAAGTTGCTCAAACAAATATGGATCAGTCTGTAGATCAAGTTATGTTACAGGAAGATTTTTCTAAAAAAAAAAAAAAAGAGCAATTGGATGGCAATTAATGAAGATCAAAAGCTGATGTTGCCAGGTAAAAAGATAATGTGAGCCCTACAGCCACTGGCATTCCAGTGTGTTCATGGTCATATTTAAGTCTGCATCCCTGAAAAGCAGCATCATAAGCTTCAGAATAGGATTGATGAGGGAAGAGACTTCACCAGAATAATCCAGTCAGTTGCTAAATGAATGAAAGAGAGAGAGAAAAAAAAGGAAAGAAAGAAAGAAAGAAAGAGAGAGAGAAAGGAAGGGAGGAAGAAAGAGAGAGAGAGAGAAAACAATAATAAGACCCCATAAGGGTTACAGGTGAGCACCCAGAGTTGCTAAATATATACCTAAGATGCCCAGTTAAACACACACACACACACACACACACACACACACACACACACACACACAATATGCAAAGAAACAGTTAAATATGACTGGGACAAAAGGCAAGCAACAGAAACTGCCTGTGAGAGCAACCAGATGGCAGATTTATCAGAAGACTTCAAAGTAGCCGTTATAAATATGTTCACAGAACTAAAGGGAATCATGACTTAACAAAGTGAAGGAAGTTATGATGACAAGATCACATCAAATTAAGACTCTTAATAAAGGGAAGAAATTATTTTAAAAATAACCAAATAAAAATTTGGCATCGAAAAGTACAATAACTAAAATGAGAACATTTATTAGAGGGGCTGAACAGATTTGAACTGGTACCAAAAAAATGAACAAACTTGAAGATAGATCAATGAAGATTATGAAATCTGAGGAGCAGGAAAAAAAAAGGGTAAGGGAAATAAACAGAACCTCAGAGAAGTGTGGGACACCATTAAACACACCAACATACACATAATAGGAATACAGAAGGAGAGGAGAGAGGAAGGAGTAGAAAAAATATTCAAGGAAATAATGGCTGAAAATTTCTCAAATGTATAAGCATTAATTTACACATCCAAAAGTTCAATTATTCCAAGATAAACACAAAGAGATTGACAAACAGTCACATAGTAAAAATGCTAAAAGCCACAGACAAGGAAAAAATCTTGAAAGCAGCAAGAGAAAAATTACTCATGACTTACAAGAAAACCCCAATAAGATTAAAAGTTCACTTCTCAACAGAAACAATGGAGGCCAGATGGTGGTGGGATATATTTAAAATGCTCAAAGAGAAAAACCAAGAATCCTATATCCAGCAATGTTATTATTCAAAAATAAAGATGAGTAAATACATTCCCAGATAAACAAAAACTAAAAGAATTTGCTGATGGCAGACCCACTTTACAACAAATACTAATGGAAGTTCTTTAAGTTAAAAGCAAGTGACCCCAGGTAGGAACCCACAAGAAAAAACAAAAAGTATCTGTAAAGTCATTAATATATTATAAAAGATAGTACAAATGCTCATTTTCACCTTTCTTCTCTTAACTGATCCTAAGAATAACTGTATAGAACAGTATAAACAAATGTACATAATGTATTATTGGGCCTATGACATATAAAAAGGTAATATATTTGCACAAAGGAGATGAGCAAGAGTAAAGCTGGGTTGAGCTAAGGAAATGACTTCAGGTGGTAACTCAAATCCACAGGAAAGAATAAGGAGGACAAGAAATGTTAAATAAGAAGGTTAATATAAATAAAAGATGCAAAATTAGATAAAGTAATAATTGTAACAGTGTCTTATGGTAATGTGTACCATTCATAGATATATTATGCATAACAGTAATATCACAAAATGGGGGAAAGAAATAGAGATATATAGTTATAATGCTTCCACATCTCACTGGAATTATTTAGTATAATTCTGAAACTAATTCTGATAACTTAAGTTGTATAAGCCTTATAGCAATGAGTAAGGAAATAGCTCAAGAAAACGTAGTAAAAAAATAATTAAAGAAATTAAAATTCCACATTAAAAAATATTTGCAAAAGAAAGAAGCAAAAGAGGGGTAGAAGAACAAAAAAAGACAGAAGATATAGAAAACAGATGGCAGTTATAAATACAAGTATATCAATAATGTCACTAAATGTGTATGAATTAAACAATACAGTCAAAAGTCAGAGATTCCTATAATGGAAAAAGAAACTAAATCCAACTGTATGCTCTTTCCAGAGACATATTATAGATTCAAAGATATAAACATTTTTTTTTAAAGATTTTATTTATTTATTTGACAGAGAGAGATCACAAGTAGATGGAGAGGCAGGCAGAGAGAGAGAGAGAGAGGGAAGCAGGCTCCCTGCTGAGCAGAGAGCCCGATGCGGGACTCGATCCCAGGACCCTGAGATCATGACCTGAGCTGAAGGCAGCGGCTTAACCCACTGAGCCACCCAGGTGCCCCAGAAAGATATAAACATTTTGAAACTAAAAGGATGGAAAGATATTATACAAACATTTACATTACAGGAAACTGAAATTTTAGCTATATTAATATCAGACAAATGGCAATATGTTACTAGAGAGCGCCGAATCTTAACCACTAGACGATAAGGAAAGATATTTTATAATAATAAAAGAGTCAATCAGTTGGGAAGATATAAAAATTATAAACATGCATGCACCTAACAACAGAGCACCAAATTACATGAAGTAAACATTGGTAGACATGGAGTAATATAACTGACAATTGATAATATAATTGATAATTGATTATAGTGGAAAACTTCAATACCCATCTTCGATAATAGGCAGAACAACTAGGCAGATCAAAAGGAAATTGAATACTTGAATAACATGATAAACCAATGAGGCCTAACACAGCAATAGAACATACTATCTAATAACTGAAAAGTATACGGTCTTCTCAAATGCACATAAAATTTCTCCAGGGTGTATCATATCTTAGGACATAAAACAATCCTTATATAAATTTAAAAAGATTGAATAAGACATAGTATGTTTTCTAACCACATGGAATACAATTATAAGTCAATAACAAAAGAGAGTCTGGGAAACTCACAAATATGTGGAAATTAAACACACACTTCTATTTAACCTGTGAGCCAATGCAGAATTCAAAAGATAAATTATAAAATACTTTGAGATGAAGGAAAATGAAGATACAGCATACCAAACTTATGGGATGCAGGTAAACACAGTGCTTAGATGGAAATTTATAGTTGTAACTTTCTATCTAAAAAAGATGAAAGATCTTAAATTAATAGCCTAATGTTTTACCTTAAAACACTGGAAGAAGAAGAGCAAACTAAACCTAAAGGAAGGAAGAAAACAATAAAAATTATAATGGAAATCAGTGAAATAGAGGATTGAAAAATAGTAGAGAGGGGCACTTGAGTGACTCAGTTGCTTAAGCGTCTGACTCTTGATTTTGGCTTAGGTCATGATCTCAGGGTCATGAGATAGAGCCCCACATTGGGCTCCATGTTCAGCACAGAGTCTGCTTGAGTCTCTTTTCCCCCTCTCCCTCTTCACCTCCTCTCTGAAGTCAAGAACAGACGTTTCTCCAAAGAAATCATACAAATGGCCAACAGACACATGAGAAAATACTTGACATCACTCAGCATCAGGGAAATACAAATCCAAACCACAATGAGATACCATGCCACACTAGTCAGATTGGCTAAAATTAACAATTCAGGAAACAACAGATGTTGCCAAGAATGTGGAGAAAGGGGAACCCTCTGACACAGTTGGTGGGAATGCAAACTGGTGCAGCCACTCTGGAAAACAGTATGAAGTGTCCTCAAAAAGTTAAAAATAGAGCTATCCTACAGCCCAGCAATTGCACTACTATGTATTTATCCAAAGGGTACAAACATAGTGATTCAAAGGGGCATATGCTCCCCAATATTTGTAGGCAGCAATGTCTACAATTGCCAAAATATGGAAAGAGCCCAGATGAATGGATACAGAAAATCATATTACTCAGCCATCAAAAAGAATGAAATCTTGCCATTTGCAACAATGTGGATAGAACTAGAAGGTATTATGCTAACTGAAATAAGTCAGCCAGAGAAAGACAACCTATGATTTCACTCATATATATAATTTAAGAGACTCTTAATTATAGGAAATAAACTGAGGGTTCTGGAGGAAAGGTAGGAGGGGGGATGAAATAATTGGGTGACAAGCATTAAGGAGAGTACTTGAAGTAATGAGTACTGGGAGCTGTATACAACTGATGAATCCCTAAATTCTACCTCTTAAATGAAAAAATAAAAATAAAATAAATAAAATAAAATAAATTTTAAAAAAAAAATCTTTAAAGAAAAACTAGAGAAAGTCACTGAACAAAAAAGCTAATTTTGTGGAAAGATCAACAAAATTAACAAACTTTTAGCTATATCTACAATTTAAAAGAGAAGAAGACTCAATTTATTAGAACCAGAAATGAAAAGGGGGGCACTCCTACCAATCTTACAAAAATAAAAAGCATTTTAAAGGAATACTATGAACAATTGTGTGTCAATTGCTTAGATAACTTGGATAAAATGGATAATTCTTATAAAAGTGCAACCTATAAAAATTAACATAATAGACAATATGATTAATAGTAAGTCAAGATTGAATGTGTGATTTAAAAAACTACTTACAGGGGCGCCTGGGTGGCTCAGTGGGTTAAGCCGCTGCCTTCAGCTCGGGTCATGATCTCAGGGTCCTGGGATCGAGTCCCACATCGGGCTCTCTGCTCAGCAAGAAGCCTGCTTCCCTCTCTCTCTCTCTCTCTCTCTCTGCCTTCCTCTCCGTCTACTTGTGATCTCTCTCTGTCAAATAAATAAATAAAATCTTTAAAAAAAAAATAAAAATAAAAAACTACTTACAAAAGATCAGACCCACTTTACTGCTTCACTGCTGAATTCTACCAAACACTTAAAGAATTAGGAGCTGTTCTATAGGTATTACCTCTTTTTTTTTTAAAGATTTTATTTATTTTATTTGACAGATAGAGATCACAAGTAGGCAGAGAGGCAGGCAGAGAGAGAAGGAGGAGGAAGCAGTCTCCCTGCCAAGCAGAGAGCCTGATGCGGGGCTCGATCCCAGGACCCTGGGATCATGACCTGAGCCGAAGGCAGAGGCTTTAACCCACTGAGCCACCCAGGCGCCCCTAGGTATTACCTCTTTACATGGAAGAGTTCATCACTTATTATTCTTGACAATAGAATAGGAAAGAACACTTTCAAACCCGTTTGATAAGGCCAGCATTATCCAGATGTCAAAGCCAAAGACATGACAAGGGAAAAAAGTACTGAACTCTTATAAATATGGATGTAAAAAAAAAAAAAAAAAAACCTCAACAAAATACTAGCAAACAAAATACAGCAACATTTAAAAAGAATTGTACACCATAAATAAATGTGATTTATGCCTGGAATGCAAAGTGGGTTCAATATCCAAATACCAATTAATGTGATATCCCATATTGCTAGAATGGAAACAAAAAATCATATGATCATTTCAAGAGACACAGAAAAAGCATTTGACAAAATCCAACATCCTTACGTGATAAAAACACTCAAAGGAATAGAAAGGAACTTCTTCAACCTGATACAGGACATCTACAAAAACAAACAAACAAAGCAGAGCTAACATCATACTCAATGGTGAAAGATCAATACTTTCCACTTAGAATCAAGAACCAAACATGGATGTTCTGTTTCATCATTTCTATATCTTTCTGCATTAGAGGTCCTATTCAAGGCAACTAGTCAAGGAAAAGAAATAAAAGTCATCCACACTGGAAAGAGAGAAGTGAAATTATCTCTAGTCACAGATGACACAATCTTGTATGTAGAAAATTCTAAGGAATCCACTAAAATACTATTGGAATTTAAAAGTTCACCAAGGCTGCAGGTTACATGATCAATATGTAAAAATTAATTGGATTTACAAATAATTGCAATGAAAAATCACAGAGAAATTAAGTAAATAATTCCAGTTTTAAACAAGTCATTTTATTTTATTATTTTAATTTAACCAAAACTTTATTTTAGCTGTAGGCAGGTTTTAAAGAATGCTTATCTTTATTTTTTTTTTAATTTTTTATTTTTTCAGCATAACAGTATAATTCATTATTTTTGCACCACACCCAGTGCTCCATGCAATCCGTGCCCTCTACAATACCCGCTTATCTTTATTTTTTAATTGACACACAATGTTGCATTAGATTTAGGCATACAACATAGTGATTCAACGAGTCTATACGTTGTGCTACACCTACCACAAGTGTAACTACCATCTGTCACCATACAAAGCTATTACAATATTACTGACTATAGTCCCTATTCTGTACCTTTCATCCTTGTGACTTATTCATTCCATAACTGGAAGCCTGTGTCTCCTACACCCATTTTTACCTATTTTGCCCATCTCCCCCACCTCTCCCCCTCTGGAAACCATCATTTATTCCGTTTTATAGTAGCATCAGAAAGAATAAAGTACTCAGGAGTAAATTTAACAATAGAATTACAAAACTGATAAGCTTAAAACTATGAAGTATTGTTGCAAGGAATTAAACAACTAAATATCCCATTTTTATGGATTGAAAGTCTAAATATTGCTAAGATAGCAATAGCCCCAAAATTGATTTATAACCTCAACACAATCCTTATTATAATCTCAGTTTGCTTCTTTGTAGAAATTCACAATTTATTTTAAAAATTCATATGAAATGTGAAGTGACCCAGGATAGCCAAATTAATCTTGAAAAAAGTTTTTTTTTTCTCAATTTTGAAATTTACTACAAAGCAAAAGTAATCAAAACATTGTGGTACTGGCATAAGGATAGACATATACAACAGTGGCAGATACAGAACTGAGAGTCTAGAAATAAATCCGTGTGTCTATAGTCAATTGATTTTTGGCAAAGGTGCCAAGAGCATCCAGTCTGGAGAAAATAGTCTTTTCAACAAATGGTGCCAGGATAACTGGATAGCCTCATAGTAAAGAATGGAATTGGACACATACCTCACATCAAACACAAAAATTAACTTGAAGTAATCAACAGCTTAAATTAAAGAGATAAAACTCATAAGAAAACATAGAGATAAATATCTTCATGACCTTGAATTTGACAATAGATTCTTAGACATGACACAAAAACACAAACAACAAAGAAGAAAATAGAAAATCTGGACTTCATTCAAAATTAAAAACTTCAGCACCTCAAAGGACACTATCAAGAAAGTGAAAGGACAACCTACAAAATGAGGAAAAGAGATTTGCAAATCATATCTGAAAAGGGATTTATACCTGGACTTATATAGTCTTATAAAAAGAATGCTTGCAATACAATAATAAAAAGATAGCCCAGTTTAAAATTGAGCATATATGAGTAGATATTTCTCCAAAGAAGATATACAAATGACCAATACGTACATAAAGAGATGCTCAACATCAGGGAAATACAAATCAAAACCGCAAAGAGCTGTAAGATCACCCTCACTAGAATGAGTATGATGAAAAAGTCTGATAAGAACAAGTATTGGTACAACCACTATGGAAAACAGGATGGAAATTCCTCCAAAAAGTAAAAATAGAACGATAGTATGATCCAGCATTTAACCATTTCTGGGATTATATCTGAAGGAAACAAAAACACTATGTTGAAAAGATAGCCTCGTGTTTGTTTATAGGAGCATAATTTACAGTAACCAAGACATGGCAACAACCTAAATGTCTACCAATGGATGAATGGATAAAGAAGAGTGGTAGATATATACGATGAAATATTATTTGGCCATAAGAAATGAAGGAAATCCTGCCATATCCTGGGATAAGATGGATGGACTTTGAGGACATTATGCTGAGTGAAATAAGTCAGACAGTGAAAGACAAAGACTATATGATCTCAATATGTGGAATCTTTAAGAAAAAGAAAAGAAAAACCCAAACTCAGAAAGAGATCAGATTGGTGGCTACCAGAAGTGGGGGAGGTAAAGTAAGGGGGGATTGGACAACAGTGGTCCAAAGGTACAAACTTCTGGTTATGAGATAAATAAGTCCTAGGGAGGTAACGTACCACATGATGACTGTAATGAACACAGCTGTATGGCTCAGATAAATATGAAGAGATTAAATCTTAATTAGAGTTCTCATCACAAGGGAAAAAACACATTTTTTTTCTTTTTGTCTTCTTTTCTTCACATCTATATAAAATGATGGATGTTAACTAAACTTACTGTGGTAAGTTTATTTCACATGTGGTATATTTCACCATATATATAAGTCAAATCATTATTCTGTACACCTTGAACTTTGACAGTGTTTTATGTCGATTTTATTTCAGAAAAACTGGGAAGGGAGAGCAAGTGTTGATGAGGATATGGAGAAATCAGAAACCTCCTACACTGCTGGTAGGAATATGAAATAGTACAGTCACTTTGGAAAACAGTCTGGCAGTTCCTCAGTAAAATATAGTTATTATATGACCAAGTCATTCTTCTCCTAAATATATACCCCAGAGAAATGAAATCAGTGTTTGCATAACATATCATCTTCAATAACTTTATTTTTAACTAGTTTTGCATAGTTTCTTATAGAAATGTATTGTACATAGCATACTGTGAGTTACATACAGTATATTGTAGAGAGCATACTGTTTTTTTATCCAAATGATAAGTCTCTGTCTTTTTTATTAAGTTTTTTAATTCTAGTATAGTTAACATACGGTGTTGTATTTATTTCAGGTATACAATACAGTGATTCAGGAATCCTATTCACCACCCAGTGCTCATCATGAAAAATGTACTCTCTAATCCCCATAACCTATTTCACCCATCCCCCCACCCACCTCCCCTCTGGTAAGCATCAGGTTATTCTCAAGAGTTAAGAGTCTGTTTCTTGGTTTGTCTTTCTCTGGCTTTCTTGTTTTTCCTTTGTGCATTTGTCTCTTAAACTCCACAAATAAGTGAAATCATATGGTATTTGTCTTTGTCTGACTATAAGTCTTTGTCTTTTAACATGTGTTTAGATATCAATATTTAGTGTAATTAATGACATGTTTGGATAAAAATACACTATTTTGATAGCTTTATTCTATTCATTTATTTATTTTTCTCTTTGTTTCCTACCCTTTGAATTAATTGAATATTTTTTATGATTCCACTTTTTCTCTACTGTCAATTAGTGGTTGCTGTAAGTTTTATTATATATATCTTTAATTAATCATAATCTACTTCCAAGAAATATTATACACATAGTATAAGAAACTTAGAGCAGTCTACATCCAATTCATCTCTCTCAACCAGTGTACTCATTTTTTATAGGTGGTTTTGTTTTTCTTTAAACACTTTAAAGATGTCATTTTATTGTCTTTGGTCTTGCATGACTTCTGACAAGTATCTTTGCTCCTCTGTATCTCATATGTTTTTTTTTCTCTCTCTGGTTACCTTCTGGATTTTCTTTTTGTCTTTTGTTTTCTGTAGACAAATTATGACATGCCTATATGTTTGTTTAGTATTGATCTTTGCTCCTTGAGGGTATATGTGTTGATCCTGCTTGGTGTTTTCTGAGCTTCTTAGATCTGTCATTTGGCATCTGTCATTCATTCTAGAATATTCTTGCCTATTATTTCTTCATACTTTTTTCTGCCCTACTCTTTCTCTCTTCCCTTGGGATTCCAGTAATGCATATGTTCTACCCTTTGCTATTGCCCCACAGCTCTTGGACGCTTTGCTCTCTTCTGAAGTTACCCATCCGATCTTCCATGCTGTGCATGTTTTCCAGTAGTGCATACATATTAAATATAACTTTCAGTCCTCTGCCAGATGATTTCAACATCGATGCCATATCTGTGTCTAGTTCTGTTGATCTCCTTATCTCTTGGAGATGTGTTGATTTTTCTTGCCTTTTCATATGCCTCATTTTTTTGAACTGTACATCTTGTGTAGGACACACAGTCTGAGATAAATTGTTTTTCATGCGTAGAAATGGACCCACATTTCCTTTAACTAAGCCTCCAATGTGAGGTTTTATGTAAGTTTTGTCAGGAGTTAGGCTGGGTTGGAGGTTTATTGTTTCTATGGTTACTCTTTGTGTACCAGAGGTTTCAAACTTCTCTGGTTACAGCTCGAACAATTCTATAGGTTCTATAAGCCCTAAGTCTAGGCTCTGGGCCCAGTACCTTTCTCTGCCCTTTTTCCAGGGCTCCCAGGTTTTATCCTGCTCTCTTACCCAAGCTGCAGTGGATTTTCAACAGTACCCTAAGTGCGGAAGTTTTTGATGCCTCTCTTCCTACTGATTAAAGTTCCAAAGGAGAGAGAGAAGAGAATGTTTTGTTCCCTTCTTATGAAGATTAACTTTTCCCTCTCTCAGACCTGTATAAAAGAAGGTTTCTCAAGATTCTCCCTATTCTTGCTGGGGAACACTGGTGGGAATTGTAGAGATAAATCTGGCAAAAGGATACACATATGCTCCCTTATCTCTGGTCCCCATGGACTTCACACTGTCCCACCAGCCTACACTCAACCTCCACCAATTTTTCTGTTATCCTAGTTGGATTGTTGCTGGTGTCTGGTGGCTTCTGCCCTAGGTAAGCAAACACCACAGAGGTCCCCCCTCTCCCTAAAGGCTCCTGTCCTTCTCCAGATTTGAGTTAGTTCATTCTCCTAGGACTTCCAGACGGTTTGTGAAACTGTGGGTTGTCCATCTCTTCTCATATTAAGAGGGGAGGACAGATAGACTTTCTGGCTCTCCATATCTGTCCGGAGTTTTATAATAGATAAACTTGAACGTGTTAAGCTTTGGGAAGAGGGTCTCATCCTAACTTTCTTTTCCCTCCAATTTTTTGTCCAACTGAAATCATTCAAGGAGACCCACACCCTCAACTGAGTTTTTACTCTGAAACCTTGTAATCCATTCAGAAATTTTAATGATGGCTGTGACAGGTACACTCTTAATTTCAGATTCATTTGAAAATGAGTTTTAATCGGCTTTTTCACTGAAAGTATATCCCAGTTCTCTCTTCTACTGTCAAGTCCTGGAAGTGTTCCCTCCCATTCCTCCTTACAAACTAGACAATTCTCTTTAAATTCATTATTTTTCTCATATTACCTTGCCAAATGCAGCCAGCAACAACTACTACGCATGGCGAATATACCGTCCTCCAAACTCTTCTCAAGAGTTGTGAGCTTATTTCCTGTCTCATCCGTAACTTCATGTGACATCTAGGCCAAGTGTCCCCACGCACACACACCATAACACAGTTCACCATCTTCCCAGTCTCTCATAATTGTTTCCTCACAGCTCACCACCCACTGCAAAGTCGGTGCTGCATATTTTGGGGTTTGGTTTGGTAAGGCCTCATTTCGGGTACTGGTTTCCATATTATTCAGGATAGCCTAGGTTATACTGTGTCAATAAACAATCCCCAAATGTTTATGGTTTCTTATAACCAATGTTTATTTCTCTTTCAGTGTCCATCATGGCTTGGCTGGCTGCTGTGGGCTGAATGTTTGTATCCTCCCCAGATTCAAAGGTGGAAACGTTGATCCCACTATGATGGTATTTGAGAGATAATTGGATGAGGTCATGGGGGTAGAGCCCCATTATGGAATTGGTGCCCTTACAAGGGGATGAAGAGACCTGAGACCTCTCTCTCTCTTGGTCACATAAGGAAACCAGAAAGTGGACTCCCACCAGATCTCGACCACGTGGGCTTGCTGATTTTGGATTTTCCAGCCGCTAGAACTGTGACAAATAAGTGTATGCTGTTTAAATCACTCAGTCTCTGGTATTCTTGTGACAAGAGCCCCAACTGACTAAGACACTGGCTCAGGGCCCTGCTCCCCTATCCTTTCCTTCTGGGTCTCAAGCTGCAGGGGCATCCACTGTATACAGCTCTGAAGATGCCAGCCTGATGCGACAGGTAGAACTTTCTGTCGTATTGTATTGGCCAAGGAAAATCACAGGGCACATCTAATTTCAAGGAAGCAGGTGACTACAACCCACAATCGCTCATAGCAGAATGAGCCAGACATGCTGGAAGGAGAGGCAGGATCCCCATGGCTCATAAAAGGATTCATAGTTACCTTTTGCCCACTCCCAATCCAAAAGTACTGCTCAGTCGTTTTCTAGAGTAGCCAGATGAGGCCAATATTGAATTCCTCTGACCAGACAGACTGGCTCAGAAATGGACCATGGGGCACCTGGGTGGCTCAGTGGGTTAAGCCTCTGTCTTCAGCTCAGGTCATGATCCCAGGGTCCTGGGATCAAGCCCCAAATTGGGCTCTCTGCTCAGCAGGGGGCCTGCTCCCCCCCTCACTGCCTGCCTCTCTGCCTACTTGTGCTCTCTCTCTCTCTGTGTCAAATAAATACATAAAAAAAAAAAAATCTTAAGAAAAAAAAAAAAGAAATGGACCCGTGACCCAAATCGACCCAATGAGACTCCGTGCAGGGCCTCTTTTGAATGTTGTTAAGAAGGGTGTCTCTTTCTGATGGACTTGGAAATGTGAGAAAGGAGCCTGGACAGGTCAGGGGCTACAAATGCCCCTGAAGACTTCACAACTGGGAAGCAGAGCTAGGGGGGGAGGAGAGTGAAGGAGGAGGAGGGGAGTGAATGGGGAGTGAAGGAAGGGAAAGGGGAGTGAAGGAGGGGGAGAAGAGTAGAGGAGAGTGAAGGAGAATGAGTGAGAGAAAGAGCTAAGACATTTGCAGCAAGCATGAGAAACAAGAGGAGAGAGAGAGAGATGAGGGCACCTGGATCCAGCCATTCCTGATCCACTCCAGGACTTTTCAGTTGTGAGAGATGGTAAATCCTTTTTGGACTTGAGTTGGACGTTGTGGCTTACCGCCTCGTCTTGAACAACACGCTGCCCTCTGTGGGGTGGCCTGTCAGTCTGTGTCCTGGAAGGCCCAGCGCAAGCCAGGACTCCTGAGCTTTTGCTCAGGAGGCTACGTTGGCAAGAGGAAAAAAGCAACCAACATTCCCTGGACAAAGTGTGTGGGCCAAAGACACGTGTGATAGATATGTAAGACCAACCTTAGGCCATCAGGTTTAAAAGGCACCAAATCAATAGAAAGTCATTAAAAATCAATCCTGTGACAATGGATGCCCCGGTTTGCTTGCCCTCACTCACCACTTCTAGCCTCTAATGCTTGAATCATTTCCCATTGATATGCATAGCATATGCCAATTTAAATTTATTGGAGCACTTCACATTTTTAAGTGCTTAAATTTGGAAAAGATGAGCTTTATGGGGCCAGCATAGTATGGAATGATCAGAAATGTTAAGAATGTGTTGCACTTTTTGTCATTTACAAAAGGTTAAAGAGTTGGGTTTATGAAATTCAAAATGATTTAAAATCATAGAATTGCTTTAGTCCAGTAGTGGTGTTTGAATTGGGGAATTTGTAGGGAGCCTGGTTTACCTTCTGCCTTCCCCGCAGTGACCCTCCGCATTTCCAGAAATGGAGCTTTGCCCCAGGGTGGGAGTTCACTCACCCGATAATTCAAAAATGAATACTGTGATCATTTTTAATATGTTATTTAATTTCCAAGCAACTTGGGCTTCAGATAAGCATGATATATAATGATTTCAAATATTTAGCAAAACTCATATTCTTGAAAGAGTTCCACTCTCTCAAATTAAAACTCATTTAAGAATTTGAAGTGATTTTAATTGGTCTTCTCTCCAGGCTGGAAAAAAATCTTATTTCACTTTAAAAAAACATTAATTTTTTGTTTTGCTCTGCTTGTGAAAGACACACAGGCAATCAGCACTGTGATTCCAGGAATCGAATTTTCGTCTCAAACAGTAAACACTGATGAATCTACCGAATTTCAAACCCCCACCACAAACAGGTGATCACTTTGCCGCATTTCCTCATCACCCTGATGCCACAACACCCCATCCACTTCTCCTAGCGGGAGTCCTGGGACTGTGGATAGCCAGGTAGAAAGGAAGCGCGAACCAGAAGTGGGAAGGCCTCGCAGGTGCCGAGGAGACAGGGTCCTTTTAGAAGGGCGCCTTCCTCTGGTTGGGCATTCCGTATAGACATTCTGTTCACCTGTAATATTTAATCACGACGGCGGTACTTTGCTTTAACGTATTTGGCGTGGGTGCGGAGGTCCAAAGTTGCTCATCTTGTCCTTAAAAAAAATGTTCATCATAATGTCAATGAACATTACATAACTTTAAATCACTAGCTTAAAAAGCTCACATTTGGGGGCACCTGGGTGGCTCAGAGGGTTAAGCCTCTGCCTTTGGCTCAGGTCATGATCTCAGGGTCCTGGGACCAAGCCCCGCATCAGGCTCTCTGCTCAGCAGGGAGTCTGCTTCCCTTTCTCTCTCTCTGCCTGCCTCTCTGCCTACTTGTGATCTCTGTCTGTCAAATAAATAAATAAAATCTTTTTTAAAAAAATAAAAAGCTCACATTTTATGATGGTGATCCAAAGTGAAACACACATGAAAGGAGGATACATGAATGTAAACACAGAGTTGGTCAAACACAAGGGGCTTGTCCATCCAGCAGATTTCTCTCGCTCCGGGAATGGGCGCCAGGTCAGACTTAAGTCCAAACTCCCAGGGACAGCTCTCGGCCTGGCCGTGCCCAGTCTGTCCTCAGCGTCCCCCAGACGGTCAGCACCGTGTCAGGTCAGTCCGGCAGAGCAACCCTCTTGCCATCCCCTACAGTCCGTCTCGGATGGCCCTTCAGAAGCCTGTGATGTGGCAGATGTCAGCCCCATTCTCCCTGGGTGCACGGAGGGTGTGGCAATGAGCTGTCCCCTGTGCCCCAGACCCCGGGGCTGGCCCTGGTGCACTCAGGAGGAAGAGAGCCACCGACTTCCTACCTCTTGCTTCCTCCACTGAGATGCACAAAACTGGGGCAGAAAAGGGGGAAAAAATAACTTTCATCCAGTGAGACTTTCCATCAAGAAAATTCCACAAGAAATTGGTTGTTACCTGCAGATAACAACTGGTTTGTTAGCTAATAGCTGGGGGCAAAGCCAAGACCAGTTACAGCTCCAGCTGTCCAGTCATTCACTGCAGTAAAGACTGATTTTGAGGAGGTTATTGCCGTGATAAAATATCCTCAAAAGATTATAACAGCAATAGTGTACGGGGAAAAAAAAAAAAGTCTGAGTGGTGATAGTATGACCCAATGGCTGCATTTGAAAAATTGGCCGCTCCCTGGCGGTTCATAAGCGATTTTCCACCAGTCAAAAGCAAGTTGTGCTCTGTTAGGTTTATTGTACAAGGCAATAAAAATATTGGCCAGGTTAAATTGTCGACGTGTTATGGCGTTAACCATTCTTTTACTGTGTTTAATTTAAGCGTTACGATGATTCATTATGGAAGAACGTGTCCCATGCAAATGAACAGACATTGAGTGTCAAAAATATGCAGCATGGTTTTTTTTTAAAAGCAAAATTAATTTTTATTTGACGGCTTCTGTAGGCGGAAGGACATCTAAGATGTAGCAAGAAGTGTACGTGTACTTTTTTTAAATTGCTGTGGCATTCTGAGCGATGGAGTCGTGACGGTGTGGGCCTTAAATAAAGTGTCCCCGCCGGGCACACGGAGCTCAGCAGATGACTTCGGGGGAGGGGGGCGGGGGGGGGACATGGCCTCGTGGCACACCAGGGACAGGTAAGTCCCCCATCCTCGCAGGATTCCGCACATCTGGCTCCCAAGAACTCTCAAAGCCGCTTTAGTGGTGCCTGAAGAAGCCACATCACGGGGCTGGCATCTGACCTGTCTGCCCGGGCTGGCAGGGACACTTCCAAGAACAGATGTGGCTTTCCAGGAAGGGTCCTGGGCAGGCCAGGCAACAAATGTCCAGCATCCCGCCTCTTCTGGAGAAGGAGCCCAGACGCCCCCCCGTGCTTGGCTTCTCCAGAGGTGCGGTTGCTCAGGCAAACACACAGGTCAGGAGCATGCTTATGCCCCTGGCTAGCCACACTCTGCATAAATTAAAGATGTAGGTGACACGGGCTAAGGGAACGCACAGTAGGAACTTCCCACAGCACGTAAGACTGGCGAGGAAGGTACACCTCGCCATGTCTCCCTCCTTCAATCCCTGTAACGCCCTACTCGTGCGCTCCTGGTGGCACCGAGCCATTTCCACCTTGTAGGGAGACAGCAGTTCACAGATCTGGTCATCATCCCCTCCTGCCCACACTGGCCTCCGTGGTCTAAGAACCGTGAGCTCCTTAAAGACACAGACTCCCCTGCGGCACCCCTCCCCGCCCCGACTAATTCCTCCAGGTGTGGTGAGTGGCGTGTCCAGCCGCCGTCTGTGCTCCCTTCCTAAGAATGCCCACTTGCCCCTGGCCACGTCCCCCCTACCTGCACACCCGGTGTCTCTGGGAGCACCTGGAGCCTGTCTCGGGAGCTCTATGCCCCGCCCCCTGGAGTAGCTGCTCTTGACCTTGGCCATTGCCCCTTCTGCTCCAGCCCCTCCACCAGGCAGTGTCACCTCGTCCAGGAGCTGCCTCCTGTGACCAAATCATCCAGCTGCCTGGGGACCCTAGGGGTCCAGTCTGTCCACAGAGCTTCAGGGGGATGGATAGGGTACCTACTTTCTGCTCCCCCAGAGCTCTACATCAAGGCAGGTTCCAGACTCTGCTCAGAACAGCCCCTCCCACCTTCCAGGCATTCCTCCCTGGGGGATGCTGAGGACAAGCTGGGGAGCTGGCCCTCCTTCCAGCTCAGGACCCAGCCCAGCAACTGGCACCCCAAGGCTTTCCACCACAGCCAGTGAACAGAAGCACAGTTGTCTCTCCAGTTACTTCCTTAATGCCTCCAGTGGTCCCCACAGCTCCCCAGACAGTGGGAGCCCGGTGATGCCCAGCACCATCTGTGCCCACCAGGAGCAGGAAGGAGCTCTGTAGCCAGGGCGAACAACTTCTGGTTGGAGCACTGAGGATGGAAACGCTGGGGACACCCCTGGCCACACGCCCCGGAACGTGCTCAGGGCAGTGCTCAGAGACCCCACTGGGCTGCATGGAGAGGGCCCTGGGTGCAGAGTGCTGAGGGTCACTGCCTGGAGAAAATCTCCCCCAGCACCTGGCATCTGGGAACACGGAGCTGTGAGCACGCTCACATCTGCCAACAGCCCCCATGTTCACCTATGCCACACATGGACCCACTGTCTGAGCCCAGGCTGCTGTGACAAAGGCCACACACAGACACGTATTCATCACAGTTCTGGACACAGGGAAGACTGAGATCTAGGTTCTGTAGCGTCAGCTCCTGGCCAGAGCCCGCCTCTCCTCCCATGTTCCTCCCACGGAGACAGAAGCTCTGGTGTCTCTCCCTCTTCTCCCTCACCTGGCAGTGGGGACCCCATCCTCATGACCTCGCTTAAACACGGAGGAGGCCCCCCATGGGCCTGCCTGCCCATCCCATCACATTGTGGGCTAATCATGGACACATTCTGTCTGTGATACGCAGCACACACGTGTGCACATAACGCCCTATCCACACACACGCCTGTGTGAGTACATTTCCCCGTGCACACCTCTGTACCTTACCCACATGCGCACTCACACGGCACACACACTCACACAGCACACGCACCCCTGCCCACACAGACGCACCACTGTACACACATGTGCATGGGCTCATGAGCTCTCTCACATACTTGTGTGCACAATCACACTCACACCCACATGTGCACCTTTCTCACATTCACCAGTGGACTGGCGGTTTCCCAGGAGCGCACGGGTAAGCCAGGCCCGGCGCTGAGCTGACCAAGTCAGTGAGGCTGTGCCCCTGACGAGCCCCCGGTCTTGTCAAATAACACCCAACAGACAGGTGACTGCCACCGGGAGCTGGTGCTCTGAGGGTCTCCCCGAGGGCTTTGCAGGTGTGTGCAGGTTGGGGCTGTTTTGGGTGGGGGGCAAGGTCGCCGGAGGAAGGGCCTGTGGAGCTCAGGGGACAGGTCAAACCCAGATGTCCAGGCTGGAGAGGAGGAGACGTCTGGGTGCTGTCCCTGTCCTGCGGCCAACACAGTCCCTGAGAGGGTGCTGCCCAGCCAGGATGCAGGAGTGAGAGTGGAGGCCACCCCAGCCAGCTTGGTGTCCCCCAGGCCAGCAGGCAGGGCAGCCTGCACCCATCCCTTGGCTCTCCCAGCAGCACAGAGGACCACCCTGGGCTGTGCAGAGGTGACCAGGGTAAGGTCTGCCAACAGGCAGTGAAAGCTTCCTGAAGCTCAGTCACTCAGTGCCTCTCCCAGGGGCACCGCCAGCCCAAGATACTCTGCTCTCCTGGCCCCCTTCCTCCCACCCCTCCCTGACTCTGCAGGAGCATGGGGGGGGACGGCCGCAGAAAAGGCCTCCCCTCCCGCCCACCTTCCTTCTCTGCCAAAGGGCAGCCAGCAGCCCTGTCATTCGCAGTCCCTCCCTCCCTGCCTCTGAGCAACCAGAGAAGGGAGGGTGACCAGGATGGTCTAGGAGGGCCGTTGCCCCCCCCCCACAACTGCCCCTCTTCCCCAGGGCCTCCCCCTGACTTCCATTCTGTCAGGAGCCTGCCAGCCCCAGCCCCCAAGGCTTCTTCACTTTGGTGGCATCAGAACACAGTGTCTGACATGGGGACTTTCTTTGAGTGTTTTAGGGAGACCCTCAGAGGCTGCCAACAAGTCCAGCTAGAGCCTGGGTTAAGGAGGCCTCCCAGGAAGTGTGCTCGTGTGCCATACACCCCACTGGGATGCTGACACTCAGACGGAGAGCAGGTAAGTGCCGCTGAGTCCGGGGGTGGTGGGGGGAGTGCCAGGAACAGCAGGGGCTCGGGGACAGCAACACCCAAGCCGGAGCCTCGGGGCAGCAGGGGTGTTCATAAGGCAGACAGGACACACTTCCCGACAGGGGTCTCTGAGCAACCATGGAGCAGAGCAGGGAACAAGGAGGGGCATGTAGGAAATGGGACGCGGGAGGTCAGTGGTCACGCCAGGCTGGCTTCCCAGGAGCTGCAGAGGTGAGATGAGAAGGGGGTTGGTTGCCAGGGTCAGGGAAACCCCCAGATGGGCCCATTAGAGAGGAAAGCATGAAGACCAGGGAAGCCAGAGTTGCTGAGTGGCAGGAGGCTGCCCTGGGATCCTTATTGCTGGGGCAGGGAAGGGGGAGACATCCCAGCTGGGGGAAACCCTAGGAATGGGAAGGGATAGGTCGTGTGTGTGTGTGTGTGTGTGTGAGAGTGTCTCCATGTGTGCATACATGCGTGTGCATCATGTGCATGCCTCTGCACGTGTGTGTGGATACCTGTGTGTACTCATCTGGGCCCATGGCCACAGGACGCAAACATTTGTTTGTGTGCATGTGCATCTGCGGATAACAGACACCGAGAAGGCTGATGGGGAGATACCCAAGCGGGACATCCCAGTGTTAGTTTGGGGGCTCTCCCTGCACTCCTGTCCCCCACCCACCCCAAGGCTAGGAGACTAGGATTTCCTAAGGAAATCTTCCTTGGACCTCTCCCTTGGAATTCCCTGGGACAGTTGGGGTGGATTCCCACCCCTGGCAGGTCTGAGCCCAGAAACTGGCAGGTGAACAGCCCAGTATGTTTGTTGTAGGGACTTTAGGAAAACCTGAGGATGCCAGGGCCGGAGACCCCCTTTGTCTACATTTTGCTATAGTCGTTCCAGCTCGGGGCTGCAGCATAAGCAAAGTGAGCCCACAACTAACGCCTGTCCTTTTGGGCTTACCCTTGCTCCCACCCCCAGTGCCTTATGGGAAGGAACAGCCTGGACATTTCTCTTCCCAACAGAGTCCAGTCCTCAGTGTACTGGGCCTCGCACTGGCCGCCCTGAGCATCCATGGAAAGGAAGGGTCTGAGCAGTCAATGCCCCAGCCCACCCAGGGAGGTCAGCAGCTGCCCCACACCACATCCCCAGGTGGGACCAGCTCCTCCGGCAGCCCCGGGAGGGGCCCGTTCTCCTAGTCAGATGGCTTCACAGACCTGTTCTGGCCCCCCCTCCCCCAAACAAGGGACTTGAGCCTCAGTCCTTCAAGAAGCAGCCTCAGAGCACACACTGCCTCTCTGCTTTCCGCTTTCAGGAACCCATATATATCATTCTGTATCGAGGATTAATTTTATCATTCTATTTTCTAAAACTATATTGCAACACGTTGTGTTAGATCCTTATGCATTTTGCAAGTGTAATGCAAAAAAAATGAATGAAAGGATATATAATTGTTATTTATTTTTATTGCTAGCCAACTCAGTGTTGTACTCGGAAAATCACAGCCCCAGACAAGTCAATATAATGTATTTCAGCACCGTGGTTTAGCACGATGTACTTTAGGAGTATGTCACCCACAAACATAACTATTTTTCTGCTCAGAGAGGTAAGGGTTAGAGCCACGCTCCTCCTAAATTAAAACCCATCCAATTTCAGACTTAACAAAGCGCCATTTCCCCCGATCTTTCAGCAGCCGGCCTGTGAGTATTTGTGGTTTCGCTGCAAAGGCCCACCCGGTCCCTATTCTACTTTATTCTCAAGCCCGTGTTTGACTAATTCTGTATTCCAATAATTGCTAAATCAAAAGAATTTATTATCCCTGAAACTTTAAATGGGAAGGAAATAAGGGGAGGAGGTTAGCACTGAACCTTAATAATGATAAAATTCAACCATGGTCAGCGACTTGCAAACTGTAATCCCAGTCCAGGAGAACGTGGGGGTTGGGCAGGCTGGAGGAGAAGGCCCTTCGGAGCCCAGGCAACCGTGTTGCCCTCCCTGCCTTTTGGTAAAAAAAAAAAAAAAAAAAAAAAACTAGCCAACGTGGGATTGTGGCTGGGAAAAGGAAAAGATCAGCTCGGTTCTTTTCCTTTACCTGTTTAAATTAAGCCTAATTCCTCTTATTGTGCTGGAATTAATTTAGCTTAATTCTCTCTCCCCGTGTGAGAGGCCTCTTGCCATATTCTGGAAATTTTTTCAATCACCCCAACATGGAAAGAAAGGAGGAGAAGCAAAGGTGGGGGCGGGGGCAGGGAGAGAGGCAAGAATAAGAGGAGATCAATTCAACAAAGCTGCTGTCGGAAATCAGAAATACACACCTTCTCCCTGTCGGGTGGGGGCTCCAGCCAGCGAGCTCGGGGCGGAGCTGAGTGGGGCTGGCTCGGTAACTACCAGTGGAGATGCTCCCAGGAAACGTTGCCTGGTTAAATAAAAAATAAATAAATAAATAAAAATTAAAAAAAAAAAAGTGCCACTTTTATTTTCTTGTCTGTCTCCAAGTAGAAGCTCAGTCACACAGAACATAGGGGAACAGGCTGATGTGTGGCCTCCACGGAAAGCGCGGGGGAGAGCACTGCTGGGAACTCTTGCCCTTCTCCGTCTGTCCGGCTGTCCCCTCTTGGAACTTGCTCCTGCGAGCTCAGGGCTATAGGAGAACAGGTGTAACAGGTGGTAGTGAGCACACCCGAATGCGAGGTCAGATGGGCCCTAGAGGAGGGTCCCCACTGAAGACCATCAGGGAGTGGTCACATTCCCGTTGACCCGTGCCCTGCTGGCCGTGGACAGCACCTCTCTCTCCGGAGACTGCAGGGTTTCAAGTTGTCCCTTCTGATCAAAGTCTGGACCCTCCCAGCTTAGCCCCGCCTTCCACACCCGCGGAGTCCGCGCTTGACCACACCCCCATTCAGCCGCACCCTCCCACTCTGCCTCGCTGTTCCAAGCTCTGCCCCTGCTTCCGTAGCCCAACTCTTTCCTCCTCACCTTGGTCCCCTTCTGCCCCTCCATCCCTCCTGGTCCTCTCTCCGCTTTCACTCTCCACCCTTCCAGACACCTCTTGGAACCCAAGTCAGACGGTGTGGACGCCTGCCTGCTGGACATCCTCCAAAGGTCCCTGCCGGAAACGCCGGACACGTGGGGTGGCTCCGCCCACTTGGTCGCATCTCAGCCACCTTCCTCCTTGCCCTCTACTTGTGCCCACTCTCCTGCCTGGGCCTCTGCCTACTGCCCCCTGTGCAAAACCCTCACATCCTCAGGGACACCCCCCGTCCCTCACCTGGTACCATGCCTGGCTCCTTCAGGACAGTGGTAACTGTCCCTTATTTGTGTGATTAATTGACTGATATTTCTTTTTTTCCTCCTGAGACTGGAGCGCAAGCATCATGCTTACTCTTGGCTCATCATATTAACCTAGAGCCTAAACCAGAGCCTGGCATGAAGAGGAGTTACTCCATACAATTAACTTTTAAAATGTCTATTAGCAAAATCGGAATTGCGGAACAGGAAAATATTTACCAGATAGATAACCAACAAATGTCAGATATGGGGTTAATACCCTCAGTATATAAAGAGACGTCACAAATGGGTTTTGAGTAGGCGGGTAATGGATTGGTGCCATAGGTCTGACCCCAGCTACTGGTGGAAAACCCACCCAACTGTGGACTTCCTCTTCATAAACCAACCCGCCCCTCACACTCTTCTCCCAGGACCCCTGGCCCCGAGGGACTGAGCTTTCATCTGCTGTCTTCCTGTCCTCCCAGGGCACCTCCTTCAGGCCAGGACACCCGGTAAGAGCTCAGTAACTCCCACTCCCTGACTCGCTTAGGGAGAACCAGAAGAAGAAAGGCTGCTCCCCATACTCCACACACTTGAGGACACGTCTTTCAAAAAAACCTCTGACAGTATCCTTTTGAAACCAAAACACTGTGTTTGTACTAAGGCAGCTTTTCCTATTTTATAGAAAATTCAGACATTTGTACTGGAGCTTACTGAATGGAGCCCCCTCTGCAGCCCTCCCCCCCCACCACCTTCTAAAGCACGAGTTTCTACTTTGATGAAAAGTCGACTGGCCTTAGCTGACTGTTCAGTCCTTATTTTCCCTCTGCCTTGATCTCTTTTCTATTTTAATACTATTGTGCTGTATGTATTTTTGTTATCCACATTAAACGCTTTTGGAACCAGGTGGGTGTAGAGCGGTAAATAAGCAAAAGAGCTCGTGCAGTAACTTCTCTGTCTCCTGTCTCAGCCCAGGGCCGGGCATGTCAGGGGCCCAGTGACCCTCAGAAGGCCTTGGGGACGCATGCAAAATGCATTGCTCAGGGGTTGGAAGGAACTGGAATGCGAGGTCATGCCAAGCGTGGTCTTGAGAAACGGTGACGGACCTTTGTTCATGCCGGTGGGCTCTGCAGAGTCAGAGTGAGGAGTGGAGGAGGGGATCCCCATTTCCGGCCAAGGCTTGGCCACTAGGATGTCTAGAAAAGGGGCGTGGCCCCAGCTCAGGCTAATGGGGCCGGGGTCCCAGGAATGAGAGCAGGTCTGGGGCGGAGCCACTGGCCCCACACGGAGGTAGCTGCGCCCCTGTAAAGTCTGTTTTGGTGGAGAAGCCACCTGTCCGTCTATTGGACTGACCGTCCATCTCCAAGCACACAAGACTAAGCTAGGAGGGAGAGATAATGAAGCTGATTCACGATCAGAAGAAGAAGCTGTGGGCACAGGGCCAGGGAGTCTTCTTGGATGGGACTTTTTGTTTCCAGGGCTCTATTCGAAACCAGCTGCAATTCCTTTTTTAAATACCGTTCCAGCCGACCTTTTGAAATGAAGGATTTGTATTTCAATGTGAAATCTGCATTTTGACTCCACGATGAGGCTCCATTCTCTGTCCTTGGTTGTTCTCCTCAGACAAGTCAGTGCTATGGGGGCCTGTACATAGGCTCAAGATAAAGACAGGGCCACGTGTATGCAGAGAAGGACAGCCCAGAGCCGCTCACCCACAGTGACCGGGGGAAAGAAGCACTCCGCTGTCACCACCATGAGAAGGACAGCTGGCAGAGAGGCCGTTCCTGACCTACGGGGTATGTCCATGTGGCCGAAGAAACTGCAGACAGTAGGGAGCAGTACAGAAGGGCTGGGATGGAGTCGCCAGGACCCGATCCTGAGGGAGCCCAGCAGTCTTTGCAGTCATGGGGCAGTGAAATAAATACCAGTTGGGGCACCTGGGTGGCTCAGTGGGTTAAGCCTCTGCCTTCTGCTCAGGTCATGATCCCAGGGTCCTGGGATCGAGCCCTGCATCAGGCTCTCTGCTCATCAGGGAGCCTGCTTCCCTTCCTCTCTCTCTCTGCCTGCCTGCTTGTGATCTCTCTCTCTCTGTCAAATAAATAAATCACATTTTAAAAAAAATTTTTTAAAATGGCAAGATGGATGGGATGGATGGCCAGCTGGATGCATAACTGGTGACTTCGTGACACAAGAGAACATTTTAATTTTGGAGGCACAAGGATGCTATTAAGGAAAGAAAGGAAGAAACGAAGAGAGGGAGGGGAGAAGGAGTGGCTGTGTGCTCCGTTCCGGCTTATGCAGCCTCGGCCAGTGACAATGACGTGAGCAGCAAGTGGGCGCGAACCGTTCTGGGGATGCTGACCCGGAAGCAAGCCGATTTTCAGTACAGGAAGGAAAGTAATGGATGATACCCTGTCATTTCAGAAGATGTCACCAGCATGGAGCCCAGACCCTGGCCAACATGTCCCGGATCTGGCTGCAGGTGCTCAGAGCTAGACATCTCTCTTGGAAAAAGAAATGAATTTAACCAATGCATCTGACATTGGTGGGCAACTCCCTGGATTGGCTCTGAGTTCAAAATAAATCGTAACCCCAGTGTGACACACAGGAGAAGGAGGAAGGAGCCTCCCCCCTCCACGTTTGTCCTGGATGTGCAGAAAGCACATGAGGGCTGGAGTCTTGGTCTAGAAAAGGTCAGTGTTCTTGTCTCAGGGTGGTGGTGGTGGTGGGGAGGGGACAGGAGCTGCAGGACAGGAGCCTGGGAGACAGGTGGGTGGGTCCGAGCCTCCACTCAGCCCCTCACAGCCCGGGAAGACTTCAATAGTTGCTGTAGACTCTAGCCATGTCAGTTTCCTAACCTGGGAATAGGAGCGTGATGTCTGGCTTTATTTGTCAGCTTAACTGAGCCCCACGATGCCTAGATATCCAGTTAAACATGACTTCTGGGTGTGTCTGTGAGGCTGTTTCTGGAAGAGGTCAGCAGGTGAGTGGGCAGACTGGGAAAAGCCGGGTGCCCTCCCCAGAGCAGGTGGACTCCATCCAGCCCACTGTGGGCCTGAATAGCACAAAAAGGGGTGGGGGAGAGAATTCTCTGTTTGATTCTAGAGCCGGAACTTTGCTTTTCTCCTGCCTTTGAACTGGGATTTAGACCCTCAGCTCCCTTGGTTCTCAGGCCTTCAGACTGGGACTAGAATGGACACGATCGCTGCCTAACTCTTTCCTATTCGTTCTGGTTCTCCAGAGAACCCTGACCGATCTAGGGAGTCTATACCACACCCAATCCTCCGAGCACCTGGTGACTCAGCTGGTTAAGCTTCTGACTTTTGATTTCGGCTTAGGGGGTGAGACTGAGCCCCTCGTCAGGCTCTGTGCTCAGCGCGGGGTCCATTTGTCCTTCTCCCTCTACTCCTCCCCCCTGCTCATTTTTTCTCTCTCTTTCTTTCTCTCTCCTTCTTAAAATAAATAAATAAAATCTTTAAATATATATATATATATATATATATATATATATATATATGTATGTATATATCACACCCAATACTCAATAACCCAGTGCCTGGCTCTGGAGTTCAATGTTGCTCAGAATGACGAAGGAGAAGCAGGGACCAAGACCATCCCTGCAGACAAGCACGTGGGCCCAGCAAGTCATGTTTTGGGGACACCTGGTCTGTGTCCTCCTATCGCCATGGTGACCTGTGAAGGTAGGATCCTGGCTAATGCTGAGCTGGTTAAAGGTTAGAAAGGACGGCCCTGCTGGTCCCATTCTCTGGAAACATACCCTGAAATCCTGTTTTCGCAAGACTTTCCTTTTCCTCTCAGAAAGAAAAGTTTATGAAGCATGGCAGTCCTTGGATAGTAATTGAGCGTCATTTATCACCTCTCACTCCAGCTCTTCCAAAAGAAGAGGGGCTTCGGCAGCATGGGGGGTGAGTTCCCTGTGCCGTACTGGGGCAGGACTCCCCCAGGCCTGCAGCGGGCGGCCCCAGCTTCCTCCCCCGGCAGTCAGGGGCCGTCCATCTGGGACCAGCTTCCTTGACCCCGTGGATGCAAAGACGGAAACCAGCGTGGACAGAAGAGGAGCCATCCTTCTTCCCACCCAGACTTCTCTAGGCCTCCTTTGGACCTTTGGGGTCCAGCAGGGGTAATACCTTTCCTGTCACTCAGTTGGGTCTGGGAAAGTCCTGCATGGACAGGGCTTGGAAGCTTTCTGGATGGTGTGGAGATGCCCACATCAGGCTTTGGACACAACTCAGGGGGCGGGAGAGGCCACAGGCATGGAGAAGGGGAACGTGGTGCTCAGATAAGCAGCTACCTAGGGACAACAGCACCTCACCAGAGCTCTTGTGACACTCTTCCCTGTTCCCGGCCCCTTGGTCCAGAGAAGGGCTGAGTTGGGAGGAGCGAAGGGCATGCCCAGGGTCGGTGGCTGAGACCTGTTCCAGCTTTGGCCACAGCTCTGGATGCTCCATTAGGAGGTCTCTTCCTCCTCACACTGTCGGTCTCGTGGTTTGGCTCAGCCTGACCCCTCTCCCCACCCCACTGTCTACTAGGACGGGGCCGTGGGGCCTCAACCATCGCCTGGGCACAGTGGCTGGCTCAGGGACGGGGGCCCAGCCTCACCAGTGAGATGCCAGGATCGCTCTTAGCAGCTGCGGAGGGCAGCTTCTCCGAGGAGGCCGCTGAGCTGGAGGGTCTAAGTGTGCGGCAGTGTCTTTGCCGCCTGAGACAGGAGCCAGGGTGGCGGGAGGCTGAGCTGAAAGGTGGGGGGAGGTGGCATGCCAGGGACAGCTCGGACCCCGCCACAGCTTTCTGGGGTCGGGAGTCCGACATGCCCTTTTCTCTCTGTCCCTCTTCACTTGCGTTTCTGTCACTTACAACTGAGGGGCCTGGTGAGCCGCGGGGTCACACAGCTTGGACGAGCCACCTCTCCATTTCCGTGCAGGGCTCTCCGACCCAGGGTGGGGGCTAAAGGGTCACCGGAGGAACCCCCACCCCACACACACACCCGGTGCCACGCGTGCACGCAGAGTTGCTGGGCAGACACAGGCCTCCCTCCCAAAGGGACCCAGAGCCAGCCAGGCCCCGGCTTGCACGCGGCCCCCCTGCAGGGAGGAGAGGGAAGGAGGCAGGCGTAGGGCAAGAAGAGGGTCAGGAGGGTTCACGTCCCCCCGAAAACGCATCAGTCCGGAGCGTACCGCTGCTGGGTCCCTGGATATGCGGAGAGAAACAAGAGCACGGTTTAGCTGGTGCAGCAGAAACCATTTGGGTAAAAATTAGAGACAATAAAAGGCAGTAATGTGATTCTTAACTGTTGCTCTAGGCCTTCAGGGCAGTTAGGGGAAGTAAATTAGGGGCTGTTTGCCGAGCTGAGTGGCTTTTCCTCCGGACTGCGAGGGTCTCCCAGGAAGGGCAGCTGTCCAGGTGGCATCTGGAGTCACCGTAGGCATCCCCTCAGTGTCTACGAGTAAAGCCCTTCCCATAAACCAAGGCCTGACACCCCTGTCCTGTCCCACCTTTCAAATCACAGCAGGCCACAGCTTTCAGTGGGTGAAGAGAGAGATGACAACAGAGTTCTGAGTCTCAGAGCTCCCCCGGCAGAGCAGGGAACCATGGGCAGCATCCCCAGTCTCCCAGTCCAGTGCTCCCGGCATTTCCCCCGTCCCTCTCGTGAGGGAATTTCTCCAGACATGCGGGGTTGGCATTCCTCAGGGGGGACTGCCTCCTGCTGGGAGCTGCTGTTGGGACCCCAGTGAACAAGGAAGCTTTCAAAGGACACCAAAGGACCCGCGTGTTAGGAGAGTTGGGGTGAGGCCCTGAAGAGAATAGACCTATGGGGTCTACTTGGTCCTTTTTCTGCCCCAAATCTCTTCTGTGTCCCTCCTCTTTACCAGCAGGCCCACCCACGCCTCCCTTCCCAAGAACCTAAAGTACAGGCCTGTGATCTCCCACACATGCCCACTCCCCTTCCACCAAGGCCTTTCCCTCGGGGGAGGCTGACCCTGCCAGGTGGCCACTGGCCCCAGGCCACACCAGACCAGAGCAGTGGGCAAGAAACTGGCCCCATCTCTGCTTAAGGATGCTGTGGGGCCCTTCCCTGGAACCGCAGGCTCTACAGATGAGCGTGCTCCCGCTGCCCGGGTTTTCCCTGCTCAGTGCGAGGGTGCGGCAGGACCCCTGGGAGAACCTCCAGCGGTGGGGCTGGAAGGCTCTGCTCTACTCCCCAGAGCTGTGCTGCCCAGGTTTGGGCCCAGGAAAAGCAATCATGTTCGGCTTGCTCATTGCAAATTGGCTGAAGGGACAATGCTCTCCTGTCTGGAGGTGCCCGGGGAAGGAGCCCTCCACTCCAAAGTGTCCATGGGCCTGAGTCCACCCCAGTTATCCCCTAGACATCGAGCAGCCCCAGCCCAGCAGGTAGAGGTTCCTGGGGAGGGAGGCACGCTGGTAACCCGCTGTGTCGTCTGATTCCCTTCCAGAAGCATTTAAGGCAGGCAGGAGACTTCTCATCCATGGGAAGCCCGTCCGTCCACGCACTTCACCCTCTGGATTTCCATTTCTTCACTCCTTCATCCATTCCTTAGTCTCTGCATGCCGTGTGCCCAAGACCGTGCTGGGTGCTGGGGAGCAGGGATAAACAAACGCAGGCCCAGATCCAGACCAGGCATCAGCATGGGT